>NC_090449.1:470051234-470370631 GCF_031143425.1 Pleurodeles waltl | reverse complement strand
AGGTTTGCAAAGGATTCTGGGAAATAGAATCTGGTGAGAGCCCCACAAGTCACCCCGTCTTGGATTCCCCTAGGTCTCTAGTTTTAAAAAATGCACAGGTTTGGTGGGTTTCCCTAGGAGCCGGCTGAGCTAGAGGCCAAAATCCACAGGTAGGCACTTTGCAAAAAACACCTCTGTTTTCTTTGAGAAAATGTGATGTGTCTACTTTGTGTTTTGGGGCATTTCCTGTTGCGGGCACTAGGCCTACCCACACAAGTGAGGTACCATTTTTATCAGGAGACTGGGGGAATGCTGGGTGGAAGGAAATTTGCAGCTCCTCTCAGATTCCAGAACTCTGTCACCGAAATGTCAGGAAAAAGTGTTTTTTTAGCCACATTTTGAGGTTTGCCAAGGATTCTGGGCAACAGAACCTGGTGAGAGCCCCACAGGTCACCCCGTCTTGCATTCCCCTAGGTCTCCAGTTTTCAAAAATACACAGGTTTGGTAGGTTTCCCTAGGTTCTGGCTGAGCTAGAGGCTAAAATCCACAGGTACGCACTTTGCAAAAAACACCTCTGATTTCTTTAAGAAAATGTGATATGTCCACTTTGTGTTTTGGGGCATTTCCTGTCGCGGGCACTAGGCCTACCCACACAAGTGAGGTACAATTTTTATCAGGAGACTGGGGGAATGCTGGGTGGAAGGAAATTTGTGGCTCCTCTCAGATTCCAGAACTCTCTGTTACCGAGATGTGAGGAAAAAGTGTTTTTTTAGCCAAATTTTGAGGTTTGCAAAGGATTCAGGGAAATAGAATCTGGTGAGAGCCCCACAAGTCACCCCGTCTTGGATTCCCCTAGGTCTCTAGTTTTAAAAAATGCACAGGTTTGGTTGGTTTCCCTAGGAGCCGGATGAGCTAGAGGCCACAATCCACAGGTAGGCACTTTGCAAAAAACACCTCTGTTTTCTTTGAGAAAATTTGATGTGTCCACTTTGTGTTTTGGGGCATTTCCTGTTGCGGGCACTAGGTGTACCCACACAAGTGAGGTACCATTTTTATCGGGGTTCTTGGGGGAACGCTGGGTGGAAAGAAATGTGTGGCTCCTCTCGGATTCCAGAACTCTCTGTCACCGAAATCTGAGGAAAAAGTGTTTTTTAGCCACATTTCGAGGTTTGCCAAGGATTCTGGGTAACAGAACCTGGTGAGAGCCCCACAAGTCACCCCATCTTGGATTCCCCTAGGTCTCTAGTTTAAAAAAATGCACAGGTTTGGTAGGTTTCCCTAGGTGACGGCTGAGCTAGAGGCTAAAATCCACAGGTAGGCATTTTGCAAAAAACACCTCGGATTTCTTTGAGAAAAGGTGATGTGTCTACTTTGTGTTTTGGGGTATTTCCTGTTGCGGGCACTAGGCCTACCCCCACAAGTGACGTACCATTTTTATCGGGAGACTAGGGGGAACCCTGGGTGGAAAGAAATTTGTGGCTCCTCTCAGATTCCAGAACTCTCTGTCAACGAAATGTGAGGAAAAAGTGTTTTTGTAGCCAAATTTGGAGGTTTGCAAAGGATTCTGGGTAACAGAACATGGTGAGAGCCCCACAAGTCACCCCGTATTGGATTCCCCTAGGTCTCTAGTTTTGAAAAATGCACAGGTTTGGTAGGTTTCCCTAGGTGCCGGATGAGCTAGAGGCCAAAATCCACAGGTAGGCACTTTGCAAAAAACACCTCTGATTTCTTTGAGAAAATGTGATGTGTCCACTTTGTGTTTTGGGGTATTTCCTGTCTCGGGCACTAGGCCTACCCACACAAGTGAGTTACCATTTTTATCGGGAGACTTGGGGGAACGCTGGGTAGAAGGAAATTTGTGGCTCCTCTCAGGTTCCATAACTCTGTTACCGAGATGTGAGCAAAAAGTGTTTTTTTATCCAAATTTTGATGTTTGCAAAGGATTCTGGGAAACAGAACCTGGTGAGAGCCCCACCAGTCACCCCGTCTTGGGTTCCCCTGGGTCTCTAGTTTTAAAAAATGTACAGGTTTGGTAGGTTTCCCTAGGTGCCGGCTGAGCTGGAGTCCAAAATCCACAGGTAGGCACTTTGCAAAAACACCTCTGTTTTCTTTGAGAAAATGTGATGTGTCCACTTTGTGTTTTGGGGCATTTCCTGTCACGGGCACTAGGCCTACTCACACAAGTGAGGTACCATTTTTATCGGGAGACTTGAGGGAACGCTGGGTGGAAGGAAATTTCTGGCTCCTCTAAGATTCCAGAACTCTCTGTCACCGAAATGTGAGGAAAAAGTGTTTTTTTAGCCAAATTTTGAGGTTTGCAAAGGATTATGGGAAATAGAATCTGGTGAGAGCCCCACAAGTCACCCTGTCTTGGATTCCCCTAGGTCTCTAGTTTTAAAAAATGCACAGGTTTGGTTGGTTTCCCTAGGAGCCGGATGAGCTAGAGGCCAAAATCCACAGGTAGGCACTTTGCAAAAAACACCTCTGTTTTCTTTGAGAAAATTTGATGTATCCACTTTGGGGGTTATTCTAACTTTGGAGGAGGTGTTAATCCGTCCCAAAAGTGACGGAAAAGTGACGGATTTACCACCAGCCGTATTACGAGTCCATTATATCCTATGGAACTCGTAATACGGCTGGTGGTATATCCGTCACTTTACCGTCACTTTTGGGACGGATTAACACTCCTCCAAAGTTAGAATAACCCCCTTTGTGTTTTGGGGCATTTCCTGTTGCGGGCACTAGGTGTACCCACACAAGTGAGGTACCATTTTTATCGGGGTACTTGGGGGAAAGCTGGGTGGAAAGAAATGTGTGGCTCCTCTCAGATTCCAGAACTCTCTGTCACAGAAATGTGAGGAAAAAGTGTTTTTTTAGCCAGATTTTGAGGTTTGCAAAGGATTCTGGGAAACAGAACCTGATGAGAGCCCCACAAGTCACCCCGTATTGGATTTCCCTAGGTCTCTAGTTCTAAAAAATGCACAGGTTTGGTAGGTTTCCCTAGGTGCCGGCTGAGCTAGAGCTTAAAATCCACAGGTAGGCACTTTGCAAAGAACACCTCTGTTTTCTGTGGAAAAATGTAATGTGTCCACGTTGTGTTTTGGGGCATTTCCTGTTGCGGGCACTACGCCTATCCACACAATTGAGGTACCATTTTTATCGGGAGACTTGGGGGAACATAGAATACCAAAACAAGTGTTATTGCTTCTTGTCTTTTTCTACATTTTTTCCTTCCAAATATAAGACAGCGTGTAAAAAATACGTCTATTTGCGAAATTCCCTGTAATTCACATGCTAGTATGGGCACCCCAGGATTCAGAGATGTGCAAATAACCACTGCCTCTAGAATACCTGGGATGTTGGAAAAAAAGGATGCAAATTTGGCGTGGGTAGCTTATGTGGACAAAAAGTTATGAGTGCCTAAGCGCGCCCTGACCCAAAATAGCCAAAAAAAGGCCTGGCACCTGAGGAGGAAAAGGCCTGGCAGCAAAGGGGTTAAAGTAGTTCTCTGATTCCTGTGGTGCGCAATTACCACAGAAATTAGACATTTCCTAAACTTTGAAAACTCATAACTTGAAAATCACTTACCCGATTTAGAGGATCGTGGTCTTAAAACATTTATAAAAAACTGAAGCAGTTTTGTAAATTGGTCTTGAGTTATTCTTTTGAGTGTGTGCATTGCTTTATTGATACTGTGAGCATAACAAACGCTTTGCCCCTCTCCAAGATTAGCCTAACTGCTCGACAAAGCTCCCATAAAAATTAGAACATTAAATGGTCTAGTTGTTACCTCTGCAAGCCAACGTGTGATTGCCTGGACCCTCTAGTTAGTGTGCCTGGGTTTGCACACAACATACAGGACCAGCCTTCGACAATCAATGATAGAGCAGCCTGCATATACAAATTCTTGAGACCACCTGATCCAGATAGGGCCAAAACACTTACAGAAACATTATAGGAATCTGATCTGGGTTTTGTTTGGCCAACTTCTTTGTGAGATGGAATATGGTGCAAAATACATTGCACTGCATGCACTTCCAACCTCACTCAAGCCTTATACTTTTTCTATAATAGACTTTTTTATACTTCTGCCTGTCTTTTTAAGGTCAAACGTAAACAAGAAGATACTTGCTGGTATTGCCTCATCAATACAGGTTTTCACATGTTCTTTTCCAGTCTAGATCTGTCCATTTTCTGGCTTTTGGTATGGAACCAGATCAGGGCCACCTCCCAGATCCACATAGCCCTTTCACATCATTCATTGTTTCTGTGCAGCTTGAATGATGTTTGGATCTGTCATAGAATGTTTGGGGAACCTGGAGATTTCTTGATCTCTATTGCCATTTCTGTTATCACTTTCAACTCGAAATCTTCAGATAGTATTACTCCTCAACGTTGGTGGAATCTAATGTATCATCATAGACTAGATAGAAACAATCTTGACTCATTGCAGTTGTTAGTCAAACGTGGTCAGTTGTGGTTGCTGCTTACTACATATCTGTCACATACTACTAGGGGAATCCATTTCTCTTCTTTCACCTAACTTTACAAATTAGGCTCTACAATTTATATTTTACAATTCTTATATGCCTATAATTTAACATTGTCATATTTGCTGTTCATGTGCTGTATTCTATCACTCTTCATTTTGTATAATTATTAAGGTTACAAGTTGATTTTCTGTATGTAGTCTTTTCCTCTTTTCTCTTCCTTCTATGCCTCCCTTTTCCATTCTTATTCTTCTCTTTCTCTCCTTTCATTGATCTCACTTTGCTCTTCTTAGCTTAAGCTCATATGTTTTGTGCATTACATAAAATATTTTTTTCAGATGTGTACAACTTACAAATGCCATTTCACTGCAAGGTGCATGTTCCATTATATTTATTGTTGGTTACTCAATAAACATATTTACCTAAAACAAATTACGATGCAGAGATGGCAGCACAAAGTGCACACTTCAACCCTCAACGCAAACCAGTTATGAAAGACTCAAGCTATGACAAGCTTGCAAGATGGAGGATTAAGCTGTAGGAAGCTGGCTTGGTGTGTGGTGAGCATCTATGGTGTTATCACCCTATACCAGGTATCCCCTATTAGTGAGGTGTAGGCAGTGTCTAGGAAGCCAGGGCTCTCTAGAGATAGCTGTGGATGAGCAGCAAAGGCGTATCTAGGAGACATGCAAAAGTTGTGCAATACCACTATAGTCTTACCACACTTACACACATGAAAGAATCACACAGTGTTACAAAAATAAAGTCACTTTATTATAGTAACACAAATACTAAAATACTGTATAGGCAATACCCCACTAGAAGGTAGATAAACACAGTATATCCACACATTAGAAATCAGAGATTGGCATGGAAGGCAATAGAAAACAGTGCAATAACAGAAAAAAGTGGAGACCCTAGGGGGAGACCAAACCATACACTAAGTAAGTGGAATGTGAAAGTTAGTCCCCCACCCAAGGAAGTGGAATTTGTAGAGGGGAGCTGGAGGAACCAGTAACCCCAAAAGGTAAGTACCAGGGTGCCCCCCAAGCAACCAGGAGAGAAGAGGTAAGTACCTGTTTTTTTCCCCAAACCCACAGGTAAACTTTGTAAAAGGACTTGCAAAACTCAAGCCAGACTTGAGCCTTGCCAGAAGAGGATCTGCAAATGAAGGGGACCAAGTCCAGTTCGAGTGGGAATTTCCGGGTGGGGCAGGAGCCACTACGCACCCTTCTGGAGATGCAGGACTAGGTCGACAGTGAAGACAAGAAGTCAGCTGTGCAGCACTGGAGGAGGAGAAGAGTTCCAGAAGTGATGCAGGTGATGTCCCACGTTGGAAGAAGAGTTGCAGTCATTCAGTGGTGTGGAAAAACCAACAACAATCCTTGGCTAAGGCAAGAGTTGCAGATGAAGAGTTTCAGAGCTGCCGGGGACCAGGAAGGTCCAGGGGGACTCAACCCGAGAAGGGGAGTCTCAGGAGACCCTCAGCAGTGAGGAGAGTCTGAAGACGAGGATGCAGCCCCCACAGGCAACTCACAGGCAGCAGGCACAGGAGTCGCAGTGAAGCCCACTCAGCACATCTGGAGAGGAGTCCCACATCACTGGAGCAGCAGGCAGGGGATTGTGCTTTGCAGAGAAGAGTGCTGGAGGCCGGGCTAGAGAGAGCCTAAAGATCCTACGGAAAAAGAGCCAACAGGCCTTGGTAGCTGCAAGAGTTGTGGTGCACATAGGTACTGTCCTGCAAGGAAAGGCAAGGACTTACCATCTCCCAAGTTGGACAGCTGGTAGAGAGGACCAAGGGGACCACCCCAGACTGTGATGCAGGATCCAACCAGTTCCGGAGGAGAGATGATCCGCGCAGCAGGCCATTGTTGCAGTTAGTGCCTGCGGATGCAGGGGAGTGACTCCTTCACTCCAACGGACATTCCCTCTTGCTTCTTGTGCAGGCTGAAGACTCGTCACCTTCAGGGAATGCACAGCCAGGGAAATGTGGCAGTTGCTGGAAGGATCTGAAGAAACAATGTTGCAAAGCAGAGTTGTCGCTGGAGTTGCAGATTGTCGATTCCTTGAGGGTCCAGTTGCAGTCCCAGTGGCCAGAAGATGAAGTCAACGATGCAGAGAAGTCCTGCTGGAATCTTGTGCATCAAATCTGAAGACCGACCCTGGAGGTAAACCCTAAATAGCCCAGGAAGGGGGATTGGTCACCTAGCAGGGTGACCACCTATCAGGAGGGGGCTGTGACATCACCTGCGTGATCTGGCCACTCAGATGCTCCCAAGGGCCTCTGCCGACCTTGGATTCAAGATGGCAGAATCAATTGGCCACCTGGAGGAGTTCTGGGCACCACCCCTGGGGTGGTGATGGGCAGGGGAGTGGTTACATCACTTTCCATTGTCCAGTTTCGGACCAGAGCAGGGACCAGGGACCAGGGATTCCTGGACTGATGCAAACCAGTTAATGCAAGGAGGGCACCAAATGTGTCCTTCAAAGCATACCGGTGGCTTGGGGTGGCTACCCCTTCTAAACGATATAACACCCATTTCCAAAGGGAGAGGGTATTGTCTCCTTCTCCTGAATGAAATCCTTTGTTCTGCCTTCCTCTGCTTGAGCAGACTAAGCAGCAGTAGGGCAGAAACCAGTCTGTGGCATGGCAGCAGCTCGGGCTGTCTGGAGAACCACAGAAAACTGGTTGGAACAATGCTGGGGGTCCTCTAAGGAGCCCCCAGAGTGTATGGAATCATACAACCAATACTGGCAACAGTATTGAGGTATGATTCCAACATGTTTGATACCAAGCATGCCCAGGTTTGTAGTTACCATTATGTAGCTGGACGCAGATAATGACCTGTGTCCAGTACACGGGTAAAATGGCTTATCCAAACGTACGAAGTCCTGGAAAATGGAGCTGGAGTTCGTAGGGGCACCTCTGCTCATGCAGACGTTCCCTCATACACAGGTACTTGCACCCTGCCCTCTGAGCTAGCTGGGCCTGCCATAGGGGTGACTTACAATGACCTGGTGCAGTAACCTATAGTGAAAGGGTGCATGCACCTTTTCACCCAGGCCGGTAGGCCTACAAGCACAGTATGCATGGGCTTCCATAGGTGGCATAAAACATGCTGCAGCCCATTGTAAATTCCTGGTCCCCCAGTGCCCTTGGTACCTAGGCACCATATACAAGCGACTTACGTGGGGGTACCAGTATGCCAATTATGGGGTGGAGTAAGTCATGAACAACCGAATTTGGAGGGAGAGAGCACAGTCACTGGGATCCTGCTTAGCAGGATCCCTTTAAACACAGTCAAAACACACTGACAGCCACAAAATGTGGGGTAACCATGCCAAAAAGAGAGTACTTTCCTACAGAAGTGATAGATGGTTCTTAAATACGACTGCAAGAGTTAGCTGACAACAAACAGAGACTCGTCCAAAGAGGTGAGAGTGCAGATCATCCAGAGGTGTCAGTCATCTGTACAGAGGTTCCTGATACTGTGCCAACTGGGCATCTGACTGGAGGGTATACTCAGTCTGGTCTCCAGCCACTGGGACCTCGATCTCCATCCAGTGGGTCCATGGCCCCCATCCAGTGGGTCCATGGCACCTCTCCACGACTGCTGCCTCTTCCTCCTGTGACACTATTATAATGTAAAATGTAAATGTAATGTGCCATGCTCGTGCCCACCCTCTCATCGTGTTTTCTGTGATTCATTGTTGAATTAGCAGATGCTGAATGCACAAAATCCTGAAGGCTGACCATTGTGGATGTGCTCAGGCATTGATGATAGTTTTGGCAGTGGTTTGGAGGTTTTGTCAACTTACTAAAGCTTTACTAAAACTTAGCAAAACCAAAATAGCTGACAGCCCATTACTGGCAGCTTTTTATTTATTGTACCTGTGGAGCTCCTTTTATCCTGCCTGTGGAGATCCTCGTTTGGGTAGAGATATCCCCCGATACTGTCCTAGTACCTCACATAAGGGGTGCAGGCATGTGGCAGGGTTTGGGGGAGCTAAGTCCTCTGGTAGCGAGAGATTCAAAAGTTGCAGCCAAAATCATAAAAAATCATAAAAACGCTGGAGGCTAATATATGCTTGGATTAATGGATTTACTATATATTATTGCACATTATTGGATGGATGGGACAGGCTCTTAGATGCATGGGGCAGGCCCTTGCTTGTAAAGAACTGGGTTAACTGATTGAGAGTAGAGGATGCAGTAGCGAACAGAGTTCCAGGAGGAGGTAAGTGATTTAAGAGATATTTTATGGGGATACCAACGCACGCTGAAAATGGTATATAATAAGTTCAGTAAATTCACTAATCATAGAAACATGCTTCATCAGAATTATTTAGCGTTCAAACATATAGAGTTCATCCCTTAACACGACCATCTTCCCTTATGAGGTAAGAGCCGTATCATACACGCTGAAATACAGTGGTTTTCCCACTCTTCTCTATTACAGCTATTTCATTATTAGTTTGTTTTTTATAAGTTTTTTATATTAGTCCTAACCACATAACTAACAAACACAACAATAGAGAAGGACCTTTTCTAATGCTAAAGGTACTCCTACTTTGATATGCTTCCCTTTAGTCCATTTTGCTATAAGGGTGACTGCACTCATATTAGACCATTGTAGTTTAATTGCATCTTTTTTACTTTTTACTTATTAGGGTACCTTTTGTCCAGGTCCCTTCCCAATTTATACTTCATTAGATGCTTTAGGTGTGATGAAGCAGAAACAGAAAGACTAACAAATATTCATATATCATGTAACAAAATCGTATAAGGTAGTGTGAATTTAGAAAAATAATGTACGTGGGAAAATGTGCCCACAAGGTAGTTCGCCATTATTATAAACGAGCTTAATTAATCATGAAGAATTGACAATGTAGTAATCCGTCATAATTGCAAATGTATTCTATGATTTTCTTGTTGAAACTGTTATAAGCTTATATTTAGCAGAGGCTTTGGCCTAGTTGCCTGGTCTCAAATTTAACTGCGTGGTTTTCACTTGTATTAACAAAAACATATATTTTACTTTAAGGTTGTATTTTTCCAGTAGAGATGACTAATACACTTATCTCAAGGTTTCATGCTAGGCTAGTTTCATCCCTTTTAAAGCAAGGTCAGCTTCTGCAGGTGCAGACAATAAAGACTCTGATACAGAATTAATTGGCAAACTTTGTTGCAACTTGTGTTCCAAGGCTCCAAAGACACCTTATGCATAAATGATTACTAAGAGAAAGACACTATTCATTGGTCAAAAGGAAGCCACCCTATGAACCCTCCAATGGAAGACCCTGAAGAATTTGGAACGTTTCTTACTTAAACCCACCGGACAAAGAGAAGTCAGCCATTTTCTTCGATGCCATTTTGAAGCCAGATTCAAGACGCCATTTTAAATGACCCTTTGATGCCTTTTCTCTGTCACAGAGAGAGACTTTAAGAATTCTCACCCTAGAGACTTTGGGCCAGATGTAGCAAAGGTTTGCGAGTCGCAAATGGCCCGAATCGCTATTTGCGACTCTGCAAAATCGGAAATGGGATGCAAAAGTCCCATTTCCGACTCGCAAAAAGCGATGCGAGCCGTTACCGACTCGCAAAATGTGCGACCCCATTTTGCGACCCGCAAATAGGAAGTCGCAATTTGCGAGTCGCAAACCATATGCAATTGCAACTTGCAAATTGCGACTAGTCGCAAAAAGCCCAGTTTACATGTCCCATTTACCACTAACTCAGAGCAGGTGGTAATCATTACCAAAGTATAAAAGGAGACCCAGAAGGCATCTGGGTTACTCAAGATGGCGGAGATATACCTGATAGCAGTGAGGAGGAGAGCCCACGCAGCCCAGCAGAGGAAGAGGAGGAGCCAGAGAGAGGAGAAGATTTACAGAACAAGGCAGACTCTTTTTCAGCAAACTGAGGAAGAAATCTACGACAAATACAGACTTAGCAGCGCAGCTATACTAGAATTAATTGAATTACTCAAACCACAGCTAGAACGCCGGACTCTGCGCGGCTGCGCCATCCCTAGGCATGTGCAAGTGCTATGCTCACTGCACCTCTTGGCCTCGGGGAGCTATCAGGGGGTCATTGCTGTGGCAGGTGGGGTATCTCAAAGTGCACTATCAAGGTTCCTCAGGGCATTCCTAGATGCCATACTCACACACATGTCTCACTACATATACCTACCCAGGAATGAGGCAGAAATTAACAGCACCAAGTTGGACTTTTACCGGATTGCCAACTTTCCCCATGTCATAGGGTGTGTAGATGGGACACATATTCATATATGCCCCCCCTGCAAACCTGGAATATTTGTTCCGCAACAGAAAGTGTACCCACTCACTCAATATTCAGGTTGTTTGTGACGCCCATTATGTCATCACTGGCATTGTTGCGAAATTTCCAGGCAGTACTCATGACCATTAAATTTTTAGGCACAGTGGGATACACCAACGCCTGGAACGTGGGGAGTTTGGAGACAGATACCTCCTACGTAGAGCTGCATACACACAGATCAATGTGCACACCAACCAGGACTTTCTAACAGTGTACTGTTTGTGCCCAACAGGTGACAGTGCATATGCACTACGGCCATGGATAATGACTCCGTACTTAACACCCAGCAATGAATGTGAGAGACGATACAACAGTGCACATAAGAGGACCAGGAACCTGATTGAACGCACCTTCGGATGGCTGAAAGCACGGTTCAGATGCCTCCACCGAAGTGGAGGTGCCCTCCAGTATACTCCCATTACGACATTCAAAATTGTTGATGCATGCGCTATCCTGCACAATATTGCCAACCGACATGGGCTACCTCTCACCCCTGCAGACCCAGATTCTGAGGATGAAGAGCAAGAGCAACCACATCGCCATCATGGGGATCGGAGCATCGCAAATCAAGGCAGACTGAGACGGCAACACATTGCAACCCAATACTTTGGAAGGTACGTGTCAAGTTCAACCATACTCACCTATTGACCAAAAACTCCATTTGTTAAGTGGAACAAAAAAACTATTTAATATGTGCTGAAATTGAACTATTTACAATGACAAACTGTTCAGGGAGTTCAGAAAGCCAACCATGCATGAGGCACATTGCCATCATGTGCCCCAACATCAGGGACAGTGTTTAGTTTATGACCTACGGCGGCCTCTGCCAGCCTGGCTGGTCCCAGGTTGTTCTGCAGTGCTCTGCCTAGTACTCCCACTCCGGAGCACCCTGGTGTCACCAGCAGAGACACTGCTCACAGTGGAGCCCTCTTCGCTGTCCTGTGGGGTGTCCCCTGTACCCCTGGACACATGCCGTGCCTCCATTAGATCGATCACATGGGTAATCCGGCCCAGGCCTCTTGCCACATCAACTGCAAAGTGGCCCATTTCCACTTGGAGGCCGACTGTCCTTCTTGACAGCCCAGTGGTGTTGACTGCCAGTCTGCAAATTGATGAGGCCATCCTGTCCAGCCTCTGGAGCAGCTGGCGGTCCCTGCGCCGCCCACCCTCGCTCTGTGATAGCAGTCCAGCCACCAGTTCCCGCATGGACAGGGCTAGGTCCCCAGTGTTGTTGCCTATGACGTCCAATTGTGCATGGAGCTGCTGCATGCTGTTCTCATTGCTCCTTACAAAGCGGTGCAGAACCCCACTAATCCTCCCTAACATTTGGTTCTGCAGGCGCTGACCACATAGCCATTGTGCCTCGGTCATGGTGGTGGATGGACGCCCGGACTTAGCCTGCAGCCCTGCTCTCCTCAACCTGCGTTGCCTGCGCAGCAGTGGATGTCCTGTGAGATGTACAGTGGCACTCCTGGCTGTTGCTGGTGCAGCTTCCGGAACCACTGTTGCAGCAGGTGTTGTCATCCAGTGGATGGTGTTGGTGGTGCAGGTGGGAGTGGTGGCAGCTCCTGTGCTTTCCTCATGGGGCTGGCTGACTGTTGGCACCTGGCTGCTGTGGCTGGTGGTGGGGTCTTGTGGGAGACCTGTGGGACATGGGAAACAGACTACCAGTGTCTACTATCTGTTATACACTTCCTAATAAACATTTGCCTATTGACTTCCTACTTGACTACATTGCCCATAATGCATCATTCTGGTGTTTGCTACCCTGAAATGGAGCTATCTTGGTTGTGCATGCCCCTGTGTACATGGTGGGTAGGGGTATGGCATTGATGGGGGTACAGGCATATCACATGGTACTCACCGGTTGATGTTGTGGGCTCAGAGGTGTCCAGATCTCGGACTCCTGTAACAGCCTCCTGCTCCAGGGTCTCCTCCACCCTTTCCTCCAGGGGTGTGGGTGGTGGTATGGATGATGGTCCCCCTCCTGTGCCTCTCATCTCCCGGAGCCTTTCTGCCACCCTCTCATTGGTCCGGGAGCGGAGGTCATACCACCTCTTCTTGATCTCATTCACACTCCTGTGGCTGACCTCCAGGGAGTTCACCTTTTCCTGAATATCCAGCCAAATTTGTTTTTTTGTTGAGTCTGGCACATTGAGGGCTGCCTTCCCAAAAAGATCATCATAGTGCTGGCAGCATTCCTCTGTCAGCACCTCCAGCTCCTTCTCAGAAAATTTCAATTTCCTCTTTCTGGGAGTGTCTTCCATTGTTGCTGTAGCTCTGTTTGCAGTTCTGCTGTTAAAAAGGGTGTGGTCCTCCCTCCTCCCAGGTGTATTAGTGAACTTCCTGGCTGTGATGTCATCATCATGTGCCAGGAAGTGTTTCCAGAGTGTTCTGGAGTGGTTTCTGGAGTGTTCTGCAGCACCTGCAATCAATTTACATGATAATCGCAATTTGCAACACCCACTCGCAAATTGCGTGTCCGTTTTTTGCGGGGTCGCAAAAAGCGACCTCGCAGAGAGCGGACTCGCTATCTGCGTTGCGACTCCGGGTGCGGGTCGCAATTTGTCCCCGGAAATTGTACCTGCATTCCTATTAGCGACACGCAATTTGCGAGTCGCACATGCTCGCAAATTGCGAATCGCTAATTTTTTTGTACCTACATCTGGCCCTTTAACTTTAATTTTGCCCCGTCTTGTCCATGCAGTAACTTTTGCCCCATTCTCCTTGCTGCCGCAAGGAAACTTGCTTTAACTTTGTCCCTTCTGAAATCTGCCTGCCCCATGCTGATCGAACCGGTACCTGAGGGACAAAGACTTACTTTGAATGCTGATTGTATTTGGTAAATATGAAAGGATAATTGTATTATGCATTGTGTTTTCCTTCTTAGGTACCAACTGCTTATTTTGACAGGGCCCAAGCTAGAAGTTTTCTAAATTCATGTTGACTAAATTCGTTTTGCATGAAGTCCCACATGCCAATGCTAATTAGAGGCTAGTCGAGGTATTCATCTGATGCACCATGCTAAATTGAAATCTTGTTATGCTGACCGATATATGCAATTAGTCAAATTCAGTTGCTTATATTAGTGATTTGCATTGCTATAACCGAGTGCATTATAATCCAGATTTTGCGTAGATTGCGTTTCTTCTGTCACTATGGACAGCTAGTAATGTTCGTATACGTATATCATTTGATTTTGAGACTGACTTATATTGTGTTAGCTTTGTTAATATAGGGAAATAAACTCATTAACCTTTAATAAACAGGTGTGGTTATTCATGACTGAAAGGTCATGGCATGTCTAATTACTGATTTTCTGTTTAACTAATTTGTTGTTTGATTATTAATCGAGTATTGGTTATTGATTAAAATGATTATTAGTTATTGATTTGAGTGATCCGACTATTCTTGGATGAGGAGAACCCAACTAGGTCAAAAGGTTCACCGACCTCCAGTGTGTCCAAGTACAAGTAATTTATAAAGACTGGACGCGCTATCAGTAGATGGTAGCAGAGGATGGTTTCGCCCTTTGGGACCCCATCCGAATAATAGACGGATTCAAGTTATAATTTTCCCTGATAAAACAAGTTGGAGAGATGATGATGCCCTAAATCCCCAATGACTTTCCCAGAATCTCGGAGCTTGCGAATGGAGGTGTGAGAATGTTTTCGGCGTTTCTAGTGACAATATGAGTGAAGTTAGGGTTTCGCGCTTACACAGCTTATTGCCGCAGATGAATTGAGAAGTTTGTGAGGATTTTAGGGGGTTACAAACTCCAATCAAAATTTTAGAGAAGTGATACTCCAAAGTGTGAGGTCGAACTTCACATGTATGTAGCGCTTTGTGCAGGAAAAATTGTCCACGTGGTTGTTGATGTTGAGACGGGCCATGCGAGGTCAAGAGACTTCGGAGTATGTTGAAAAGTGTATGAGAAACTTGATTGATGTTGTAATCTGTTTGGTTTAGTAGGTTGATCGGGCGTGGTCAACAAGTCAGTATGAATATTGAGGAATGAAAGAAAAGTTTAGACTTTGAGATTTGACTAATTCTAAGGCGCGCTAGAATAGTTCATTGATCAGTTGAGAGTCAAATTTGCGGGTCAAATTTTGCTTGCGAAAGTGGAAAACCGAGACAGATGGAAGAACTGCTGAGGCTAGTGAAAAATCCCTAAGGTTTCTGAAGCAATTGTATTACCCTTCCTGTAGTGAACCGACTGATTTGTTTTCTTCTTTTTGGTTAGTGCTCGCGATATATTGCAGAAATTAGTTTTGAGTGAAGCTGAATGAAGGAGGACATGCCGCAAGACTTTGTCAGCCGCAGTGTGTGGGTGTGACATCACTAGGAGCCACGCTGGGATAGGTTGGTTGGTGAGAAGGGTCGCGCATGGATTGGACACAGTCCGTGAAGCGCAATTGGAGGGGAAAGGCAAGCGAAGATTATTCCGTGAATTAAAGTCACATATTGATTACATTTTTTTGAGAAAATAAAAGACGGAAAGATGAAATTTTTCAAAGCACTTAAAAGTGGAGATGTATATATTAAAGCAAATGTAGGAGAAGAGACACCGCCTGAGGGTACACCAGCTTACATCATGATTGAAGAAAAGGGTGTCGCACCATGTCTTTGGTTAAAGCAGTGGTGTAAATTAACAGAAAAGCATGGAAGTGTAGCGTTCCCTATCCACGGGTCGTTTAATCTAAGATCCTTGGAGAATCTAAGATTTGCGCTATATGACATGAAAGTACCTCCATGACCAGCACAGTTTGAAGCATTAGCAATCTGGGAGCAAATTGCTAGAAGGCAACAACAAAAGAAATTTGAGACAAGAGTGAGAAAAGTAGAAAAGACACTAGCAGATGCTAGATGGGATAGTACTCAAAAGGTTTGGAGATCAGACATATTGCAGGGAATTAAATTATTTCCGGCAATTACTGACGAAGCAGAGACGGAAGGAAGGAAAGCTACCTATAAAACAAACAGGAGTCAGTCCGGAGATAGAGAAAGCAATAGAAATTCGAAAAGGTCAGACGAATCAGATGATGAGGAGTTCATTCTGCAATTGCTAAATGACTGCCCGCCACCATATGTGGAAAGCGAAAATGGCCCAAGCACTAGTACTGCCCCTCCAGAACCAATACAGGGTAATATAACACCGAATTTGAGAATATTGCAGAGGCAAAGTAGTCCCGATATGCCTTTTACACCAGAAATACCACTAATTCAGAGAATATATCCCGACGTGCCTAAAGTGAAACCTGTCAATGATTATCAGCCACAGGTTCAAAGGCGCTATTGTGATGAGCATAATTTGGAAATTACTTCTAGTTTAATGGCGCAGGGAGGACAGAATTACCAAAGACCGAAATTGATTCAAGCCGAATCAACACAAATGTTCATGCCTCAAAAGCAGATGCAAGAAGTGCTGAAATACATTCAAATAGCAGAAAACCAGTTAGACATGCCAGCAATGATGAACCATAATGTGGGAATTAACATGCCACAGAATTCGGGGAACAGACAGAATCCGGATGCAATATCTTTGCCTATCACTGTAGGCCCGCCAGTGCCACTGTATATAAAGGCAAAGCCGAATGTATGCGACCAAGGGGTAATGACACAAAATGAGACAGGAAGGAGATGCATAGAAAATATTCAAGAAACGACTCCGGTAGGTACACTGCTAAATAGATCTGGGTCCTTGTTGGAATTCAGTCCAATTGTAGCTTGTGCTCCGTCAACTGTGGTAAGGTCAGGTCCACCACTAATAGTACAGCTAACTTCAAAAACAGAAATGTTACAGAAACCGTCAGTAGCAGTGGACGTAAGTGCCACATTAATGGGACTGAACGCACAACAGTTAACACAATGGTTGAACAGCCTGAACTCTCCACAGAGTACACCCAGCGGGAAAGGAGAAGAATATTTGAATAGAATAAGATTGGGCATGGAAGCAGACGAACTAGTAGAGGGAACGATGGGTTTGAACAGGTTAGAATCATACACAGAAGAAGAGCTGAGATACATGTGCCCTAGAATTACAAGAGAAGTAAGCAGCATACATAAGAAGTTACAAGAAATTGCAGACAGAAACAAAGTCGACATAGGTAAAACCAAACACTTGAGCAGAAGTTACAGGTTAGACTTTGAGACAAAAGATTTTGAACACATGAGATCTGCAGGAATGAAAACACACCTTAAAGAAATACTGCAAAGCGCGCAGGGTTGGAGATGTTTAGACAGATGGGAGAGCAGGTGGGTTAAGAAAAAGGACAAGAAGAAAGAAGGTACCCCAGACCGGAATGAGAAAGTACAACAGAATGATGATCTGATAACCATGTTACCAATGAGAGAAACGGCAGGGGGAAAACTTGTCCATGTACCGTGGCACAGGTGCGATATTCAATCCTTTACGGATGATTTCCCTAAGTTAAGAGAGAAACCGATCGAGTGGTATCAACAAACAGATAGATTTGTGAAACTCGCAAAATGTCTTTGGGAAGACCTGAATACTTTATTCGAAATTGTAGTTCCGGCAGATTTGTGGGGAGATTGTAAAAGGGCTGTAGGTTGGCCAACAAGTGAACCAGAAAGAGATAGGGACACAGGTGCACCATCGCCTATGGTAATGAGTTTATACCATAAGGTGATTGAGCATTTGAAAACAAAGGTTGCGTCGAAAAATGTGGATTGGCAGAGAATTGACAGAACAGCACAAGAAGTTAAAGAGTCTATACATGCATACTATAAGAGATTGTTGAAAACGTTTAACAATTACAGTGGTACTGAAACGATTGAGGCAAAGGACATGCTCCATTTTGTGTTCAGATTTGTGGAAGGATTGAGACCCAAAATCAGTCAGATGATTAAAATGCATTTGATTTGTTGGCAGTCAAAATCGATCAATGAAGTGTTGAATTATGCAAAATACTGCAGTGATGAGATTGAGACAAAACAGAAAAGGTTGAAATAAAAAGGGATGGTGATGCAGATTAGAGCAGCTCAGACAGGTTTGCAAGGTTTGCAAGGTTTTCAACAACAGTTGCCGCAGCAGCAACAGCAGGGAAATGCTATGTTTCAGCCACAGATGAGAGGCAGAGGCCGAAGAGGTTTTGTGAATAATGGTCCTGATTTAAATACTGTTGTGATTCCAAATGGTATACAGGCAATGAAGAAGGTGATGCCATGTCACACGTGCGGAATCGTCGGGCATTGGAAACGGGAGTGCCCAATGTTGGTGCAGGAAGTTGTAGGTCAGCAAAACAATGATGTCAATACATTTCAGAATATGAGAGGACCGAAATTGAGAGGTCCAAATCCAAATTTCCAAAATAATGTGAATCAGATGCAGGGTCTATAACCCATACAACCACAGCAGGTGCAAATGCCCCGTGTACAAATGGTACAATCGCAGCCAATGCAACAGCACTTTCCTATGGTACCTAATCAGCAAATGCAAATACCATTAGCACCAATGAATCAGCAACAAGTAATGCTTCCTCATCAGGTCACGGGTCAAGGAATGAATCAAAATGACACAGTACACCAATTCCCGTTACACAGTGAGAATGGAATAAACGATGTATGGGAGAGTGAACGTTCAGATGAGGAAGGAAATTGTATGCTTGCAGCATCTTTGGAAGTTGATCAAAAGGGACCGTATGTGGAAGGAAGAGTTATGGGTCACAGCGTTTCATTCTTGGTTGACACAGGAGCTACACACTCTACAGTCAGAAGTATCGAAGTACCAAATTTGCCACTTTCAGGGAGAATAGTTCAAGTAGTGGGAGTAGCAAATAGGTATCTGACAATCACAGATCCAGTGCAAGTCAGAATTGGTAACTTTCAAGGGTCACATAAATTTGTGGTGTGTGACTCAAGCCCGATATCCCTATTAGGGAGAGATTTATTGTGCAAATTGGGATGCTCGATTATGTGCTCAAATGATGGAATTAAAATTCAGACAAACAGTGATGAGGAAGAAGAGGACAGTTTAGGAGGGGACGAGGTGGAAACTGTTGATGAAGAGTATCCCCTGATTACTCTTTATCCAGTGCTCACTGAAGCAGATATTCCTGCTGAGTTACAGGAAACAGTTGAAAAATAAATGTGGGATGTGACAGGGAAAGAAGTAGGATTGGTTAAAGGAGCAGAACCAGTGAAAGTGACTGTAAAACCTAATGTAAATTTTCCTCAGACACCACAATACCATATGTCACAAGACACTCTCATGAAAGTCGCCCAACTCATTGATGAGTTTGTGAAACAGGGAGTACTGAAAAAAGTACTAAGTAGTCCATGTAATTCACCAATCATGGGATTAATAAAACCGAGTGGTAAGGTCCGAATTGTTCAAGATTTGAGAAAAATAAATGACATAATAGTCAAATGTTGTCCCGTAGTACCAAATCCAGCTGTGATAATGTTTCAAATTCCCTGTGATGCAGAGTGGTTCTCAGTCATCGACTTGTCACAAGCTTTCTTTTCCGTGCCTCTTCATGAGGACAGCCAATTTCTCTTTTGCTTCAAATTCCTGGACAGAGTCTACAGTTGGTGTTGAATTCCTCAAGGGTTTTCGGAGTCACCATCAATTTTCAATCAGATTCTAAAGAAAGACTTGGAATCATTGGAATTACCTTTTGAATCAACCTTAGTACAGTATATTGACGATTTGCTGATCGCATCCAAAACAGAAAATGACTGTACGGTTGACACTATTGCCCTATTGAACCATTTGGGAAGGAATAGACACAATGGGCCTTATTCCAACTTTGGAGGAGGTGTTAATCCGTCCCAAAAGTGACGGTAAAGTGACGGATATACCACCAGCCGTATTACGAGTTCCATAGGATATAATGGACTCGTAATACGGCTGGTGTTATATCCGTCACTTTACCGTCACTTTTGGGACGGATTAACACCTCCTCCAAAGTTGGAATAAGGCCCAAAGTGTCTCCTTCAAAATTACAGTTCTGCCAGAAGAAAGTGAAATATTTGGGTCACCAAATAGAGAAAGGGTCGAGAAGAATCATGAAAGAAAGAATAACAAGTGTACTTCAAATGAGTCCACCCAAGACGAGAAAGGAGGTGAGAAAGTTTTTGGGAATGGTAAGCTACTGTCGCCAATGGATTCCCAATTTCTCAACTCTAGCAAAACCTTTACTGAAACTGGCACTGAAAGATGCGCTGGATGAAATAGTGTTGAAAAGAGATGAAATGGATGCTTTTATTGAATTAAAGGAATGCATGTGCAGAGCTCCAGCATTAGGTATGCCTGATTACACGAAGCCTTTCACATTGTTTTGTCATGAACATGACATGATGCATGTTCCTTGTCTGTCTTGACTCAAGCCCAAGGTGGCGTAAACAGACCAGTAGCATATTTTTCAGCTACTTTGGATCCAGTCGCAGCAGCCTTACCAGGATGCTTGCGTGCTGTAGCAGCAGTTGGTATAAGCCTAAATCAGAGTGAAGGAATAGTGATGGGACATCCTTGAACAGTTATGGTCCCTCACTCAGTCGAAATACTTTTGACACGTTCCTGAACACAGCACATGACCGGTGCTAGGCTTACAAGGTACGAGACAATAATTTTGGGATCACCCAATGTGCAGCTGAAAAGGTGCACTACGTTGAATCCAGCAACCTTGTTTCCCAGTGAAAATGTTGAAATTGAGAACGCCGAAGACATCGAGCACGACTGTCTTCAGGTGACTGAATTTTGTACAAAACCAAGACCTGATATCAAAGACACCCGATTGGAAGAAAATGATCAATTTTTTTTTGTTGATGGTTCATGTTTAAGAGATGCACTAGGAAAATTGAAAGCAGGATGTGCTGTATGTACAATAACAGGTGTTCTGGAAGCATCTTGTCTTCAGGGAGTTTACTCTGCACAGGTAGCAGAACTAGTAGCCCTTACTAGAGCTTGCCAACTTTCCGCATTAATGAAAGTCATCCTTTACACTGACAGTCAGTACGGGTTTGGAATAGTGCATGATT
This sequence comes from Pleurodeles waltl, assembly GCF_031143425.1. Taxonomy (NCBI): domain Eukaryota; kingdom Metazoa; phylum Chordata; class Amphibia; order Caudata; family Salamandridae; genus Pleurodeles; species Pleurodeles waltl. The sequence goes on along the minus strand of NC_090449.1, from coordinate 470,349,817 downwards.
TTGGACAATTGTGGTCACAGAGAGGCTTCATGACATCTTCAGAATCACCAGTGAAAAATCGTGAAAGAATAAGAGAATTGTTACATGCCATCCGGTTACCAAGAGAAGTAGCTGTGGTAAAATGCAGTGCACACTCGAAATCACAAGACTTCATTTCTTTGGGAAATGGATATGCAGATCAAGCCGCAAGGTTTTGCGCATTGAACTTGCTCAGAGACGAATGGAACTTAATAAATGAGCCAGAACTTGAACCAAGTGAACCCTTTGCCCTAAAAGTTGTAGATACAATCGAAGAATTGAAATTCCTACAAAATAATGTCAGTAAGGATGAGAAACTCTCATGGAGCAAATTACAATGTGTAAAGAAACCAGATGATTTATGGGTTTCAAGTGAAGGAAGATTGGTTCTGCCAGACAGTCTTTTGACGCAATTAGCCAGGTTGTATCATGGACAAGCCCACCTTGGAAGGGATGCCATGATTAGACTATTCAAAATTGATTGGTTTAATCCCAAATTCCGTCAAGTTGCTGAAGCAGTTTGCCATTGTTGCGTCATTTGCCAACAAAGGAACGCAGGGAAGGAGACAGTAGTAAATTTGAGCCACATTGGAAGAGCAGGTGGGCCATTCAGCAGGATGCAAATGGATTTCATTGAGATGCCTATGCATGGAGGCTTGAAATATGTGTTGGTGATTGTGTGTATTTTTAGTCACTGGATTGAAGCACGCAGAAATGACAGCCTTACAGTTGCAAAACTACTCCTGAGAGAATTAATACCACGTTTCGGATTCCCGATCTCTTTAGAATCAGATAGGGGAAGTCACTTCAATAACGAAGTAATCAAATTACTGTGTGCAGCACTGAACATTGAACAAAAATTACATTGTAGCTACCGCCCTGAAGCATCAGGACTAGTGGAGCAAATGAATGGCACATTGAAATCGAGGATGGCGAAAATATGCGCATCAACAAACTTGAAATGGCCTGACGCATTGCCCTTGGTGTTAATCTCAATGAGAAACACACCTGATAGAAAAACTGGACTATCACCTCACAAAATCCACATGGGCAGAGCCATGAGACTTCCAGCAGTTCCTGCAAATGCTCTTGTAAATATTACAGATGATATGGTATTGGACTACTGCAAAGGTCTGGCTGATGTGGGCCGCTCTTTTTCTCACCAGGTGGAGGTAACCACCTTGCCACCGATCCAAGGTCCAGGACACGCCCTGAAAGCAGGTGACTGGATCGTGATAAAGAAGCATGTGAGGAAGTCGTGTCTGGAACCCTGTTGGAAAGGACCTTTTCAAGTGATTCTGACAACTACCACTGCTGTGAAGTGTGCGGGAGTTCCCAAATGGATTCACACCAGTCACACGAAAGGGGTGACGTGTCAAACAGAAGAGGAAATTGAAGCGCTGAAGTTACCAGTAACTGACAGGAAAGTACCAGGCACTAAGGCAGAAAGAAGAGAGCCTGAGAGCGAACATTAAGAAATCGAGACAGAAGAAATATTTTCTGAAGCAGACGCAGTCGATCCTTTTGAGGACAACAGAGAAGAAGCCTCAGGAAGTGACAAAGATCCTGGAGGTGACAAAGAGCCTATCTCAGGTGAAGAAGCAGGAGAGCCTAATAAGAGGAGGGCTTTCCCAGAAGCAGACGATACAGGCAAGGAAAAAGAAAACCTGATTGACCTCCTAAGCGAAGGAGACAAGACAGAACAGAGTGAAATTGTTCAAAGTCTTCCAGAACCGGTTGCAGGTCCGTCAGGTGAAAGCAGCGCGAAACGGAGACAAAGCATATCGCCAGTGAAATCAAAGACTAAAGAAACATTAAAAGAAAATGAAGGGCCAAAATTGAAGGAGAAAAGAAAAGAAGTGTCTATCGTAATAACAACACCGAGTGAAGAAAAATACACAGCCAAAGAACAAGACATAAGCGAGAGAGAATCAAAAGGAGATGCAAAATTGAAAAGGAAAAGAATACCGAGCAGAAGATATTCTGGTCCAGAGTGGGCATACACAGCCACTAACGATTGGTCAGAAGAATTTCTATCTCTTAGTTTCGAAAACGAAGAAGCAGAACGTCACTTTGGTACTTGAAAAGTGAAAATTTCATGAACATTACCGAATAAGACATTGATAACCTGATTGACTTTTGAACCGGATCAGACATTGATAAATTGATTGACTTTGAAACCAATTTTAAGACAAACGCTGCTAAACCAATAAGAGACTAAGCTGCTAAAGAAAACCATGTGAACATTGAACTCGTTCAGCTTTATATGTATCTGCAAATTTGATTTGATAAAGTGTCTTCAACTTTCTGATTCTATATAGATCATGCCAGGCAGTACTACAAAGGGACACAAAATGAAATGTTGTAAATACATGTGTATAGGTCTAATAACTACAAGTGTACTAATAATTATAGCAATAGTTCTTGGAATGCATGGAGAGAATGAAAGAGACGCGAATGATGCTTCTACTTCTAAAACTCCTACTGAATTAACTCCTTTGCAGAAACTCGAACAAGACGAGAAATATTTACACAACAAGAAAGAGCTCTCCTCTAATGTCTTCTATCGCTTGCTGAATGAGTATGTTGAGACAATGGATGCGAAAGATTGTTATGTGTGCACACAAATACCTACGTCAGTAATAGAAGGAGTGACATATCATAGCATGCCTCTTACGTATGGAATTTCATGTAGTTTGTTACTAACCAGATTCTATAACCAGAAGAATATTCAATACTTTTATTCCAATCTGGACGTCTTATTTCCATATATCCCCAAAATTGAATATTTGAGTAAAACAGCAAGAGAATATTATATAAAATTAGTTAGAGGTTTCTTTGAACCACTATTGCCTTTTCCTGTAGTCCACGCTCATAGAGACAACCTTACATGCTTGCTTTCACCTGTAGAGAAAAGCTTTTTAGATCACACTGAAGATAGGAGGAAAATGGTAAAGGAGAAATTAGAAAGGGAATTACACAAAAGAAAGCCTGTCGATAACTATGCTTTTGCCGCAATAAAGACACAAGGGAACTAGCTTTAGATGCATTACATATAGTGAAACTTTGTGTATATAGACCTAAATCATATTATGACACAATCTTTGTGGGAACGAGTGAGTGTAAACATACATTTTCGTTTCAGGCTAAGTGGACGTTCATGCTAAATGGACAAGACCCAGTTATTCCGGGGGTATATTATATTTGTGGACGTAACGCCTATTATCGTCTTCCTAAAGGATGGTATGGGATGTGTTATTTGGGAATAGTATTTCCAAAGATTTATCAACTCGATGACTTAAAGAAATTTCGGGTGTGGTAGGAGATATATTTGGAGCAATGATTCCTTCTGTGGGAGTTATATTGAATTCAATCAAAATACAAAAGTTGTCTACTATTGTGGATAACATGCTGACAAAATTCTCAGGAGCCATAACCCTGATTGATGCTGAACTTGCTGCAGAAAGAGCTATGACTCTTCAAAACCAGCTTGCTTTAGACATTCTTTTAGCAAAGAATGGCAGTGTTTGCAAAATGCTTAGTGCACGTCACTGTTGTTCTTATATTCCGGACAAAAGTGGGCAAATTAGGAAAATGCTTACAAATTTAACTAACAAGAGAGCAGATTTAAAAGAATTGAAAGAACCAGGAGTATGGGAAAAGGTTGGAAAAGGATTTGCTTCCGTGGGAAATTGGCTCAGCAACATTTGGAACGGACTATTACTGAAAATAGTAAAAGGAATATTAATAATACTAATTTGCTTGTTAGGTATTTGGGGAATATGGAAAGCTATTAAAATATTGAAATCAAGAAGCAAAAGGAAAAGAGAAGAGAAATAACAAAATAAAATAGTAGAAATATACAGGGAAAAATCAAAGGGAACAAAAAGGAAGAGGGAATTGACTGAAGTGGCAAATTACTAAAACAGAATTTTAATGAAATAAAATTTGTGATGGAAAATTTGATGTGATGACATAATTAGTCATCAGAGGAGGGATTGATGAAGCAGAAAAAGAAAGACTAACAAATATTCATATATCATGTAACAAAATCGTATAAGGTAGTGTGAATTTAGCAAAGAAAAATAATGTACGTGGGAAAATGTACCCACGAGGTAGTTCGCCATTATTATAAACGAGCTTAATTAATCATGAAGAATTGACAATGTAGTAATCCATCATAATTGCAAATGTATTCTATGATTTTCTTGATGAAACTGTTTTTTTGCTTAGCTTAAATTTAGCAGAGGCTTTGGCCTAGTTGCCTGGTCTAAAATTTAACTGCGTGGTTTTCACTTGTATTAACAAAAACATATATTTTACTTTAAGGTTGTATTTTTCCAGTAAAGATGACTAATACACTTATCTCAAGGTTTCGTGCTAGGCGAGTTTCATCCCCTTTGAAGCAAGGTCAGCTTCTGCAGGTGCAGACAATAAAGACTCTGATACAGAATTAATTGGCAAACTTTGTTGAAACTTGTGTTCCAAGGCTCCAAGGACACCTTATGCATAAATGAGTACCAAGAGAAAGACACTATTCATTGGTCAAAAGGAAGCCACCCTATGAACCCTCCGATGGAAGACCCTGAAGAATTTGGAACGCTTCTTACTTAAACCCACCAGACAAAGAGAAGTCAGCCATTTTCTTCGATGCCATTTTGAAGCCAGATTCAAGACGCCATTTTAAATGACCCTTTGATGCCGTTTCTCTGTCGCAGAGAGAGACTTTAGGAATTCTCACCCTAGAGACTTTGGGGGTCATTTTGACCTCGGCGGTCTTTTTGACAGACCGCTGAGGGACCGCCGTGCGGAAGACCGCCAGTGGTGGCGGTTTGCCGCTCGGCCTTTTATGACCGTTGGCAGCTCTCCGTCCTTTTACGGATGGAGAGCCACCAACAGCCATACTGGCGGGAGGCGGGGAAGTGGAGGTTGCTCCACCTCCACCGCCATGCCAATAGAACACCGCCCAGCGAATCACGTCCTGTGATTCGCCATGGCGGTGTTCTGTTGGCGGTGTGGTGTCGGCGGAGCTGCCCTCATGGCTCCTGTCCCCTCCCGGAGGATCGTCGGACCAGGTAAGTCGATCGTCCGTGAGGGGAGGGGGGTGAGGGGGTGTTGTGTGTTGTGTGGGTGCATGGGGGTGTGCGTGTGTGTATGTAGAGGGGGTGTGTGAGTGTGTGTATGCTTGCGGGGGGTGTTGTGTGTATGGGAATGAGTGCGTGTATGTCTTTAGGTATGTCTGTATGGATGTGTGCGTGTATGTTTGAATGTGGGTGTGCGTGTCTGACTGTGTGTGTGGATGTAGGCATGTATGTCGGCGTGTGTGTAAGTGTGTAGGTGGTGCCTGCATGCGTGTTGTGTGGGTATGGGTGATGTGATGTTGGGGGTCGGGATGGGGAGGGGGGCCCTGCCACCTTTGGGGGGTGGCAGGGGTGGTGGGGCGGTAGGGGAGGGAGTCTGGTGAGGGTGAGGGGGACCCCTATCAGTGCCAGGAAAGGAATTCCCTGGCACTGATAGTGCTTACTGCCATGGATTTCATGGCGGTTCAAACTGCTGGAAATCCACGGTGGTAAGCCGGGTCCGAATACCGCCGGCGGTCTAGTGACGGCCACCTGGCTGGAGACCCAGGTCTCCAGCCCAGCGGTCGTCTCCGCCCTGGCGGGCGGAACGGAGAACCGGCGGATGACCATGGCAGTAACCGCCATGGTCATAATTCCACAAAGTAAGACCGCCAGCCTGTCCTGCTGGCGGTCTTACTGCCGTTTCTCCGCCTTCCGCCAGGGTTGTAATGACCCCCTTTAACTTTAATTTTGCCCCGTCTTGCCCATGCAGTAACTTTTGCCCCATTCTCCTTGCTTTCGCAAGGAAACTTGCTTTAACTTTGTCCCTTCTGAAATCTGCCCCATGCTGATCGAATCGGTACCTGAGGGACGAAGACTTAGGGGGTTATTCCAACTTTGAAGGTGGTGTTAATCCGTCCCAAAAGTGACGGTAAAGTGACGGATATACCACCAGCCGTATTACGAGTTCCATAGGATATAATGGACTCGTAATACGGCTGGTGGTAAATCCGTCACTTTTCCGTCACTTTTGGGACGGATTAACACCTCCTCCAAAGTTGGAATAAGCCCCTTACTTTGAATGCTGATTGTATTTGGTAAATATGAAAGGATAATTGTATTATGCATTGTGTTTTCCTTCTTAGGTACCAACTGCTTATTTTGACAGGGCCCAAGCTAGATGTTTTCTAAATTCATGTTGACTAAATTCGTTTTGCATGAAGTCCCACATGCCAATGCTAATTAGAGGCCAGTCGAGGTATTCATCTGATGCACCATGCTAAATTGAAATCTTGTTATGCTGACCGATATATGCAGTTAGTCAAATTCAGTTGCTTATATTAGTGATTTGCATTACTATAACTGAGTGCATTATAATCCAGATTTTGCGTAGATTGCGTTTCTTCCATTGCTATGGACAGCTAGTAAAGGTCTTATACGTATATCATTTGATTTTGAGACTGACTTATATTGTGTTAGCTTTGTTAATATAGGGAAATAAACTCATTAACCTTTAATAAACAGGTGTGGTTATTCATGACTGAAAGGTCATGGCGTGTCTAATTACTGATTTTCTGTTTAACTAATTTGTTGTTTGATTATTAATCGAGTATTGGTTATTGATTAAAATGATTATTAGTTATTGATTTGAGTGATCCGACTATTTTTGGATGAGGCGAACCCAACTAGGTCAAAAGGTTCACCGACCTCCAGCGTGTCCAAGTACAAGTAATTTATAAAGACTGGACGCGCTATCAGGTGTTTTGCTCTCAATTTACATATTACTACTGGACATGGTATATCTCCTTACTATTTGCTTGTTTGTTTGTTTTTGGTGATCTCTCTATGAAACTACAGGCTCGCAATGATGTGAAATTAAATACACGCACTTATTGATGGTATTAATTGCTTGTCTCCTGGGGTTCTCTGGACGCAAGTTCTGGAATATGTCTTGCATTTGACACATTAATGCTTGTCTCCAGGTGCTCTCTGGACACACGTTCTGGAATAAGTTATGCACTTGACACATTCCCGGGGTTGGGGATACGTCCCAATTTTACTCATTTAGTGGTGTGGCTATATTTATTAATAATAAGTATGACATGGTATTCATATTTGTATGTTCTTTTCAGCCTTGAAAAAGTTCAAGGGACAAAACGCGTGTCGGTTGCTGCTTTGTGAGAATGTTGTCATACTCACCTACACTCATCTGGAGAATAAATCCACATCTTGGTGAAGTATATTTCTATAATTATTGGACGTATTGCACATAGTATATATTATTTTCGGTATTACGTAGGTACCCTATAAATATTTCTAGGCTGGACACTCTCTTCACCCTTGGTGACAGGGTAATTTGTACCAGGCATGCACTTGCACTACTAGGTTCTTGGATATTTGAGTTATTTTATGATTATACCTAACCCCTATATATTTTACTATTTTTAGATGTGAGGGCTTGTCAGCTTTGCCACCACTTTGTCTCGATGTGATTTAAGAGCTACATAGTGTATGTTGTGCCTGCCTGTGGATAGTGTTAATATATTGATCTTGTTAGTGCTGAGTTCAGGACTAAGAGCCATATTAAGTGATGCAGAGTAGAGCACCAAGTCACCTTGCTGTGCTGCAGCACAGGGAAAGGGTAGGAATATTGATCTTGTTGGTATAGAATTACACTCGTTTTAAGAACTAAGGGCCATATTTATGGACAAGTGATGCAGCACAGCAAGTCACCTTGCTGCGCTGCATCACAAACAAAGGGTAGGAATGCACTGCATTAAAATAAATATGGCGCATGCCTGTCATTGTTACTATGATAGTGTCGTTTTGCAGTCTAGTGCCAACGCAAGCATCCTTGCACCATGGTGCAAGGGTGTCTGCGTTGTAAGGAGGATTGATTTTGTGCAGGAAGAGGTACCCTCCTTCACAAAAACAATCCCTTGAGGCATTTTCCTCTTTCTATGTATGCTGTATTCTCGAGGAAATAATGAGGAGAAATAAAGATATTTCTCCTTGTTACACCTCACCTGTTAAAGCGTAGCATTTTGCGCCTTCCCAGGTCTACCACTTCTGGTAAATCTGGGAATGCATCAAAATCCATGCAATACCCATGGAACACCTCACTGAGCAGAGTAACGCAACGCAGCAATTTGCATTGTGTTGTCTTATTCAAGATTTTATGAAGACACTGAGGGCCACGAAAGGTGACCTTGCATGGCTTCATAAATCTTGTTCTAGGCTTGCGTCACTCCTACACCACGTTGTGTAGTGCAAGAGAGATGCAACGTGGCTCATAAATTTGCCTCTAAAATACTACAGACTAAGTGGAACAGAGAAATCTATTGTTCTGTGCTTGAAGTGAAAACTAAATAAGAGATGCCCGCTTAAAAAAACAGGCTGAGAAAACAGCAAGGGGTGCCCTGTAAGCATGGATGTCATTTATGAGTCACCAGGGGTCACAGCTGCAACCCCTGGCTTGCTCTTTGCGACCTCTGTCACCTCCTCTGCGACTCCTGGCCTCAGGGATAGAACAATTAATGCCAAAACACAATGGTGGCTCGCATTACCACCCTCGGCTCCAGACTCCTTTTCTGCTCATTTTTTAGTACACTAATAGTGGTTAATAATCTATCATTCACTATTAATGTAATAAAAAAATGGAGCAGCGGGGGCGTGGTCTGGCTGCCAATGAATATGGCCCCCTGATCGGAGTGCTCAGGGCGCCAGACTAGGCCAGGGTACACAGAGGGGTTGCTAACAGCCAGGGGTGCTTCCCCTGCTACACCCTGCATACCTGCACGGGCGGTGGAGCCGAAAGATACCAGACTTTCCACACCAGACAGCAGGAGGACCACTGGAATGCTGCGGCCCATAGCGGCGTGTGCAGCCGCGGTCTGCAGTTCCCCCTGAGGCCTCGGAGGTGAGGTGGGCACCTGGGAGAGATTGCACCTGGTCGCGTGAGACGGATTGGGACCCGTTCACGCTACTCAATCCTCAGCAGCACAGGCGGTGGGAGCAGGGAGAGTCAGCCTTTCCCCCTCGGACAGCGGAAGGGCCGCTGAGACACCGCGTCCACTGCGGCGCGTAAAGTTACAGCTTACAGCTCCCTGAGGGCAGAGTGCTTCAGAGGTGAGGAGGGCGGCCAGGAAGGATTGCACCTGGCTGCGCGTGTCGCCCTGGGGCCTCCCCAATTTACCTGATCCTTAGCGATCCGGCTACGGCATTCCCCCCCGGCCCCCAGCCCCCGGAACACAAGAGGGACCGGGGGAGTGAAAGAGGAGCACTAGCGCACAACTGCTGACTACTTCCCAAGCCGGGGCAGGCGTTGCACCCAGGTATGAGAGAGGAGGGCTTTCCAGACACTGCTGGCCATATGCCCCCCCGGTGGCCTGTGAGGAGGTTTGTGAGGGGGGGTGCCCTTACCCACCAGATGTGCTTGCCCCCTTCGCCACGGGTGGACCCAAGGGCAGGACACTATTCCCGTAGATAGCTCCCCTGGACCAGGGGGTCCCAGAAAACGGGAGCCTGACACCACTGAGCGACAGGCATCATCGGCGGGGTGTCGTTGAGGGTGTGGCTCTGCTGCCTGGATACTTTGGAGAAGTGACCCGGATTCAAGTCAGGCATGACCTTGGGGTCAGTATAGCCAGCCCATACCAACAACAAAGCCATCCTAGCGCACCTCACCCCCCCACCTACGACCAGGACTGGAGACTCATGTTGGGCCCAGGTCTAGCAACGACGGGACCCAGATGGACTGTGAGTGGAGCCTGACATCAACCAGGCATACTGATGTCAGTGCAGAGAATCCAGCCTCCCGCTTCTGGACGCTCCGGAGGCTACATGCTGTAGGTGATATCTTATTTTAGAGTCTGATCTACTTCATGGAACACGCACAGAGATCATAGTGCTGGAGTTACTGGTAGCAAAAAGACACCATTGGACACACAGTCGCAACATAGCCTTGTTGCCATGAGCATCCTCTACGACTCTCCCAGGGACCCTTATCCCGGGGGGAGATGCCAAGCAGGTAATCATCAGGCAAACATTCCCGTCTACTGCTATTCTCCGAGGCCATTGCACAACTGAAATCCATGGCTGCGCCAGCAGCCCCTCCTTGCCCCGTATTCTCACCAGCCGACCCCCGCACAGTCGATGCCACAGACCGCACACTACAGGAAATTACGTGGTAGGGCAGCGCTTGGAGGCAATGGACTTAAAAATCTCAGACCTCCCTGCGGCCTCTACCTCCATACGGGCAGATATAGCCTGTTTCCAAGAGACGTAACGGACCTAGATCAGCGCCTCATGACTGTCGAGGATCACATCACGACGCTGCCAGAGTGAGACGCAGAGCTGCGGTCCCTCCGGGCAAAGATCACTGACTTGGAGGACAGGAGCTGGAGGGACAATGTCTGTTTTTTTGGTATACAGGAACAGAAGGAAGGCTCCAATATCAAAGACTTTCTCAAAAACTTCTTCCCAGAGCTTACCGTCCTGGATTTCTCACTGCCACTGGAGTTCCAAAGAGCCCATAGGATTGTCCGGTTACATAAGGCAACATCTGGATGGCCTCGTCCAATTATCACATGCTTCCTCCGCCACGAACAGGCTCGTCAGGTTATCTCAATGGCCTGGTCTCAGGGTCCATACCCCCTAGAGGGTCATGAGGTCAGAGTGGCAGTGGACTTCTCCAGGATAATAAATGAGAAGCGAAAAGCATTCTTGGCCCTTCGACCGCAACTCAGGTAACTGGACATTAAGGGGGTGACCCCTAGTTTGGCGGGCGGCGGTCGCCGCCCGCCAAGCGGGAACCGCCAGAAGACCATACCGCGGTCAAAAGACTGCGGCGGTCATTCTGGCTTTCCCGCTGGGCTGGCGGGCGACCGCCAAAAGGCCGCCTGCCCGCCCAGCGGGAAAGCACCAGTAACGAGGAAGCCGGCTCCGAATGGAGCCGGCGGAGTTGCTGGTGTGCGACGGGTGCAGTTGCACCCGTCGCGATTTTCAGTGTCTGCTAGGCAGACACTGAAAATCAATGTGGGGCCCCCAGGGGCCCCACGACAACCGTTACCGCCATCCTGTTCCTGGCGGTGAATACCGCCAGGAACAGGATGGCGGTAAGGGGGTCGGAATCCCCATGGCGGCGCTGCAAGCAGCGCCGCCGTGGAGGATTCACAGGGGCAGCGGGAAACCAGCGGGACACCGCCGGTTTCCCGTTTCTGACCGTGGCTTTACCGCTGCGGTCAGAATTGCCCTTGATGCACCGCCAGCCTGTTGGCGGTGCATCCTCCGTCCCCTACCCTGGCGGTCTCGGACCGCCAGGGTAGGAATGACCCCCTAAATGTGGTCTTTTTGAGCCTGCTCGAATGTGGATTACATACAATGGCAAATCAAGAGACTTAATTGAACCTGCGGACCTTGGCTCCTTCCTGGACGACCTTGCTCAACACCCCATGGACTACACCCCAGCTCGAGACCTGATCCCCCCGCCTTGGGTGGCTCTCCCTCTGTCTCTCCTGCCCCATCTCAACATCACCCGCTTCACAGAAGAGGGGTAGAACATACGATCGCTCACTCAAATCGCAGGAAAGCAGAGAAAATACTCCTCCAGCGGTGATTTCCCACACAAGATCAAGGCAGAGACAAATCCTGATCCCCTCGGAAGACACCGATCACGGATCACCTGTAGTGCTGGACTTTCTGGCACTCTGAGAAAGGCTGTCCTGCAATCTGCAACGGATACCCCCTCGCTGGACAGCTAAGTGTCTTACCCACCTGCCTCTGCTATTATCCTCCTCTGATAGGGTGGGGGGTGGGACTGGCCAGCATTGTAGTCCTTGTTTTAGTGCTGCTGTTGGAGTTATCTACCCCCACACATGGGTCTGCTCCCTTGCCGGCTTCACGGGGTGCACCCAGACATCCTGGGAGTTTCGCCATGTGCGGGGCTTCCGGGATGAAGTGTGATCAACCTAACCCATGTCTTTCTCCTATGTTTCCAGTTGCAGTTTACCCTGGTTAGTTTGTTCACCATTAACTGTACTGTACAAAATACTTTGTCTTCACCTCATGATCTTCCTCGGCATGAGGGACGTGGACTCGCTTCTGGGTGCCTTTAGTGCCCCCTTCCCTTGTGATACTTCTCTCTGTCTACTCTATTGGTCCACGACCACTGCGGACCACTGCGGGACATGGCCCCAGGGGACCATGACTTATTGCCCAATTTGAGTACCTGCGAGGTCCGCCTCTATCCTCCACCCCTACCATCGCTCGTCACCCTGGGGAGCCACCCGGGTGGTGCACGGTGTGGGCTTCCCTGCCTTTCGCCTCCTGCCCCCTCCTAATCCAACCGAATCTCCCTCAACCCAATTTTCTCCACCCGGCACGCTCCCCCCGCTGTGTTGCATTCACAAACCTCAGACTGCAGTTTTGGGGCCTTCTACCCACTCCCTTAGTACTCTTCGCAGGGCTGGCTAGTACTACCCATGCAACCGCCCGAGGCCTCTCACCAGAGACGTCAGCCCTGGTATGGTTGTTGCCCTTTCTCTCTAACCTGAAATGCACTAAGTTGCACACATCTGTCTCAGTTATTGGCCCTGCTATGGGTCCCCTCCCTGCCCTCTCTCGGTTCCGCCCCATGGCGCGTTATGCTTCTCCACACGCTTTACCTCTTACATACTCGCACATACTGCCCAGTGCTGCTTGTCCCTGGGTGTTTGTTGGTAGCCTCCTTGGGCTCCAAACACTCTTCTTCCATCCCCCCCAGGGTTTGTCCAGCGCGCCGGCCATACAGGTTTCGACCCGCAGTTCAACACGGCTCCCAGTAATGAGGCACTGCCTCGCCTATTGCAGACCCCAGGTCTGTGTCTCTTTTGTGTGTCCCTAGCTTCTTATTTCTCTCTCCCTGCTTTCCCTATCTAACTCTTCCTCCACTTCCTTTACCCAATTTTTACCCTCTGAGTTTGAATGCTTGCACCCTTCCCCCACCCTTCATGTATATGTTCTGTCTTTCTCTGTTTTCTTTTTCTACTTACCTCTTCTCTCACCTGCCCAATCCTCTTCTTTTGTTTGACCGAGGGTCCCCTCTGCAGACTCCCCCATACCACTTACCCTCTATCAGCACACATGCGCTCTGAGGTTTGCTACCCCTGTAGTGCCCCCCATTAGGTGTATAGAAATACGTGAGGTCAAACGCCCCCTGAAACCTGATCAACTCAGTCCAATAATGGGATCGATAGCCCCGCTAACGGTCCTCTCTTGGAACGTCGATGGCATGACGCATTACATCAAACGGCAAAAAGTCCTATCTTACCTATGATCCAAAAGAACAGATACTGTCCTCTTACAGGAAACACATCTCTCCCCATCGGAACAGAGAAACTGCGCAGGGACTGGGTGGGCAGAGTGCTCTTCGGTGGAGCACCGTCCGTGCACTGTGAGACGTAGGGCTCAGGGCGGAGATGTGGGGTAGCAATACTCATCCGTCGATCCCTGCTGTTCAGGCTCCTCAAGATGTGGCGTGATCCAGAGGGACGTTATGTCCTTGCCAAGCTTATATTGGGCTCCTCCACGGTTTGTGTTGGCTCTATATATGCTCCCACGGGTTCCAAACGTTCTTTTTCCCACTCTTTTAATCGGCTGCTGGCGAGATCGGAGCCTCTCAGTACCTACTAGGTGGGGACTGGAATCTAGCACAAGACGCCATTCTGGATCGATCGGGCGGCCTTGATGTGGGCAATAACACTGACCAGGCCCTTCTAGGTGCTGTTCTGTCGGACCATGGTCTGCTTGACCATTGGCGCCTTTCCTACCCATCCGACCATGAATACACCTTTGTTTCCCCAGTGCATGGGACTCAATCCAGACTAGACTACTTCCTCGTCACTCATCGGCTATTGCATGCAATTAGACAGTCTAACATCCTACCGGCCACATTGTCTGACCACTCCCTGGTTTTACTGGCCCTGGAGTTGGGGCTGGCATCCCCCAGATGTAAGCCTTGGTGCCTCCAATCTCCCGATACCAGACTCCGAAGGGGAAGGAGCAGCTCAGATCCCACGTCGCCACCTATCTCCTAAACAGCAAGGGTTCAGTCTCTTCGCCTCAATTGCTGTGGGCTGCGGCAAAGGCGACAATCAGAGGACAGCTCATGAAGGATGCAGGCATTGCCAATACCCAGAGACACGACAAACAAAGAGCTCTGGAAGACTGCATAGCCCAGACTAACCACTAATACTCCCTTACCCCCTCTCCGTCCATTCGCTGTAGCCTGGAACAGGCCAAAATGGAGCTTAACACCCTCTTTACATCACACACGGAATACGCATTACAGCGACTGAGAGGTCGCCACTACGAGCACTGCGAGAAGGCGGGACGATTGCTGGCCGCCCAACTTCGTCAACATGAGGCAGCGTTGGCCATACCGGCCTTACACAGTGCCAACGGCACACTTATTACAAATCCCAAGGCATTCGCCAATGAGTTTGGTTGCTTCTACCAGACCCACTACATTCCAAAAACAATAGAGGACTAGGACAGGTTGACCACCTTCCTTGGGAAGGCAAATATACCCTGTCTCTCAGAGGAGGGCAGGGCCCTTCTAGAGGGAGACATCAGTAAAGGAGGAGATCCAGCAGGCAATCGCCAACCTCCCATATCATAAAGCCCCTGGAGAGGATGGATACCCGACAGAATTCTATAATTGGACAGGGGCGGATACAGTGGATGCCCTGTATGAGGCCTTCCGCGGGGCAGACCAGACAGGTTCTTTACATTCCCTCTCCAATAAAGCCTCTATAATAGTATTACCTAAACCTGGCAAGGATCCTCTCCTTTGCGGTAGTTACCGTCCCATATCCCTCCTCAATGGAGATGTCAAAATTCTGGCGGGGATCCTAGCGTCCCGCCTCAAGAAGATCATACCGTCTCTGGTTCATCGTACACAAGTTGGCTTTGTACTCGGCCGTTCTTCTAGGAACCACTTACGTACGCTGCTCCACGCTCTTTGGGCAGCAGGGGACTCCTGGGAGGAGGCCCTCGCCCTCTCCCTGGATGCCGAGGAGGCATTTGATCGAATAGAGTGGTGGTACCTCTTTGAAACGCTAAAACTTTTTGGTCTAGGGACTAGTTTCATTAATAGGGTGCGTTTGTTGTATGACTCCCCGACAGCACAGGTCAACTGCAGTGGGTTCCTCTCCAATAAATCTTCTGTTAGTAGGGGGACCTGCCACAGCTGTCTCTTGTCACTGTTACTATTCCTACTGGCTGTTGAACCCTTAGCGGCAGTGATCCACAGATCCAGTCTCATCACCAGAATATCCGTCCCTGGTGGCTGTTCCATCATTTATTTATATGCCGATGATATCCTGCTCACTCTTACCGACCTAACTAAATCCTTGCCGGCTCTCCGTGCCATTTTATCTGAATTTGAACTTATCTCGGGCTACCGGATTAACTGGGATAAGAGCGAGGCATTGCCCCTATCCCCCTTACGGTAAGTGCGTCCATTCAGGGCTTCCCAGTGAAATGGAAGCAGTCACGTCTTCACTACCTGGGCATTTAAATTAACAGAGGATTGGAAAAAATGGTGGCTGACAACCTAGACCCACGGCTTGCCAGTATGAAATGGGATTTTGATAAATGGACACATTTGGGCCTCTCTATGTGGGGCAGAGCACAGGCCTGGTACGCCTGGGGACCCTGCTGAGATTCCTGTACGTTCTGGGTATGCTGCCTCTGCAGATACCCCTGCCGCTTCTTCGAGAGATAGACCGTCGCATCAGAGCCTTTGTTTGGGGGTTACTGCGCCCACGGCTGCCCAGAGCTACATTACTTGCGCGACATGAGTACGGGGGACTGGGTCTACCCTCAGTGGAACACTACACCCTAGCATTACATCTCCCACAGCTGGCGTTCCTACTTCCGAGAGTGAGGGACCCGCTACTTTGGGTGGAGGTGGAATAGACACTCTTGCATTCCCCACCGGGACTCCAAGTGCTCTAGAATATACGACCTGCTCCCCTCCTCATAACCAAACCCATGACCAGACCCATGCGAAATTCTTGGCGGCAAGCACACCGCTTATTGAAAGTGGACCCCCTGATTCATGACAGAGCCCCACTCTGGGGCAATAGGGGTTTTCTAATAGAGGGAAGACCATCTTTTGGGAGGAGTGGCGTTCGAAGGGCCTCCTACAGTTTGATCAACTTCTAACTGAGGGAAGACTGAAGTCATTCGCAGAACTCTGGGGAGGAATTCGACCTTCCAGCACACCACTCGTGGTGTTTTCTACAGCTCAAACACTGTCTGGGGAGATGCGTGGGGAGTCCCCCGGCGACTCTTTCAATCCTCAGTACTCCACTACTTGGAAACCTGGGGTCCCCTTCAGGGAGTCATATCCGGAATACACACACTGTTAAACTGCCACCTATTCTCCCTCCCCCTCCCGATCTCCCTCAAAGATAAGTGGCAGGCACGCCACCAAACCGAATATGAACTAGAGGACTGGGCAGAATTGATTGAGGCTAGGGACCGTGAAGCTCGGGAGGCTCGTTTGAAATTCAGTCTTTTCAAGACACTACACAATTGGTAATGGACCCGCCAGAAATTACGCTCTGCAGGGTTGTTGCCTCACATCTCCTGTTGGAGATGTCCCCATGCATGCTGTGATTTGCCTCACATCTTACATGACTGCCCAGTCATCCAACCTTTCCGGCGATAGGTGGGGTTTACCCTTAGGAAAATGCTACCCTTGCCGCCTTCTCTCACCCCTTCTCTCTTGCTGCGGCATGACGCCAGAGATTTGTACGGCCTCTCCCAACTGCAGCAACGTTTATTACACAGAGCACTGGCTACTGCCAAAGTGTGTATCCTCAGGCACTGGCGCTCTGAAACTGGCCCCTCCCATGGGGAATGGATCACTGCAATGTATCAGGATGCCTCCCACGAACTGCTCATATATAGCCTCCAGGATAAGATGAATGTGTTCCTCCAGACATGGGCCCCCTTCCTCTCAGCGCCGGAGGGCTGAGTGCTACCCGCTGGTGCCATGTTCCAAGATACCCTGCGGTGACTTCTTTGTTCTGGAACCACATACCCACACACCAGAACACTACCCGTCCCTCCCGCTCAGCTTTAGTTGCGTGTAGGCACACATCTCCGCCTGGGCTTGACTCCCTTTTACCAAGGGTAGGTTTTCCCTCTTTTCCCTCTTCTTCCTTTTCTCCCTCCACCCGTTCCGCCACTTCTATTCCCACTATCTACACTACCTCTCCTTTGAACATTACCCCTTGACCCTGCCCCTCCTCTCATTCTTCCCAGTCCCCCCCCTCGGTCACTCCCACTTCCACCTACATCTCCACTTCCACTTTTACTTTCACTCTTCTCTTTACTCTTACTCTCACTCTTACTTTCACTCTCACCATTATTATTACCCTATTGCTGTATTACTCTCTCTTTTCCTGCTTATCACACATATCTGAGCCCTGTGTTACCCTCTGTTAATTACCCATGGCGCATAATGTGGCAGATGTGACCCGTGTCCTGTGCTCAGCCTATACCTTCCTCTCCCCAGGTGTTCATTTCAACTGCTCTGCATCCTGATCCCTTCTATTGCTCATCTGCAACACTTCCTCTCCCCTGTTATATTGTGTGCAATCCGCCATCTCTCCTTTTTCCTCCTCTCTTTCCCTTTTTGTCGGTACGCACGTCACTCACCCCTCTCCACCATCCTGGCCCTTTCTTCCCGTTCCCGGCTCATGTCTTTCGCCCCCACGGTATTGCCCCTTCTTCCTAAATAGTCACCCACACGAGACACCCACATGCTCCTTTTTCCGCATACAACACAGACAACAGATAATGAAGTATTGGGAGGTTTGGGGGAGGGACGATTAGCGGCTATATGCCTGGACTCCTGGGACTTCCACACCCACTACTGCTTAGGCATGGGTTGGGACGCGGATGGTGTTCCACACTATGGTCAGACCACCCATTTCAATTGCTGCATTGAGCTTCAGATATGTACCTGATTTTGCTTGATCCTCTTGGTTATTGACATATGTCAGAATATCTCCTCCTCCCTGTATGTTTGACATCTCCTGCACTGTAATGCTGGAACTCACAGAGTGTTATGTACCTTTGTTTCGTTAGACAGATTTGTGTAAGGTATCGTTGGTTTTGACTAAAGAATTACAACACACAAAAAAAATGGAGCAGCAGGATCTGGAATGGAACCTTCACTGGCATCTTAGGTAAGTAAATTAATTACTTTTTAGTATATGTTATGTGAATGAATGTGTGTGAGAGAAAATTTGGGTGACAGAGCATGAGCATGTGTGACCATGTATGTTAGTATGTTGAAAAGTGAGTGAGTGAGAATGTATAGGTGAGTAAGAATGAGGGAGTGCAAATGAGTGAGTCAGGGTGAGTGGGAGTGGATGTATTGTGATGTCATGAGAGTTAAGGTCATGTGACCACTTAATGTGACATCATTAACCTCCTGGGAGCCCGATACAAGCTGGTCTCGTCCTCAGCCACAGTTGCCGTGTGCCGAGGACAAAACCAGCTCATCCTGCACCCGGCCCACGGGGGAGCGCTAGCCTTCCATCCACCCACCCCCGCCCAGGATCGAAGGGGAATCGCTTCCCTTTCCACCCCCGATTCCGCCTCGGTGATCTGATGTCAGCATGCTCACAGCGCGGCGACATCATCAAATGCTGTCGGGGATGAGTTGGAAGTCATTTGCTTCCAGTGTGTTTGGAGAGAGGACGTCCCCAAAGTAAGTACTTCTCCCTGTGGGAGGGTTAGAGGGGGGCCAACAGACACAGGGGGAAAGGAAAGGGTTTTTCCTGTCCCTGTTTTCAATGGATTCCTGCAGGAATACACCACTTGGCACCAGGGATGTGTTTTTGTTTATTTTGAGAAGCAACCCCTTAGGCAAGGGTCACTCCCTTGGGGGAATTATAGCATCCATGTTTCGCTCCCCCCGGGGCTAGATCAGATGTTTTTTCAGCCGATCTACCCCCCAGGGGGTCAAAACCCACTAGGAACCAGGGATTAGATTGATAATAATTTTTTCTGGCAGCAACCCCTTAGGCAAGGTTCGCTGCCCTGGGGACAAGATCTTTTTGTCTGTTTTGCCCCCCCCCCCCAGGGCTAGATCAGCCATGTTTTTGGCCAATCTGATCCATGGGAGTTCAAAACCCACTAGGCCCCAGGCATTGTGTTGTGTGTGTTTGTGTATTTTTTGTGTCTTGGGGCACCCCTTGGGCAAGGGTCACCCCCCACAAAAGGGGCACATTAGTGATGGCCATTTCTGCCCCCCTTGGGGGCAGATTGGCCTAATTTATTTTAGGCCCATCTGCTCCCAAGCGAGGCAGAAGCCACCAAGACACCAGGGATTTGTTTTCTTAGTTTTTTTTGTGTTGGGGGCCCCTTTGACAAAGGTCACCCCCTCAAAGTGGGCACAGGACTGTTGGCCATTTCTTCCCACCTTTGGGGCTGATCTGCCTATTTTTTTAGGCCCGTCTGCCCCCAAGAAGGGCAGAATCCACTTAGGCACCAGGGATCTTGCGTGTGTGTGTTTTGTGTGAGGGGGTGGCCCTTTTGGCAAGGGTCGCCCCCCAAAAGGGCATATTACTGATGGCCATTTCTGCCCCCTCCCCTTAGGGGTAGATCAGGCTATTTTTTTTAGGCCCCTCTGCCCTCAAGGGGGGTAGAAGCCACCAAGTGTCCAGGGATTTTTTTCCCTTAGTTTTTTTTTGTGTTGGGGGGTGCCCCCTTTGGCAAGGGTCGCCCCTCAAAGGAGGCACAGAACTGTAGGCCACTTCTGCCCCTCTTGGGGGCAGATCACCCTATTTTTTTAGCCCCATCTGCCCCCAAACAGGGCAGAATCCACTTGGGCACCAGGGATCTTGTGTGTGTGTTTTTTGTGGGGGCTGGCTCCTTTAGCAAGGGTCACCCCCCAAAGGGGGCACATTACTGATGGCCATTTTTTCCCCTCTTTGGGGTCAGATCAGCCTATTTTAAGCCCATCTGCCCCCAAGGGGGACGAAGCCACCAAGACGCCAGGGGTTTTGTTTTCCCTTTATTTATTTTTTGGGTTGGGGGATGGCCACTTTGCCAAGGGTCGCCCCCCCCCCAAAGGGGCACAGAACTGATGACCATTTCTGGCCCCCCTGGGGGCAGATCGGCCTATTTTTTAAACCTGTCTGCCCCAAGGGGGGCAGAATCCACTTAGGCACCAGGGAAAATTTCTAAATGCTTAGTGGCGGGGTGTTTGTCAACTGGTGAAGTATTTGCATTTGTGATTATAACAGTCTATATCTCTTTTTGTTCTAGTTCAAAGCTTTTGCTTCCTTTACTGTGGCCCCTTGCGGCTTTTGCAGTGGTTGACCTGCGGTTTGCGTAGTTGCATGTTTTAGGTAAGTAAAAATAATTTACTCCAAAAGAGCATTGTTGCCATGCATGAATGACATGTTTGTAGGTGGTGCACTAAATGCAGGATTGTGTGTGAAACTGTACTTAGATTGTACACAATGATATTTGTGTTGTCTTATGTCTCATTTGCTTTTCTTTTTTCTTTTTAATGGGATATCATTGGTGATTGCTGTGTCTGGACAGAGTAGTTGCAGGTGAGTCTAGATTTCTCAGTAGGTGAGTGATATAGTTTTGGAGTACATAACTCTTTGTGATAAAGCCACACTTTGTTTATTACTTATTTTAGACAGTGCTGGTTGTTTTTGGCACATTTGTCAAGTTACACTTCTTAGAAAGGATCCTGGCTAGCAGCAGAGTTACCACTCAGCAGGTTGTTGGCATGCTGTTTGAGTCGTCTTCTGACCATGAGTATGAGACTGACTCTGCATGTGAGGCAGAGGATGAAGTGAGAGATTCTGGCAGTGAATGTTCTGTCTGAGAGGAATCTTCTGATGAGGAAGCCATTCAAAGTGGAGATGAAGGGCCTGTTTCAGAGGAGGGCACTGATGTGCCAATCATGCAGCAGCCTGGGGCTGAAATGCTTCCCATTGGAAGACCTGATCTCTGGGTTGCCCCAAACATGGAGCAGCCACAATTGCCAGCCTTTACTAGTGTCCCAGGGTGTAAAGTGAATATGGAAAACTTTTTGTCTGTCAATTTCTTTGAGTTGTTTATGGACGATGTATTTTTGGAAGAGATTGTTGAGCAGACTAATTTGTATGCAGAGCAGTATTTGAGAGCAATGCTGCCAGACTTAGGCCTCAGTCTAGAGCTACCCAGTGGATTCTCACAAATCTGGAAGAGTCGAAAAAGTTCTTGGGTTTGACTTTTTTGATGGGTTGATAAGGAAGCCGTCACTGGATTCTTATTGGTCTACAAGTCCCTTGATGGCAACGGCTATATTAACTGCTATCATGATTCGTAACCAGTATTTGCATCTTTTTCGGATGCTGCATATTGTTGACAATGCTTTAGCCTTGCCACAAGATCATCCTGATTGTGATCGTCTTTTTTTAAGATTAGGCCTGTCCTTGATCATTTTGTAGATCAGTTTTCAGAGGTCTATATTCCAGGTAAAGAAATATCTGTAGATGAGTCTTTGGTCCTGTTCAAGGGGCATTTGGGTTTGAAGCAGTACATTCCTAGCAAGAGGGCACAGTATGGAATTAAGATGTATATGCTGTCTGAAATTAGTACAGGATATGTGTATAATTTCCAGGCCTACAATGGTAGGGATTCCAGTATTGACTCCCTTGGTTGTCCACCCACTTTTGGAGTTATTGAGAAATTGTTTGGAAACTTGATATACTGTGTAACAAAGGTCACCATTTGTAGGTGGATAACTTCTACACTGGAGTGCAGTTGTTCAAGGAATTGTTCAGAGTGGACACTGTTCCTCGTGGCACAATCTGTTCTAACCGGAAAGGCTATCCAAGAGAGCTTTTCTGGAAAAAACTTGGAAGGGGACAGTGCAGAGACTTGCGTAATAATGAGCTGCTTGCTCTGAAATTTGCAGACAGGAGGGATGTGTTCATGCTAACTACCATCCATGATGAGAGTATTTCCCTTGTGACTGTTTGAGGTCAGGTTGCGGAGGTGCGCAAACCTGTGTGCATTTTGGACTACAATAAGCACATGGGTGGTGTTGACAGAGTAGATCACAGGTTGGAAGCTTACACTGCTCTTCGTAAGTCTTATGTGTGGTTTAGAAAGTTGGCCATCCATTTTTTTCATTTAGCAACTTTTAATGCTTCTATTGTGTTGAGTCAAGGATGAAATTTGTTAAATTTCAGGAGTCAGAGATAGAGAGCCTTATTTTGGTGGAACAGGCAAGAATTCCTAGAGTAGCAGTGGTGTAGGATATGGCTAGATTGAACGATCGCCCTTTCCTGATCACATTCCTCCCACTCCCAAAAAAGTCTTGCCCACTAATAAATGTAGGCCCTGATTTATACTTTTTGGTGCAAAACTGCACTAACGCAGTTTTGCACCAAAATGTTTAGCACTGGCTTGCACCATTTATGTGCACCAGCCGAGCAATATATTTATGGAATAGTGCAAGCTGGTGCAAAGGGTAGGCTAGTGTAAACAAAAATGACGTTAGTCAGGTGGGACTGGCAGTATGGAAGAAGGGGGTTTTGCACCAAAAAATTACGTTAGGCAGGTTAGAGTAAAAACAAATGACTCTAACCTGCCTAGAGTCATTTTCTGACACAAAAACATCCATACCGCATGACTCCTGTCTTAGAAAACACAGGAGTCATGCCCACCACTTCAATGGCCAGCACAGGGGACCAGGGTCCCCTGGGCATGGCCATTGCACCTTGCGCCATGTATGGGGGCCCATTTCAGGGGCCCCTATGGCACATAAAAAAATATAATAAAACACATACCTGTACTTCCCTGGGATGGGGTCCCCCATCCTCCACTGTCCCTCTGGTGTGGGTGGGGGTGTCTCTCAGGCCTGGGGAGGGCACCTGTGGGCTTATTCCATGGTGTTCCACCAAGGAAATCGGTCCACAGGTCCCCTCACGCCTGCCCTGACCCAGGCATTAAAAAATGGGGCAAAGCAAGCTTTGCACCATTTTGTGACCCCTCCTCCCTCCCATGCACCATTTTTGCACTGATGTATAAATATGGCATTGAGGCCATAGAGTCATTTTTTGCACGGGAATGCTTACCTTGCATCTCATTAAGGCAAGGTAGGGTTCCACATCCAAAAAATGGCTTTAACTCCATAAATCTGGCGCTTTACAGGTCTAGCGTCAAAGTATAAATATGGAGTTAGTTTTGCACCAAATTAGACTTTAAAAAATGACACTAATTTGGTGCAAACAGAGTATAAATATGCCCCGTAGAGTCTGTGCTCGAAGAGATATCAGGAGGGAGACCTGGATATACTGCCCAGACTGTCCTTCAAAGCCTGGCTGTTTGGCTGGCTGTTTTAGGAGTTACTACACCCAGAAAAATTACTTGGAACTATTGTGAGCATAAACTGCCTGTTTTATATTTTCATATGTTCAGGTTGGCATTACTGTCATATATTCAGTTAGAGCTTTTGTGTTTGTAGTTTTGTACGTATTTATAAATTAGCTAGTGGTTTCTTTGGTGTTTGAAAGAAAGTGATGGCGGTGTGCATGGAGTGGCACTTGGCTGGGGGTGTGCATGGAGTGGCACTTGGCTGGCGGTGCGCGTGGAGTGGTGCTTGGCTAGTGGTGTGCATGGAGTGGTGCTTGGCTGGCAGTGTAAATAGTGACTTGCTGTTGGCCACAGCAATACACTGCTAGCCAAATGCTAGTCCACATACTCCCATCAGCTGGTGTGATTGTGGTATCAGGCATGTGGGCGTATGAAAGTGATGGGCCCTTGTCTGTTAAGACGAGTGTTGTAATGTGCTGGGCCTATGGTTGGCGGCGTGAATGGTCTTGCGCATATCATGTATGAAAGGTGTGTGAATGGACTGTAAAGCGTTTAGTGGCTAAACGTGGCTTTACAGCTCACGAGCTGTGAGTCATTAGTTCAGTTTTTGGGCCTTTCAGTTATTAACAGTGCATTCCATTTTTTGTGAAATCTCTTCTTAACAAAATTTTATCTACTGAACCATCACTCACCATCATGCCAAATCCAACGAGTATGTGTGGGAAAAATGACAAAACCTGCTCCGCTGTAATCAGGCATCACAGCACACTCGTTACATACTAGATGTTTAGCTATATTTGAGGTTTGCAGAGGAGTCTGGGTAAGAAAATGTTGGGGGATCCACGCAAGCCACACCTCCATGGACTCCACTGCGTGTCTAGTTTTTAAAAATGTCTGGGTTTGGTAGGTTTCTGTAGATGAAAGCCGCACTCAGGACCAAAAACGAAGGTGCCCCTGCAAAAACAGGTAGTTTTGGAAAAGATCATCTTGATGTGTCTACATTTAGGTGGACATTACAACCCTGGCGGTCGGTGTTAAAGCGGCGGTAAAACCGCCAACAGGCCGGTGGAAAAAAAATTCGGAATCCCGACCGTGGCGGAAACCGCCATCATAGACAGCCACTTTAACACTCCGACCGCCAAGGCGGTACAAACAAACACCGTGGCGGAAACCACCAACAGACAGGCGCAGGACAGTGCAAGGCCCACAGAATTACAACAGTCCAATCCGCCACCTTTTCCGGGGCGGATTCACCGCGAACAAAAACAAGGCAGAAACAGGACTTGGAAGGGCAAACGCTCACCTCTACACACCCCACGAGGAACCAGGACGCCATCGAACCAGAACTTCAGATTCTCACTGCCTTTGTCTTCCTGCTCCTCTACCAGGAGCACGAACTCTGGCGGCGAAGACCATGGTAAGTACTGCACCTACGACACAGGGGAGGGGGGAGGGAAAAGAGAGTGACACACACATGCAACACCCCCACCCCCACCCTCACCCACTACAACACACACACTAATACATCATGATACATTACAGTTATACCCCCCAACCCCCCTGGAAGAATGCAAGGACAAAAGGAAATGAGGTGAATGATTGTAATATATTCAATGATATGAATCAAAAATATATACATATATAAAGATATTCACACTATAAACAAATATATACACCAAGAATACAAGTCAAAGGGATTCCACCATCATAGTCTGTGGACCACTGGGCCCAAAATACATGGGCGAGGCCCACACACGATACCCGAACAAGATGAAGAGAACCCTGCTGGGGCAGCAGATAGAAATAAAACAGGCACCTCAGGGGGGAGGTAAGGGGGGGCACCTCAGCCGGATGAGTGCAGGACGCCAGATCCATGAGGGGGCTCCATGCCCATTGATGTATCCTGGGGAGTGCAAAGCCACAGTCTCTCAAGTCTTTCCAGTGGGTGGGTTGCCCACTGCTTTATACTGGGGAGTGCAAAGCCACAGTCTCTCAAGTCTCTACAATGGGTGGTTTGCCCACTGCTGCATCCTGGGGAGTGCAAAGCCACAGTCTCTCAAGTCTCTACAATGGGTGGTTTGCCCACTGCTGCATCCTGGGGAGTGCAAAGCCACAGTCTCTCAAGTCTCTACAGTGGGTGGGTTGCCCACTGCTTTATCCTGGGTAGTGCAAAGCCACAGTCTCTCAAGTCTCTACAGTGGGCGGTTTGCCCACTGCTTTATCCTGGGAAGTGCAAAGCCACAGTCTCTCAAGTGGATAACAGTCTCCACTGGTTCTGGAGGGGTTTTGTGCCCAGAGTGCTTCATCCTGCCAAGGACAGAGGTAGTGGATGTATCTCTCCACTGGTTCTGGAGGGGGCTTTGCGCCCAGAGTGCTTCATCCTGCCAAGGACAGAGGTAGTGGATGTATCTCTCCACTGGTTCTGGAGGGGGCATGGTGCCCAGAGTGTTTCATCCTGCCAAGGACTGAGGTAGTGGATATATTTCTCCACTGGTTCTGGAGGGGGCTTTGTGCCCAGAATGCTTCATCCTGCTTGTGGTGGCCTCAGTTGCATCGGAATCTTTGGCGCTCAGTGGCCTGCGGTGCTGGTGGCGGCGGTGTCCTGTTCAGTGGTGCTGGTGGTGGCAGTGTCCTGTTCAGCGGTGCTGGTGGCGGCGGTGTCCTTGGCAGCGGTGCTGGTGGCGGTGGTGTCCTGTTCTGCGTTGCTGGTGGCGGCAGTGTCCTTGGCAGCGGTGCTGGTGGCGGCGGTGTCCTTGGCAGCAGTGCTGGTGGCGGCGGTGTCCTGTTCAGCGGTGCTGGCGGTGGCGGTGTCCTTGGCAGAGGTGCTGGTGGCGGCGGTGTCCTTGGCAGCGGTGCTTGTGGTGGTCTTGTCCGCCGTGCAGGTTTTCCCAGAATTTCCAGTTTTAGTGTGCCCCTTCCCCACCTTGGATGGTGGCGCAGCTGGATCCACACTCCCACCTGTACCCCTGGGAGCGGCTTTGTTTGAAGATTTTTTTCCTCTCTCCTGCAGGGCACTGGACAACTTTTGGTGTTTTTGAGGTGGGGGACTGTCTGTGCTCTGGCTCCTTGGCACACTGGCTGCCCTTCTGCCTGGCGCACTCCAGAAGCCGGTCACTATGGGCACCACTGCTCCCGCTGATGTTGTGGCTGAGGTGCTGGGTTGGGACCTGGAGAGGCGGGCCCTAGGAGACTGAAGGGGTGGGAGAGGTGAGGGGAAGAGGTCAATGTTGGACAGGAAAAGTTTTTTGGACACACTGGGACGGGTAGATGGAGGGGGTTTGGGAGTGGAGGAAGAGGTAGTGGTTGTAGGAGGTGTACGTTTGGTGACTTTGGGTGAAGGTGCATGGGCTGGAGGCTGTCGTGAGGTGGTTGGCTGTTGGGTGGGTGTGTGGCTGCATTTGTGTACCTTGGGAGGTGGGCTCATAGACACACTGGGAGAGGACACAGGGGATGTGTGAATGGTAGTGGGGGTGCACGTGAGGGGGGTGTGGTGGTGGGTGTGCTGGTGATGGAGGTAGTGGCTGACGATGTAGTGCATGCAGGTGTGAGTGGAGACGAGACTGGGAGGGAGGAGGGAGACGAGGAGGAGGGGGACACAGTGTAGGCAGTGGCTGTTGGTATGTCTGCATGTGTATGATGCTTGTGGGATGTGTGGTCCTTATGTTTGCCTAAGCTTCCCTTGTGTGTTGAGGTGTGTGCATGCTGGTGTGAGGGCTTGCTTGGGATGGGCTGAGGTACAGGGGTTTGGGTCTGGGTGGAGGAAGTTGAAGGGGGAAGGCTAGAGACAGGGACAATGGCTGCCATCAGTGCAGAGGCCAGAGTCTGAAAAGCTCGCTGATGGGCTGCCTGACTGGAATTAATGCCCTCCAGGTATGCATTGGTTTGTTGCAACTGCCTCTCTACACCTTGGATGGCATTCAAAATGGTAGACTGCCAAACAGTAAGGGACCTGAGGAGGTCAATGGCCTCCTCACTGAGGGCAGCAGGGGTGACAGGGGCTGAGGTGCCTGGGGTTAAGGAGATGCCCACCCTCCTGGGTGAGTGGCCACGGGGCAAACACTGAGGGGCAGCTGGGTGGGCGGTACTGGTAGGCGAGGTGGCGGCTGAACCTGTAGATGCGGGGGGCACAGAGGGGCCCGCCACCGCTAGGGAGCTCCCATCAGAGGAGGTGCCCGTATCGCTGGTCTCAGCTCCTGTCCCTGCCGCGGAGCTCCCCTCGCCCTCCGTCCCACTGGTGGCTTCTGACTCCGTTGTCTCACCCTCCAGGGCCATGTGCGATGCAGCTCCCTCCTGCTCCGGTGCCACTGCTCTTCCGCCTGATGATGCTAATGCACACAAGCACAGGGAGACCACAAGAAGGTGGGGAAACAGAAGAAAGACATGTTGAGTGCATGCAATACCGCTACAGTTGGCGGACACTAGAGAGACACAGAAGCCCCTTGCACTACGCTGTGCACTTGGAGTTCCCTAACCAATCCCAGGGACATGGTTTACAAGGCTATGCCCGATTGCTGCACACATGGATGTCACAGGAGCCTGACTAGGTGTAGTTGGCTCTATACATAGGTGGGGTGGGGTGCCACAGGACGTGCCTTAAGAAGGGACCCTGCCTACTAAACTCGTCCTGGCCTTGGGGAACCCACAGCCCACCTCCCCCGCCCAGAAACCTCAACTGCGCGCTGAATCAGCTGAATGAGAGTGTACTCACCCCCTTGTGGCTGCTGTGATGCCCTCAAGCGCCCATCCAACTCCGGGTATGCCACCGCCAGGATCCGGAACATCAGAGGGGTTGTGGTGTGATGGGCACCCCTCCCATCCCCAGCTGGGCCTCCGCCGTCTTCTTCCTCCAGCGCCGAATGTCCTCCCATCTTTTCCGGCAGTGGGTGCTCCGTCTGTGGTAGACCCCCAGGGGCCGGACTTCCTTGGCACTGGCACGCCAAATATCCTTCTTCTGGTGGGCGCTGACCTACACAAATAGTACAGGGGAAAAGGAGAAGATATAAGCACCCGCACCATCACAGTCATTGGCCTGCATCCCTACCCTTGCCATGTCGCACATGCACTCACCGTCGTTTCAAGCACGCCTCATTCTCCCCCCTCATTTTTCATCCACACCACTCCAAACAGCCATTGCCCATACAGCATGCTCAGAGTGTACTCACCTGTTTGTCTGGAGGACCGTAGAGCACCGTGTACTGGGGGAGGACCCCATCGACTAGTTTCTCCAACTCCTCCATGCTGAAGACAGTGTCTCTTCCAGACTGAGGTCACAGCAGCACTTGCAGTGTAGGTCCTCTCCTGTTGAAGATCAGGTATTAAGTGATTGAACAGAGAGAAAATGGCGGTCACATCCGCGGCGGTGCATACCGTCACCGCCGGCATACATCGTCATTGGTTCCTGGTACCCATAGGGTCCAATGTTAACCAATGCAGGTTTGCCTCTTCGACCACCTACAGCAACGGTGTACAACGCCAGCGCAATTACCTCATATCCCCTTGTCCGACCTTACAGGTCAGGCAGCCGCCATTTCAGGGGGCCACATGGCATTCATTTTAAATGCGTCACACATATATAGGCCTTGATTATACACTAAGACAACCATATGTCAATTTTGAAAAAGTTTCATATAAAGTTGTGTTTACGTACCTCAGTGTTGGTTGACTCTCTGCTCGCTATTCTCCACCATAGAGCACGTCCGCTGGGGCTGGTGAGGAGATGGTCGCATCCTCCGGTGTACAGACTGCTGGTGGACCTGTCGACAATGGAGGAGCGACATGTGATCATCACCTACAGACTTGATCATGCCACAATCCAGGAACTGCGTGCCCAGTTGGAGCCTGACCTGATGTCAGCTATCCGCCATCCCACAGGAGTCCCTCCTCTAGTGCAGGTGCTGTCAGTACTCCATTTCCTGGCAAGTGGGTATTTTCAAACAACAGTGGCCATATCATCAGGGATGTCCCAGCCTATGTTTTCCAACAGGTTGTCCAGAATGTTGTCTGCCCTGCTGAAACACATGCGGAGCTACGTCGTTTTCCCTCAGGTGCAGGATTTGCCTACAGTGAAAGGTGACTTCTATGCCCTGGGACACATCCCCAACATCGTAGGTGCCATTGATGGGACACATGTGGCCTTGGTACCCCCCGCAGGAGTGAACAGGTGTACAGAAACCGTAAGAGTTACCATTCCATGAATGTGCAGATGGTGTGTTTGGCAGACCAGTACATCTCCCATGTGAATGCCAAATTTCCTGGCTCAGTGTAGGAGGCTGGCCTGGCTTGTAGTGGGTACCAAGGGGTACTTCCACTCTGTACCAGGTCCAGTTATCCCTTATTAGTGTAGAAGAGGTGTTTCTAGCAGCTTAGGCTGATAGAAGGTAGCTATAGCAGAGCAGCTTAGGCTGAACTAAGACACATGCAAAGCTCCTACTATACCACTGGTGTCATATGCACAATATCATAAGAAAACACAATACACAGATATACAAAAAATAAAGGTACTTTATTTTTATGACAATATGCCAAAAGTATCTCAGTGAGTACCCTCAGTATGAGGATGGCAAATATAGACAAGATATATGTACACAATACCAAAAATATGCAGTAATAGCAAAAGGAAGTAATGCAAGCAATGTAAAGTTACAGTAGATTGCAATAGGAGCACAAAGGTATAAGGGCAACACAAACCATATACTCCAAAAGTGGAATGCGAACCACGAATGGACCCCAAACCTATGTGAGCTTGTAGAGGGTCACTGGGACTGTAAGAAAACAGTGAGGGTTAGAAAAATAGCCCACCCGAGACCCTGAAAAGTAGGTGTAAAGTGCACCTATAACCCCCAGAGAGCACAGAAGTCGTGATAGGGGGTTTTCTGCAAGGAAGACCAACACCAGAAAAGCAACAACAGTGGATTTCCGGACCTGAGTACCTGTGAAACAAGGGGACCAAGTCCAAGAGTCACGACAATGTCGAGAGTGGGCAGATGCCCAGGAAATGCCAGCTGAGGGTGCAAAGAAGCTGCCACTGGATGGAAGAAGCTTTGGTTTCTGCAAGAACGAAGAGGACTAGGAACTTCCCCTTTGGAGGATGGATGTCCCACGTTGTGAAGAAGCTTGCAGAGGTGTTCCCACGCAAAAGACCGCAAACAAGCCTTGCTAGCTGCAAGGGTCGCAGTTAGGGTTTTTGGATGCTGCTGTGGCCCAGGAGAGACCAGGATGTCGCCACTTGGATAAGGAGACAGAAGGGGCGCCCAGCAAGTCAGAGAGCCCTCACAGAAGCAGGCAGCACCAACAGAATTACTGGAACAGGCACTTGGAAGAGGAGTGAACCGGAGTCCACCCGAAGACACAAAAGGGAGTCCCACGATGCTGCAGGACAACTCAGAAGGTTGTGCACTGCAGGTTAGAGTGTCGGAGACCCAGGCTTGGCTGTGCATGAAGGAAATCCTGGAAGAGTGCACAGGAGCCAGAGCAGCTGCAAATCACGCGGTACCCAGCAATGCAGTCTAGCGTGGGGATGCAAGGACTTACCTCCACCAAACTTGGACTGAAGAGTCACTGGACTGTGGGAGTCACATGGACAGAGTTGCTGAGTTCCAGGGACCACGCTCGTCGTGCTGAGAGGCGTCCTGAGCAGTCAGCGGTCGATCCTTTGGCAGAAGGTGAAGAGAGAGATGCAGAGGAACTCGGATGAGCACTTGCATTCGTTATCTAAAGAATTCCCCAAAGCAGAGACCCTAAATAGCCAGAAAAGGAGGTTTGGCTACCTAGGGAGGAGGATAGGCTAGCAACACAGGTAAGAGCCTATTAGAAGGAGTCTCTGACATCACCTGCTGGCACTGGCCACTCAGAGCAGTCCAGTGTGCCAGCAACACCTCTGTTTCCAAGATGGCAGAGGTCTGGAGCACACTGGAGGAGCTCTGGGCACCTCCCCTGGGAGGTGCAGGTCAGGGGAGTGGTCACTCCCCTTTCCTTTGTCCAGTTTCGCGCCAGAGCAGGGCTGGGGGATCCCTGAGCCGGTGTAGACTGGCTTATGCCGAGATGGGCACCATCTGTGCCCATCAAAGCATTTCCAGAGGCTGGGGGAGGCTACTCCTCCCCAGCCCTGACACCTTTTTCCAAAGGGAGAGGGTATAACACCCTCTCTCTGAGGAAGCCCTTTGTTCTGCCTTCCTGGGCCAGGCCTGGCTGGACCCCAGGAGGGCAGAAACCTGTCTGAGGGGTTGGCAGCAGCAGCTGTAGTGAAACCCCGGGAAAGGCAGTTTGGCAGTACCCAGGTCTGTGCTAGAGACTCAGGAGATCATGGAATTGTCTCCCCAATGCCAGAATGGCATTGGGGTGACATTTCCATGATCTTAGACATGTTACATGGCCATGTTCGGAGTTACCATTGTGACGCTATACATAGGTAGTGACCTATGTATAGTGCATGCGTGAAATAGTGTCCCCGCACTCACAAAGTCCGGGGGAATGTGCCCTGAACGATGTGGGGGCACCTTGGCTAGTGCCAGGGTGCCCACACACTAAGTAACTTAGCACCCAACCTTCACCAGGTGAAGATTAGACATATAGGTGACTTATAAGTTACTTAAGTGCAGTGGTAAGTGGCTGTGAAATAACGTGGACGTTATTTCACTCAGGCTGCAGTGGCAGGCCTGTGTAAGAATTGTCAGAGTTCCCTATGGGTGGCAAAAGAAATGCTGCAGCCCATAGGGATCTCCTGGAACACCAATACCCTGGGTACCTCAGTACCATATACTAGGGAATTATAAGGGTGTTCCAGTATGCCAATGTGAATTGGTGAAATTGGTCACTAGCCTGTTAGTGACAATTTAGAAAGCAGAGAGAGCATAACCACTGAGGTTCTGATTAGCAGAGCCTCAGTGAGACAGTTAGGCATCACACAGGGAACACATACAGGGCACACTTATGAGCACTGGGGCCCTGGCTGGCATGGTCCCAGTGACACATACACTAAAACAACATATATACAGTGAAATATGGGGGTAACATGCCAGGCAAGATGGTACTTTCCTACACAACCCCCCCCCCCAAACGAAGGACAATAAGACTAGCCATGACCTGATGAGTCTTCATTGTCTAAGTGGAAATATCTAGAGAGTCCATCTGCATTGGAGTGGGTACTCCCAGGTCTATGTTCCACTATATAGTCCATTCCCTGTAGAGATATGACCCACCTCAACAATTTAGGGTTTTCACCTTTCATTTGTTTTAGCCAAAGTAGAGGTTTGTGGTCTGTCTGAACAATGAAGTGAGTGCCAAACAGGTATGGCCTCAACTTCTTCAGTGCCCAGACCACAGCAAAGGCCTCCCTCTCTATGGCAGACCAACGCTTTTCTCTAGGGGTCAACCTCCTGCTGATAAAAGCAACAGGTTGATCCTGGCCCTCAGAATTGAGTTGTGATAAGACTGCCCCTACCCCTAATTCAGATGCATCAGTTTGAACAATGAATTTCTTGGAGTAACATGGGCTTTTTAGGACAGATGCAGTGCACATGGCCTCTTTCAGCTCCTCAAAAGCTTTCTGACAGCTAGCTGTCCACAATACCTTTTTAGGCATTTTCTTGGAAGTGAGGTCATTAAGTGGGGCTGCAATGGAGCCATAGTTCTTAATGAACCTCCTGTAATACCCAGTGAGGCCTAGGAAGGCTCTCACCTGGGTCTGAGTTGTAGGGGGAACCCAATCCATGATAGTTTTGATTTTCCCCTGAAGTGGTGCAATCTGTTCTCCTCTTACCAGGTGTCCCAGATAAACCACTTTCCCCTGCCCTATCTGGCACTTTGAAGCCTTGATAGTGAGGCCTGCCTTTTGCAGGGCCTCCAAAACTTTCCACAGGTGGACCAGGTGATCATCCCAGGTTGAGCTAAAGACAGCCATATCGTCCAGATATGCTGCACTAATAGACTCCAACCCCTGCAGGACTGTATTCACCAACCTCTGAAAAGTGGCAGGTGCATTTTTCAAACCAAAGGGCATTACAGTGAATTGGTAGTGCCCTCCAATAGTCGAAAATGCAGTTTTTGCTTTAGCATCCTCTGATAACTTGATCTGCCAATACCCTGCAGTCAAATCAAAGGTGCTTAGATACTTGGCAGATGCCAGTGTATCTATGAGCTCATCTGCCCTGGGTATAGGGTGAGCATCAGTTTTAGTTACCTGGTTGAGACCTCTGTAATCTACACAAAACCTCATCTCTCTTTTCCCATCTTTTGAGTGAGGCTTTGGTATAAGCACCACAGGAGAGGCCCATGGGCTTTCAGAATGTTCAACCACTCCTAGTTCAAGCATTTTCTGAACCTCTTGTTTTATACAGTCTCTGACATGGTCAGGCTGCCTATAGATCTTACTTTTGACAGGCATGCTGTCTCCAGTATCTATAGTGTGCTCACACCAAGAAATGGTGCCTGGCACAGTAGAAAAGAGTTCTGAAAATTGACCTAGGAGATTTATGCAGTTGTCTTTCTGCTCAGCAGTAAGACAGTCTGCCAAAACTACACCTTCCACTAGAGCATTTTGTTCTGTGGAAGAGAAGAGATCAGGGAGAGGGTCACTCTCTTCTTCCTGTCCTTCATCTGTTGCCATGAGCAGGGTGAGATCAGCCCTGTCATAGTAGGGTTTTAGGCGATTGACATGGAGCATCCTAAGGGGACTCCTGGAAGTGTCCAGGTCAACCAAGTAGGTGACTTCTCCCTTCTTTTCAACAATGATGTGGGGTCCACTCCATTTGTCTTGGAGTGCTCTTGGGGCCACAGGCTTCAAGACCCACACCTTCTGTCCTGGTTGGTACTGAATCAGAACAGCCTTCTGGTCATGCCATTGCTTTTGGAGCTCTTGGCTGGCCTGAAAGTTTTTACTGGCCTTATTCATGTACTCAGCCATTCTAGATCTTAGGCCGAGTACATAGTCTACTATGTCTTGCTTAGGAGCTTTTAAAGGTTGTTCCCAACCCTCCTTCACAAGTGTTAGAGGACCTCTTACAGGGTGTCCAAATAGGAGTTCAAAGGGGCTGAGGCCAACTCCTTTCTGGGGTACCTCCCTGTAAGCAAAAAGGAGGCAAGGTAACAGGACATCTCCTCCTGAGTTTTTCAGTGAGTCCCATTATCATTCCTTTGAGAGTTGTATTAAACCTCTCTACCAGTCCATTTGTTTGTGGATGGTAAGGTGTGGTGAATTTGTATGTTACACCACATTCCTTCTACATGGCCTTCAAGTATGCAGACATAAAGTTGCTACCCATGTCTGATACCACCTCTTTTGGGAAACCCACCTTGGAAAAGATTCCCAGGAGGGCTTTTGCCACTGCAGGTGCTGTAGTGGTCCTTAGAGGAATTGCTTCAGGATATCTTGTGGCATGGTCCACTACCACCAAGATAAACCTATTGCCTGAAGCAGTAGGAGGGTCAAGGGGGCCAACTATGTCAACCCCTACCCTTTCAAAGGGAACCCTAACCCCAGGCAGTGGAATAAGGGGAGCCTTTGGGGTGCCACCTGTCTTGCCACTGGCTTGGCAGGTCACACAGGACTTACAAAAATCCTTTGTGTCCTCTGACATCCTAGGCCAGTGAAACAGGGGGACAAGCCTTTCCCATGATTTAATCTGACCCAAATGTCCAGCCAAGGGAATGTTGTGTGCCAGAGTTAGGAGGAACTCTCTGTATTGCAGAGGAATGACCAATCTCCTGGCTGCTCCAGGTTTTGGGTCCCTTGCCTCTGTATACATGAGGTTGTCCTCCCAGTAAACTCTATGTGAGTCACTGACATCCCCATTTTGCTGTTTGACAGCTTGCTGTCTTAGACCCTCTAATGTGGGATAGGTTTGCTGTGCCACACTCATCTCCTCCCTGGCAGGCCCCCCTCCACCCAAAAGCTCAGCAGTGTCTGCTGCCAGCTCCTCTGGTGACGTTTCTGCACAGGGGGGGAATTCTTCTTCCTCAGAAGTAGAATCATCTGTAGAGGGAGGGATAGTGGGTAGGGAATAACCCTTATTAACCCTAGCTTTAGGGAGCACTTGGTCCATTGTTCCAGGATCCAAGTCACCCTGTCCTTTTTGCTTTTTGGCCTGAGCCCTGGTTAAAGCAAAAATATGCCCAGGAATGCCCAGCATTGCTGCATGAGCCTCCAACTCCACTTCTGCCCAAGCTGATGTCTCTAAATCGTTCCCTAGTAGACAGTCTACAGGTAAATCTGAGGCAACCACAACTTTCTTTGGACCAGTAACCCCCCCCCCAGTTGAGATTCACAACAGCCATGGGGTGGCTAAGAGTGTTGTTATGAGCGCCTGTCACTTGGTACTGGTGACCAAGTAGGTGTTGTTCAGGGTGTGCCAGTTTCTCTATAACCATGGTAACACTGGCACCTGTGTCCCTGTAGGCCTGAACCTCAACACCATTGATTAGGGGAAGTTGCTTGTACTTATCCATATTAAGGGGACAAGCAACCAAGGTTGCCAAATCAATGGCACCTTCACAGACTAATACAGCCTCTGTGGTCTCCCTAACAAGACCAACCCCAACTAAATTACCAAAGTGAGCCCAGCTACTCCCTTAGATTGGCTATTAGTAGGTTTGCTCCCACCACCACTGCTATTACTAGGGGCACTAGAGGTTGCAGTAGGGGTTGTGGTAGTGGGAGGCTTGGTGCTTTTCTTTGGACAACTGGCATCAGTTGTCCAATGGCCTTTTACTTTACATAAATAGCACCATGGTTTCTTTACTTGATTAGAAGAGGATTTTGACCCCCCCCCCAGAGTGTTTTTGTGGGCCTGATGAAGACTCATTTTTAGATTTGTCCCCACTCTTGTCTGAAGACTTACCATCCTTCTTCTTGCCATCCTTGTCACCCCCTGTATGAACTTTTCTGTTCACTCTTGTTCTGACCCATTTGTCTGCCTTCTTTCCCAATTCTTGGGGAGAGGTCAGATCTGAGTCCACTAGATATTGGTGTAACAAATCAGAGACACAGTTATTCAGAATATGCTCTCTCAAGATTAGATTGTACAGGCTTTCATAGTCAGAAACTTTACTGCCATGTAACCACCCCTCCAAGGCCTTCACTGAATAGTCAACAAAGTCTACTCAGTCTTGTGAGGACTCTTTTCTGGTTTCTCTGAACTTAATCCTGTATTGTTCAGTGGTTAAGCCAAATCCATCCAAGAGTGCATTCTTCAAAACTGTAAAATTATTGGCATCACTTTCCTTCACAGTAAGGAGCCTATTCCTACCCTTTCCACTGAAAGATAGCCATAGGATAGCGGCTCACTGCCTTTGAGGGACCCCCTGTACCATACAGGCCCTCTCAAGTGCAGCAAACCACTTGTTAATGTCATCCCCCTCCTTGTAAGGGGGAACTATCTTATGCAGATTCCTAGAATCATGTTCTCTCACAGGATTGCTATCTGGAATACTGCTGCTGCCACCATGGGGTCCGAATCCCAACCTCTGTCTCTCTTTTTCTAAGTCTAGGGATTCCCTGTCTAGAGCCAGCTGTTGCTGTTTAAGCTTCAGCCTGGACTCTTCCACTCTCAATCTATTGAGTTCCCTTTCTAACATCCTGTCATCAGGGTGGGTGGGTTGGGAATGCTTTGACACAGAAGAATGATGTGAATGAACAGAGGGAGACCTGTCCCTAACAGTTGGCACCCTAGCAACCTGACCTGCAGGAACAAAAACATCCCTACTGTGATGGGAGCTTCTATTACTACCAGCATTGCTAGGTGGTCTGCTAAGGGGCAGGATAGGAAGGGAACCCTGTACCACTCCCTCAAGGGCTTCCCCTGAGTCAGAGTGTGAGCTATCTATCAACTTTTCAGATGAGGTGCCACCCTGGGCCTTATCATTTTCAATAAGCATATTAGACAATAACTCTCTAGAAGGGTTCTTTCCTACCACTAAACCTCTACCGATGCAGAGACTCCTAAGGCTCTTAAAGTTAAGGTGGTCATAAGTAGCATTGACCAAATTAAGAGGGGTTCCTACATCAGACATGGTAGAAAAAGGTTTAGGGACAGATAAAAGAGAGAAAAAGTTTCAGGACTTTTTAAAGAACAAGAAACAAAACTTTTTCAACTTTTTGAAAGTTTTAAGAGTACTTTTCAGCACTTAGCAGATAGTGTAAGAGAAGAAAAGCAACACTTTTTGGTTAGGTGTACATACACTGAACTTGTTTTGTATATTATTCTCTTATGAAAAGAACACAATGACAAAGTGGTAAGTAGTTGCAAGTACTTATCCCACCGCTGCACAACCAATGTAGGAGGCTGGCCTGGCTTGTAGTGGGTACCAAGGGGTACTTCCACTCTGTACCAGGTCCAGTTATCCCTTATTAGTGTAGAAGAGGTGTTTCTAGCAGCTTAGGCTGATAGCAGGTAGCTATAGCAGAGCAGCTTAGGCTGAACTAGGAGACATGCAAAGCTCCTACTATACCACTGGTGTCATATGCACAATATCATAAGAAAACACAATACACAGATATACTAAAAATAAAGGTACTTTATTTTTATGACAATATGCCAAAAGTATCTCAGTGAGTACCCTCAGTATGAGGATGCCAAATATACAAAAGATATATGTACACAATACCAAAAATATGCAGTAATAGCAAAAGGAAGTAATGCAAGCAATGTAAAGTTACAGTAGATTGCAATAGGAGCGCATAGGTATAGGTGCTACACAAACCATATACTCCAAAAGTGGAATGAGAACCACAAATGGACCCCAAACCTATGTGAGCTTGTAGAGGGTCGCTGGGACTGTAAGAAAACAGTGAGGGTTAGAAAAATAGCCCACCCCAAGACCCTGAAAAGTAGGTGTAAAGTGCACCAATAACCCCCAGAGAGCACAGAAGTCGTGATAGGGGGTTTCTGCAAGGAAGACCAACACCAGCAAAGCAACAACAGTGGATTTCCGGACCTGAGTACCTGTGAAACAAGGGGACCAAGTCCAAGAGTCGGGACAATGTCGAGAGTGGGCAGATGCCCAGGAAATGCCAGCTGAGGGTGCAAAGAAGCTGCCACTGGATGGAAGAAGCTTTGGTTTCTGCAAGAACGAAGAGGACTAGGAACTTCCCCTTTGGAGGATGGATGTCCCACGTCATGAAGAAGCTTGCAGAGGTGTTTCCACGCAGAAAGACAGCAAACAAGCCTTGCTAGCTGCAAGGGTCGCAGTTAGGGTTTTTGGATGCTGCTGTGGCCCAGGAGGGACCAGGATGTCGCCACTTGGATGAGGAGACAGAGGGGGCACCAAGCAAGTCAGGGAGCCCTCACAGAAGCAGACAGCACCCGCAGAAGTACCGGAACAGGCACTTGGAAGAGGAGTGAACCGGAGTCCACCCGAAGACACAAAAGGGAGTCCCACGATGCCCGAGGACAACTCAGAAGGTTGTGCACTGCAGGTTAGAGTGTCGGGGACCCAGGCTTAGCTGTGCACGAAGGAAATCCTGGAAGAGTGCACAGGAGCTGGAGCAGCTGCAAATCACGAGGTACCCAGCAATGCAGTCTAGCGTGGGGAGGCAAGGACTTACCTCCACCAAACTTGGACTGAAGAGTCACTGGACTGTGGGAGTCACTTGGACAGAGTTGCTGAGTTCCAGGGACCACGCTTGTCATGCTGAGAGGGGACCCAGAGGACCGGTGATGCAGTCTTTTGTTGCCTGCGGTTGCAGGGGGAAGATTCCGTCGACCCATGGGAGATTTCTTCATAGCTCCTGGTGCAAGAAGGAGGCAGGCTACCCCTGGAGCATGCACCACCAGGAAACAGTTGAGAAGGCGTCAGGAGAAGCGATACAAGGTTGCATTAGTCGTCTTTGCTACTTTGTTGCGGTTTTGCAGGCGTCCTGGGCAGTCAGCGGTCGATCCTTTGGCAGAAGGTGAAGAGAGAGATGCAGAGGAACTCGGATGAGCACTTACATTCGTTATCTAAAGAATTCCCCAAAACAGAGACCCTAAATAGCCAGAAAAGGAGGTTTGGCTACCTAGGAAGGAGGATAGGCTAGCAACACAGGTAAGAGCCTATCAGAAGGAGTCTCTGACGTCACCTGCTGGCACTGGCCACTCAGAGCAGTCCAGTGTGCCAGCAACACCTCTGTTTCCAAGATGGCAGAGGTCTGGAGCACACTGGAGGAGCTCTGGGCACCTCCCCTGGGAGGTGCAGGTCAGAGGAGTGGTCACTCCCCTTTCCTTTGTCCAGTTTCGCGCCAGAGCAGGGCTGGGGGATCCCTGAACCGGTGTAGACTGGCTTATGCAGAGATGGGCACCATCTGTGCCCATCAAAGCATTTCCAGAGGCTGGGGGAGGCTACTCCTCCCCAGCCCTGACACCTTTTTCCAAAGGCAGAGGGTATAACACCCTCTCTCTGAGGACGTCCTTTGTTCTGCCTTCCTGGGGCCAGGCCTGGCTGGACCCCAGGAGGGCAGAAACCTGTCTGAGGGGTTGGCAGCAGCAGCAGCTGCAGTGAAACCCCGGGAAAGGCAGTTTGGCAGTACCCGGGTATGGCATTGGGGTGACAATTCCATGATCTTAGACATGTTACATGGCCATGTTCGGAGTTACCATTGTGACGCTATACATAGGTAGTGACCTATGTATAGTGCACATGTGAAATGGTGTCCCCGCACTCACAAAGTCCGGGGAATTTGCCCTGAACGATGTGGAGGCACCTTGACTAGTGCCAGGGTGCCCACACACTAAGTAACTTAGCACCCAACCTTCACCAGGTGAATGTTAGACATATAGGTGACTTATAAGTTACTTAAGTGCAGTGGTAAGTGGCTGTGAAATAACGTGGACGTTATTTCACTCAGGCTGCAGTGGCAGCCTGTGTAAGAATTGTCAGAGTTCCCTATGGGTGGCAAAAGAAATGCTGCAGCCCATAGGGATCTCCTGGAACCCCAATACCCTGGCTACCTCAGTACCATATACTAGGGAATTATAAGGGTGTTCCAGTATGCCAATATGAATTGGTGAAATTGGTCACTAGCCTGTTAGTGACAATTTAGAAAGCAGAGAGAGCATAACCACTGAGGTTCTGATTAGCAGAGCCTCAGTGAGACAGTTAGTCATCACACAGGGAACAATTACAGGGCACACTTATGAGCACTGGGGCCCTGGCTGGCAGGGTCCCAGTGACACATACACTAAAACAACATATTTACAGTGAAATATGGGGGTTACATGCCAGGCAAGATGGTACTTTCCTACACTCAGTGCATGACGCTTACATTCTGAGGAGTAGCAGCATCCCTTATGTGATGGGGCAACTCCATTGGCATCGTGTGTGGCTATTAGGTGAGGACATGGACCCAATACAGTGTGACTAGGTGTCTGGGTCTGGGGATGTCCCTAAGAGTTAGTGTGTGTCTAACAGTTGTCCCTCGATATTTGCAGGTGACTCTGGTTACCCCAACCTGTCATGGCTACTGACCCCAGTGAGGAATCCCAGGACAAGGGCAGAGGAACGCTAAAATGAGGCACATGGTCGAACTAGGAGGATTATAGAGAGGACCTTCGGCCTCCTGAAGGCCAGTTTCAGGTGCCTTCATATGACAGGTGGTTCCCTATTCTACTCACCAAAGAAGGTGTGCCAGATCATCGTGGCCTGCTGTATGCTTCACAACTTGGCTTTGCAACGACAGGTGCCTTTTCTGCTGGAGGATGGTCCAGAAGAAGGTGTTGTGGCAGCTGTGGAGCCTGTGGACAGTGAAGACGAGGAAGCAGAAGAAGAGGACATAGACAATAGGAACATGGTGATCCAGCAATACTTCCAGTGCGACACAGGTAAGAAGACAACACTGCCTGCTACATCTGTTTGATCCTTCTACCTCTAATCTGTCTGTCATTTTCGCACAGTGTATGGACCCTGAGTTGTCACTTTCCCTTTCGATTTCACAGATGTGGGTCCCACTGTGTGACATCTGCTTTGTTTCCTCATGGACTAGAGCTGTGTGACATAGGTATGTTGACAATACAATAGATATAGCATTTTTCCACAGTTATTGCAAATACACATTTTCGAAAGCATAGACTGACTCCAGATAGTTTTGTGATTTAAGGGTGTTTATTTAATTGCTAAATAGTGGAGGGGGTTGTAAAATGGTCAGGGGTGATGGTGGAGGAATGTCCATGGCAGAGTCCAGTCTATTAGTCTCACAGGTGCATTGTCCAAAGGGGCATAGGAACTGGAGCTGGGGCAGGGTGACAAAGTGGGACAGAAGGATGACAATCAGGGTGGTCTCATTTCTTGGCGGGGGTCTTGGCATTGTTCTCTGTCTCTGTCTTTGTCCTGTATCTCAGGGACCGCTTGCGGGGTGGTTCTCCATCTGCAGGGGGTGGGGTGCTGGTGTGGTGGTCCTGCGGCTGTGCCTCCTGTCCACTAGCGGAGGTGGTGGGCAGCTCATCGTCCAAGCTAGTGTCATGGGCCCCTTGTTGTGCCACAGTGTACCTCCTGATGTTGATGAGTTCCTTCAGCACCCCTACAATGGTGCCCAGGGTGGAATTGATGGATTTGAGTTTCTCCCTGAACCCCAAATACTGTTCCTCCTGCAGCCACTGGGTGTCCTGAAACTTGGCCAGTACCGTTGCCATCGTCTCCTGGGAATGGTGGTAGGCTCCCATGATGTTGGAGAGGGCCTCGAGGATAGTGGGTTCCCTGGACCTGTCCTCCCCCTGTCGCACAGCAGCCCTCCCAGTTCCCCTGTTTCCCTGGGCCTCTGTCCCCTGAACCGTGTGCCCACTGCCACTGCCCCCAGGTCCATGTTGTTATTGGGGTGGTGGGTTAGCCTGGGTTCCCTGTAGTGGTGGACACACTGCTGATTGATGTGACCTGGGGACAGAGGTATGGGACCGCTGGGTGGGTGCTGTGCTGGTGTTTCCAGAGGGGGAGGCTCTGTGGTGGCCTGTGCCAGTGTGAGGGGAACAGACTGTCCCGAGGTCCCAGATGGGCCGGGCTGGTCATCTAGATCCAGTTGGACAGAGCTGCTGTCATCACTGTGGGCCTCTTCTGTGGGTGGAGTAGCAATGTCTGGACCCTCCTGTCCGGTGATGTTGGGTAGGGGTCCTGCAGGGGTGTAAAGGCATAATTATTGCATCTGTGTGTGCCATGGTGTGCAATGGGTGGGTGACACTGTACCCCAGTGCTTGCATTTCTGTGTAGGATCTTGTGTGATAATGGTTTAGGGGGTGTATGGGTATGTGCAGTGGACATGCTTTGGTGATGGGTGTCCATGCTTTGGTGTTACATGCAGGGCTTGGATTTGGGATGTGTGGTTTGTGATATTGGGACATACGTGAGGAGTTGGAGTAATGGGGGTGAGGGCGAAGGTGGGGGTATGTGTTAGCATGCAGGTGGGTGGGAGATGAAGTAATGTAAGATTTGACTTACCAGAGTCCATTCTTCCAGCTACTCCTGCGAGGCCCTCAGGATGCAGTATAGCCAAGACCTGCTCCTCCCATGTTGTTAGTTGTGGGGGAGGAGATGGGGGTCCACCGCCAGTCCTCTGTACCGCGATGTGGTGTCTTGAGACCACAGAACACACCTTCCCCAGTAGGTCGTTCCACCTCTTCCTGATGTCATCCCGTGTTCTTGGGTGCTGTCCCGCTGCGTTGACCCTGTCCACGATTCTGCGCCATAGCTTCATCTTCCTAGCTATGGTGGTGTGCTGCACCTGTGATCCGAATAGCTGTGGCTCTACCCGGATGATTTCCTCCACCATGACCCTGAGCTCCTCCTCAGAGAACCTGGGGTGTCTTTGTGGGGCCATGGGGTGGTGTGGGTGATGTGTGGGGTGGGGCGTGTTGTGATGTGTGGGGTGATATTTAGAGGTGTGTTGTGTGAGGTGCGTGGATGTTGTGTGAGGGATGGCGTAGGGTGCCTGTGGATGCTATTGTTCTTTCAGGTGGTGTCTCTCTCTGGCCTTCTGTCGCAATTGTGGTCGTAAGGGTTTGTGGGTGATGTGGGTGTGTGTTTTTTATTGTTTGGGTGTGTGGGAGTGGTGTGTGTATGTGTATCAGGTGTGTGTATTTGGAATTGTCCAATGTGGTAGTGTTTTGTAAGTGTGTGTGTATTTTGAGCGCAGCGGTGTGTACCGCCAATGGAATACCGCAGTTGATAGATCGGCGAGTGGATTAGTAGGTCGTGATAGTGTGGGCGTATTCCTGTTGGTGTGACGGTGGAGGTTTTGTTATCGCCAGTTTATCACTGACCTTTGATTTGGCGGACTTGTGTGGGTGTCTGGATTTTGGCAGGTTCCGAGCTGTGGGTCATAATGACCGTGGCGGAATTCCACGGCTGCGGCTGTGTATTGGCAGTCTTCAGCACGGCGGTAAGCGGCTTTTACCGCCAATGTTGTAATGACCCCCTTAGTTTTAAAAAATGCACAGGTTTGGTAGGTTTCCCTAGGTGCCGGCTGAGCTGGAGGCCAAAATCCACAGCTAGGCACTTTGCAAAAAACAGGTCAGTCTTCCTTGGGAAAATGTGATGTGTCCATGTTGTGTTTTGGGGCACTTCTTGTCACGGGCACTAGGCCTACCCACACAAGTGAGGTGCCATTTTTATTGGGAGACCTGGGGGAACCCTGAGTAGAAGGAAATTTGTGGCTCCTCTCAGATTCCAGAACTTTCTATCACCGAAATCTAAGGAGGAAGGGTTTTGTTAGCCAAATATTGAGGTTTGCAAAGGATTCCGGGTAACAGAACCTGGTGAGAGACCCACAAGTCACCCCATCTTGGATTACCCTAGGTGTCTATTTTTAAAAAATGCACAGGTTTAGTAGGTTTCCCTAGGTGCTGGCTGAGCTAGAGGCCAAAATCCACAGCTAGGCACTTTGCAAAAAATAGGTCAGTCTTCTATGAGAAAATGTGATGTGTCCATGTTGTGTTTTGGGGCATTTCCTGTCTCGGGCACTAGGTCTACCCACACAAGTGAGGTACCATTTTTATCGGGAGACTTGGGGGAACGCTGGGTGGAAGGGAATTTATGGCTCCACCCAGATTCCAGAACTTTCTATCACCAAAATGCGAGGAAAAAAGTGTTTTTTGCCACATTTTGAGCTTTGCAAAGGATTCTGGGCAACAGAACCTGGCAA
This sequence comes from Pleurodeles waltl, assembly GCF_031143425.1. Lineage (NCBI taxonomy): Eukaryota > Metazoa > Chordata > Amphibia > Caudata > Salamandridae > Pleurodeles > Pleurodeles waltl. The sequence goes on along the minus strand of NC_090449.1, from coordinate 470,305,255 downwards.
GAGCCCCATAAGTCACCCCATTCTGAATTGCCCTGGGTGTCTAGTTTTCAAAAAAATATAGATTTGGTAGGTTTCCCTAGGTGCCGGCTGAGGTAGAGGCCAAAATCCACAGTTAGCCACTTTGCAAAAAACAGGTCAGATTTCTTTGGGAAAATGTGACATGTCCATGTTGTGTTTTGGGGCATTATCCTGTCATGGGCAATAGGCCTACCCACACAAGTGAGGAATCATTAGAAAATTTGTGGCTCCTCTCAAATTTCAGAACTTTCTTGCACCGAAATCTGATGAAAAAGTGTTTTTTGCCACATTTTGAGCCTTGCAAAGGATTCTGGGTAACAGAATCTGGTGAGTGCCCGACAAGTCACCCCATTCTGAATTCCCCTGAGTGTCTAGTTTTCAACAATGTATAGGTTTGGTAGGTTTCCATATATGCGGCTGAGCTAGAGGCCAAAAACCACAGCTAGGCTATTTGCAAAAAATAAGTCTGTTTTCTTTGGGAAAATGTGATGTGTCCATGTTGTGTTTTGGGGCATTTCCTGTCACGGGCACTAGCCCTACCCACACAATTGAGGTACCATTTTTATCATGATACTTGTGGGGCTGGGTGGAAGGAAGTTTGTGGCTACTCTCAGATTCCAGAACTTTCTATCACAGAAATCTGAGGAAAAAGTGTTTTTTTGCCAACTTTTGAGGTTTTCAAAGGATTCTGGGTAATAGAATCTGGTGAGAGCCCCATCCTGGATTCCCCTAGGTGTTTAGTTATGAAAAATGGACAGGTTTGGTAGGATTCCCTAGGTGCCGGCTGAGCTAGAGGCCAAAATCCACAGCTAGGCACGTTTGCAAAAAATAGGTTTTTTTTCTTTGGGAAAATGTGATGTGTCCATGTTGTGTTTTGGGGCATTTCCTGTCGCGGACACTAGGCCTACCCACACAAATGAGGTACCACTTTAATCAGGAGACTTGGCAGAGTGCTGGGAAGAAGGAAATGTGTGGCTCCTCTCAGATTCCAGAACTTTCTATCACCGAAATGTGACGAAAAAGTGTTTTTTTGTCAAATTTGGAGGGTTGCAAAGGATTCTAGGTAACAGAACCTGGTGAGAGCCCTACAAGTCACCCCACCCTGCATTCCCCTAGGTGTCTAGTTTTGAAAAATACATAGGTTTGGTAGGTTTCCCTAGGTGCCAGCTGAGTTAGAGGCTGAAATCCAGAGCTAGGCACTTTCAATCAATCAATCAATCAATCAATCACTGCATTTGTAAAGCGCGCTACATACCCGCAAGGGTCTCAAGGCGCTGGGGAGGGGGGGTGCTACTGGTCGAAGAGCCAGGTCTTGAGGAGTCTTCTGAAGGCCAGCAGGTCCTGGGTCTGTCGTAGGATGGTGGGGAGAGTGTTCCAGGTCTTGGCGGCAAGGTAGGAGAACGATCTGTCACTGGCTGTGGTTTTTCGGATGCGGGGGACTGTGGCGAGGGCGAGGTTGGCTGAGCGGAGGCTTCAGGTGGGGGTGTGGAAGCTGAGTCGGTTGTTGAGGTAGGTGGGTCCGGTGTTGTGCAGTGCTTTGTGTGCGTGGATCAGGAGCTTGAAGGTGATCCTTTTGTTGACGGGGAGCCAGTGCAGGCCTCTCAGGTGAAGTGTGATGTGGCTGCGGCGAGGGACATCGAGGATGAGTCGGGCCGCGGCGTTCTGGATGCGTTGGAGTCGTCTCAGGAGATTGTTTGTAGTTCCTGAGTAGAGGGCGTTCCCGTAGTCGAGTCTGTTGGTGATGAGGGCCTGGGTAACGGTTTTTCTCGTGTCGAGGGGGATCCATCTGAAGATCCTGCGGAGCATACGGAGGGTGTTGAAGCAGGACGCGGAGACGGCGTTGACTTGCCTGGTCATGGAGAGAGTGGAGTCGAGGATGACCCCCAGGTTGCGTGCGTGGTCTGTGGGTTCCGGGGCTCTGCCTAGTGACGTGGGCCACCAAGAGTCGTCCCAGGCTGATGGGGTGGGTCCGAGAATGAGGACCTCCGTCTTGTCTGAGTTCAGCTTCAGTCTGCTGTCCTTCATCCAGTCGGCTATGGCCTTCATTCCTCGGTGGAGGTTAGCTTTGGCGGTGTGGGGATCTTCGGTGAGGGATATGATCAGCTGGGTGTCGTCGGCGTAGGAGATGATGTTGAGGTTGTGTTGTCGTGCGACGTGGGCGAGGGGGTCATGTAAATATTGAACAGTGTCGGGCTGAGGGAGGATCCCTGTGGGACGCCGCAGATGATCTCAGTGGTTTTGGAGCGGAAGGGTGGGAGGCGGACGCTCTGGGTTCTGCCGGAGAGGAAGGATGTGGTCCAGGCCAGGGCCTTCTCTTGGATACCGGCGTCATGGAGGCGTGCTGATAGGGTGCGGTGGCAGACCGTGTCAAAGGCTGCTGATAGGTCCAGGAGGATGAGGGCGGCTGTTTCTCCTTTGTCCATCAGGGTCCGGATGTCGTCAGTGGCGGCGATGAGGGCGGTCTCGGTGCTGTGGTTACTGCGACAACCAGATTGGGACGGGTCCAGGATGTTGTTGACTTCGAGGTAGCGGGTCAGCTGTTTGTTGACAATCTTCTCGGTCACTTTTGCCGGGAAAGGGAGCAGGGAGATGGGACGGAAGTTCTTGAGGTCCTTGGGGTCCGCCTTGGGCTTCTTCAGAAGGGCGTTGATCTCGGCGTGCTTCCAGCTTTCTGGGAAGGTTGCAGTCTCGAAGGAACAGTTGATTGTTTTCCGGAGGTGGGGCGCGATGGCTGCGCTGGCTTTGTTGAAGACGTGGTGAGGGCAGGGGTCCGATGGGGATCCGGAGTGGATGGAGTTCATGGTTTTGATAGTGTCTTTGTCGCTGACGCTGGACCAGACGGTCAGGCGACTGGTGCGAGTGGTAGTCGCAGGGGTGGTGGACTCGGTGGTGGGTGCGGGGGGGTCGGGGTTGAAGCTGTCGTGGATGTCGGTGATCTTGCGGTGGAAGAAGGTGGCCAGGGAGTCGCACAGGTCTTGAGATGGCGGGATGTCGTTGGTGATGGAGCTGGGGTTGGAGAGTTCTTTCACGATGCTGAAGAGCTCTTTGGTGTTGTGTGCGTTGTTGTCTAGGCGGTCCTTGAAGGCGGTCTTCTTGGCGGTCCTGATGAGTTGGTGATGTCTGCGGGTGGCGCTCTTGAGGGCTGTGTGGTTGTTTGGTGTTCGGTCGTGGAGCCATTTCTTCTCCAGCTTCCGACAGGTGTGCTTGGAGATCCGGAGGTCCTCGGTGAACCAGGCGGCTTTCTTGTTGGTGTGGTTGGTTGTAAAGGTCTTGAGAGGGGCGAAAAAAACACGTCAGATTTCAATATAAAAATGTGTTGTGTCCATGTTGAGTTTCTTGTCGTGGGCATTAGGCCTACCCACACATGTGAGATACCATTTTTATCAAGGGACCTGGGGGAACAATGAATAGAAGAACAAATGTTATTGGCCCTTGTCTTTCTCTACATTTTTTCCTTCCAAATGTAAGACAGTGTGTATAAAAGATGTCTGTTGGAGAAATGCCCTGTAATTCACATGCTAGTATGGGGACCCCAGAATTCAGAGAAGTGCAAATAACCACTGCTTCTCAACATCTTATTCTGTGCCCAGTTTGGAAATACCAATGTTTCCTTGATACTTATTTTTGACTCTTTATATATTACCAAATAATTTGCTGTATACCCGGTACACAATGAAAATGCATTGCAAGGTGCACCTCATTTATTGGCTCTGGGTACCTAGGGTTCTTGATGAACCTACAAGCCCTATATATCCCGCAGCCAGAAGAGTCCAGGAGACATAACAGTATCTAGCTTTTGAAAATCTGACATCGCAGGAAAAAGTTGCAGAGTAAAGCGTGGAGAGAAATAGCTGTTTTTTATCTCAATTTCAATATTTTATTATTTCAGCTGTTATTTTCTGTAGGAAAACCTTGAAGGATCTACACAAATTACCTTTTGCTGAATTCAGAATGTTGTCTTCTTTTCAGAAATGTTTAGCTGGATCCTGGATCCAGCATTGGTTTCACACCCATTTCTGTCAATAACTGGAAGGAGGCTGAAAGCACAAAAAATAATAAAAATGGGATATATCCCAGTAAAATGCCAACATTGTGTTAAAAATTTGGTTTTCTGATTCAAGTCTGCCTGTTCCTGAAAGCTGAGAAGATTGTGATTTTACCATCGCAAACCTTTTCTTGATGCCATTTTCAGGGGAAAAAAACACAAGCTTTCTTCTGCAGCCCTTTTTTCCATTTAAAAATATATATATATATATTTGGCTGTATTGTGGCTAATATTTTGGTCTCCTTCAAGGGAATTCACAAACGTGGGGTACTTCTAGAAACCCTACGATGTTGGAACAAAAGGACGCAAATTTGGCATGGGTAGCTTATGGGGACAAAAGGTTATGAGGGCCTAAGCGCGAATTGCCCCAAATAGCCAAAAAACGCTTGCCACCTGACGGGGAAAGGCTTGGCGGCGAAGGGGTTAAGTCAAAGGGTGTATGATGTCACTTTCGTTACCCCAGGTATTTTGGTTTATCAACGTCCATGACAGTAAGGGGAGATTAGGACTGAATTTAAATGTTGCAAGAGGTGAAACTAAAGAGCCCTGAGGCCATCAGTTCTTGCAGCCGAGGCAACATGAGCAGAGCTCTTGTAGAGGCACGAATACCCAGCAAGGCAAAGATATCCCGGTGCTAACTCCCAAAGCACTTCGGCAGGGTTCATAGTATTTTTGTTAAAGGTCTTTGTGGGCAAGCATGTAAAAAATAGAAGGGTGATTACCTTGTTCCCTTCTTATTTTTTGCGGGCAGTCGATTTGGATCTGTTTTTTCATATGTGCAGCTAAACTCACTGTTGTCAGGGCTCTTGGGTAATGATCTGTATCAGGATAGGTAAGACATTTCGCATGCTGTAGTTTTGCCAGAGCCTCGGTTAACATCTTCGCCGTGTTTTTTTCGCAATCCTTAAAACGAGTGAGGCCACCCGGAGGGGGAGAGACCTTATGGCCACAGGGAGGAGAGTGGTGCAGCCCATCGAAGTGATTCACTTCTTAAAATAATTGAAAATGCTAGGAAGTTGTTGGTGATAGAAGATTAAACAAATAACGTGCAGCCTCCTAAAGCCGTAGAATCTGAGAGTTTATTCTTGTCCTTCTTTCACTGCTTAAAACCTCTATACAAGTGGTTCCCAACCTTTTTTACTTCGGTGGACCCCCACTTTATCATTCCTGGATCCCAAGGACCCCAACTGAATCACTATTGGAATCCGGAGACCCACCCCCCCACAGAGTCAGAACTGAAAGCTGGGGACTTAAACTGTTAATATTATTTAATTTTCTAAGCAGTTGTGGACCCCCTGAGGAGGCTTTACGGACTCCCGGGGGTCCCCGGAGCAGAAGTTGGGAACCACTGCCCTATACAACATTTTTGAAGCAACAATATTAACAAATGGCAATATGAAAACCCAGACCATTGTGTTAAAGGAGATAGCCAAGGAATGAGTTAACTGGTGCATGCCAGCATCAGTCAGGAGAATACCGAACTGAAAAAAGAAGGCTTAATTCATGTGTGGGTAAACAGCACCTCCCCCATAGTTCGAAGGGACGGGGAAGTGAGTGAACAGTGAAAGAGCACAAAAGTGCATAAGCAGGTCTCTAAGGCAATGGTGAGTGCATCTATAAAAAATAAGCAGATAGCAATAGTGTAATGAGTGGAGGAAATAAAAGGTCTGAAGTGCGAGGGGAAAACGTGGAGTCTGTTGGGAAGGTATGGGAGCGTAAGAAGGGAAAAACACCGAAAGGAAAAGCAAAAAAACAGTAGCTTAGTAGTAGTGATGCAGTCAAGGGCCCAAAATTGGGGAAAGGGTCCCCTAAGGCAGACAACCAGAAATTAGCTCCTAAGGGGGAGCTCTGTTAAGATATTACTGAAAGAGCTCCCTAGCAGGACACATTCAACGGTGTTTAGAACAGGAAGGAACTCATGCTTATTTAAAAGTTAGAAGGGGAGGAGAAAAACAAATAAATGGAATACCTTGAATAGGTCAAACCTGCTGAACGCTTTCCAGAGTTGCCCCTCCCTACAATATATCTCGTTGAGGGATATCGAGCAGTGAACTTCTGAAAAGATAAAAGTGGCACTGAAATAACAAAAGCACGGTTCCATTCCAGTCCGTGTAACAAGCCTAATCTTGAATGCTGAGCAAGGGCTTAATTACATCGGATTAAGGCTCCTCCTAAGAAAGGAAGTTTGGGACCTGTTAAATTGTGTGTTTAATTTGTCTTGGACCGACTCACTGCCACATTCTCAGCAGGGGTCATTTGTTGTACTACCCTGTGATGTGTTCGCGTTTGGTTACGACCGTGACAGAGTAACCGGAGATAAGAAATGTATCTGCTTTTCCACAGGAAAGGCAGTGCTGCACAGTGACACATGGGCCCTCATTACGAGTTTGGCGGGTGTCGGAGGCCGCCCGCCAAACTCGTACTGCCATCTAGACTGCCAGTGCAGCCAGAACATTGCCGGCCCTATTACAAGTTTCCCCTTGGGCCGGCAGGCGGAAACAGCGTTTCTGACCTCCAGCCCAGCGGGAAACAGGCCCTTAATATTGACGCAGGTTCATAATCGAGCCGGCGGCAATGTGACGTGCGGCAGGTGCAGCAGCACCCAGTGCGCTTTATACTGCCCGTGATTCGACAGTGGAAAGCGCAACGGGGCTGTCCATGTGGGCCCCTGCACTGCCCATTCCAAGTGCAGGAGCCCCCATTCCATCAGCCTTTCCATGGCGGTTCAACTGCCATGAAAAGCAGGCAGAATGGGGAGTCGTAATGCCCAGGGCAGTGCTACATGCAGCGCAACCCTGGCAGATTACAACCGCCAAGACCGCCAGGCTGCCGACTGGCGGCATCCTGGTGGTGTCGGCAGTCGGACTGCCACGACCACGGCGGTCTGACCACCACTGCGAGTCTGGTGATCTTAAGACCGACAGACTCGTAATGAGGGCCATTGTCTGTGGGCCTTTCTTTACGTGGCAGCGCTGACCCTGGGCGACGGCGCATGTGTGCACCGGAGTCCAGGTGCACACAACAGGACCCGATGGTAAAAAAACCTTTTTAAGCAATCATGCAGGCTTGAGCCAGCACCAAATAAACTTTTAGAAATGGGGTATTAGGTTGGCAGTTAGCTTACCCCCTGTCCAAGCAAGGACCCTCACTCTAGTCAGGGTAAAGGAGAATCACCCTCAGCTAACCCCCGCTTATCCCCTTGGTAGCTTGGCACAAGCAGGCAGGTTTAACTTCAGAGTGCTAGGTTTAAAGTATTTGTACCAACACACACAGTAACTTAATGAAAACCTTACAAAATGACACAACACAGGTTTAGACAAATAGAAAATATTTATCTAAAGAAAACAAGACCAAAATGACAAAAATCCAACATACACAGGTCAAGTTATTGATTAAAAAGCAAAAAGAGTCTTAAATCCTTGAGAAAACAGGTAAAACACTGTTAGAACTGAAAAGTACCTGGGTAGCGTCAAACTAACATGCACGGGTGAGTGTGCGTCGAACAAGGTAAGCGGTGCGTTGATTTCTCACGTGCAAGTGAGCTTGTGCATCATTTCTCCTTTGGGTCAGGTCACATGTGTAATTTTTCCTCCCCGCCGGTGAGCGATGTGTCGATCCGGGCAGCACTCTGGTCCGGTCAGGCATTGTGTCGTTTTTCCGCGCCCAGCAAGGTTTGCATCGAAAATCCTGCCGCACGGTCTCAGCAAAACCACACAATGTGGGTTGCGACATTACCAGCCTCCGTCAGCGGGTGTGAGCGTCGTTCTTCCAGCTCCGTGCATCGATTTTCCAGCCGCGATGCTGGTGGAGCGACAATTTCTGTTGCAAAGCCGGCAGCGTGTCATTTTCAGCCACGTCTCGGAAAGTGTGTCAGCTTCACCTTCCAAGGCCCCAGGAACTGGATAGGGCGCCACTTGGCAGGGCAGGAGTCTCAGCTGAGAGTCCAGGTGCTGGCAGTAGAAGTCTTTGATGGCCCTGAGACTTCAGCAACAGGAGGCAAGCTCAGGACAAGCCCTTGGAGATTTCTTCACAAGCAGGAAGACACACAAAATCCAGTCTTTGTCCTCTTGCACAGGCAGAAGCAACAACTGCAGGATAGCTCCATAAAGCACAATCTCAGGCAGGGCAGCACTTCACCTCAGCTCTTCAGCTCTTCTCCCGGCAGAGGCTCCTCTTGATGTCCAGAAGTGATCTAAAGTCTGTGGTTTTGGGTACCCTTCTTATACCCATTTTGGCCTTTGAAGTAGGCTTACTTCAAAGGAAAGTCTCTCTTGTTTGTGAAATCCTGCCTTGCCAGGTTAGGACCCAGACACACACGAGGGGGTTGGAGACTGCATTGTGTGAGAGCAGGCACAGCCCCTTCAGGTGTAAGTGACCACACCTCCCCTCCATCCTAGCACAGATGGCTCATCAGGAAATGCAGACTACACACCAGCTCTCTTTGTGTCACAAAGAGAGGTGCAAACAGCCCAACTGTCAAACTGACCAAGACAGGGAATCCACAAACAGGCAGAGTCACTGAAATGGGTTAAGCAATAAAATGTCCACTTTCTAAAAGTGGCATTTTCAAACACACAATCTTAAAATCAACTTTACTAAAAGATGTATTTTAAAATTGTGATTAAGAAATCCCAAACTCCACATGTCTATCTTCTCCCAAAGGGAATCTACGCTTTAATCATTTTTAAAGGTAGCCCCCATGTTAACCTATGAGAGGGATAGGCCTTGCAGCAGTGAAAACTGAATTTGGCAGTTTTTCACTGTCAGGACATATAAAACACTTTAGTATATGTCCTACCTTAAACATACACTGCACCCTGCCCATGGGGCTACCAAGGGCCTACCGTAGGTGTGTCTTACATGTAAGAAAAGGGAAGGATTAGGCCTGGCAAGTGGGTACACTTGCCAAGTCAAACTGGCAGTTTAAAACTGCACACACAGACACTGCAGTGGCAGGTCTGAGCCATGTTTGCAGGACTACTAATGTGGATGGCAGAACCAGTGCTGCAGGCCCACTAGTAGCATTTGATTTACAGGCCCTGGGCACCTATAGTGCACAGTACTAGGGACTTATTAGTAAATCAAATATGCCAATCATGTAAAGTCAAATTACATACACATTTTCTACAAGAGCACTTGCACGTTAGCACTGAATAGCAGTGGTAAAGTGCCCAGAGTAACAAAAACAGCAAAAACAGAGTCCAGCACACATCAAGAACCTGGGAAACAGAGACAAAAAGTTAGGGGAAACCACGACAAGGAAGAAAAGTCTAACACGTATCCCCCCAACTGAAAGTAGGGAGCAACTACCCAACCTCATGGGAGTTCTCATCACTAAAGCAGAACAATCTGGACACACCATCAGCATTGGCGTGTTCTGTGCCAGGGTGGTGTTCCACCGTAAAGTCCATCCTCTGCAGGGAAATGGACAACCTCAACAGTTTTGGATTCTCACCTCTCATCTGCATTAACCATCTGATTGGCCTGTGGTCGGTCTGAACCTGGAAGTGAGTCCCAAACAAGTAGAGTCTTAGCTTCTTCAGCCAGCGCCCAGACCACAGCAAAAGCTTCAGGCTCTATGGCAATCCACCTACGTTCCCTGGGAAGTAACCTCCTGCTAATGAAGGCTACAGGTTGATCTAGGCCCTCTTCATTAAGCTGTGCGAGTACTACTCCAATACCATGCTCTGAGGCATCTGTTTGCACAACAAATTCCTTGGAGTAGTCAGGTGCCTTCAGCATAGGTGCTGTGTACATGGCAGCCTTCAGGGCATCATAAGCCGTCTGGCAAGACTCAGTCCAGATCAGCTTTTTGGGCTGCTTTTTGGATGTCAATTCAGTCAAGGGAGTGACGATGGTGCTGTACCCCTTGACAAACCTCCTGTAGTATCCTGTGAGGCCTAAAAAGGCTCTCACTTCTGTCTGGGTCTTGGGAGGCTCCCAAGCCAGAACTGTGTCAATCTTTTGCTATAGGGGTGCCCCCTGGCCACTCCCCAACTGGTGTCCTAAGTACACCACAGAACCCTGCCCTATTTGGAACTTGCTTGCCTTAATAGTGAGTCCTGCCTTTTGCAGGGCCTCTAACACTCTCCAGAGGTGTTGCAGATGTTCCTCCCATGTGGAACTGAAAACAGCAATGTCATCCAGGTAGGCAGCACTCAACTCATCCAGCCCAGCCAACACCTGGTTGACCAACCTCTGAAAGGTGTCAGGGGCATTTTTCATCCCAAATGGCATCACCTTAAACTGAAAGTGCCCATCTGGGGTAGAAAATACAGCCCTCTCCTCAGCCCCCTCTGTCAAGGCAATCTGCCAATACCCAGACGTTAAATCAAACGTGCTGAGGTATTTGGCAGCTCCCAACCGATCTATGAGTTCATCAGCTTGGGGGATAGAGTGCACATCAGTTTTATTGACTGCCTTGAGACCCCGGTAGTCCACACAGAACCGGAGTTCTGGGGTGGCACCAGGCTCAGCAGCCTTTGTGAACAAAACCTCAGGGCTAACCCAAGGACTGCTGGAATGCTCAATACCCCCTAGTGTTAACATCTTGGATACCTCCTCCTTGATGCTAGCCCTGACCTTGTCAGTCACCCTATATACCGTTTGTTTAATGGGTGTACTGTTCTCAGTGTCCACATCATGTGTGCACAAGTGTGTGCCTCCTGCGATCAAGGAGATCAGTGAGGCGAACTGTCCCAACACCTGGCGACAGTCCTTCTGATGCACTGCAGTCAGGGAGGGGGAAAGGTTCACTCCCGTCACAGACCCATCTTTGTCTCCTGCAGACAGGAGGTCAGGAGGAGGCTCACTCTCCTCCTCCACCCCATCATCTATCGCTAGGAGCATGGACAACTCTGTCCGCTCAAAGTGTGGCTTGAGCCGGTTAACATGCTGGACCCTTAAAGGGTTCCTGGGAGTCCGCAAGTTTACCAGATAGGTGACTTCACTCTTGTGCTCCAACACCTCAAATGGCTCAGTCCACTTGTCCTGGAGCACCCTAGGCTCCACTGGTGCCATTACCCACACTTTTTGCCCAGGTTGAAAATCGACAAGAGTGGCATTCTGGTCTTATCAGCGTTTCATGTCCTCCTGGCTTGCTTCTAGGCTCGCCTGTTCGAGACTCCTGAAGCAGGCAGTCTGGTTTCTCAGAGCCAGCATGTAACTGAATACATCCTGGGGGGGTTTACTAGGAGCTTTTTCCAAAGCCTCCTTGACCAGACTTAAAAGTCCCCTCACATGGTGGCCATAAATCAGCTTATAGGGACTAAACCCAAGTCCCTTTTGAGGCACCTCCCTATAAGCGAACAGAAGGCATGGCAAGAGGACATCCCACTTCCGCCTCAAGGGCTCTGACAGGCCCATAATCATGCCTTTCAAGGTGCGGTTAAATCTCTGAATCAGACCATTACTTTGGGGGTGGTAAGGTGTGGTGAACTTATGCGTTACCCCACACACCTTCCACAGAGACTTCATATAAGTAGATAAGCAGTTGGTACCCCTATCAAATACCTCTTCAATAGGGAACCCCATGCGGGTAACAACTCCCATCAAGGCACGGCCCACCACAGGGGCAGTGACTGATCTTAAAGGAATGGCTTCTGGGTACAGGTAACATGGTCACCAAGACCGTGATAAACGTGTTGCCCATGGCTGTCTTGGGATCCAGAGTCCCCACAATGTCAATGCCAACCCTTTCAAAGGGGGTACTGACAACAGGAAAAGGTGGGAGGGGAGCCTTACATTTCCCCCCACTCTTGCCACTTGCCTGACAAGTTGGGCAAGACCGCAGTGAGCATTACAGTGCCTGCGCATTTGGAGCCAATAGAAGTGGGTGACAAGCCGCTCAAAGGTCTTGTCCTACCCCAAATGACCAGTAGGAAGGCTCTGAAGCACTGGGGTACCAGCAGCATACGGGCTGACCCAGGCTCAGGAACCTTAGGATTGTATATAGGAGGCCATCCTCCCAATAAATCAAGTGTGATCCAGGCTCCTTGCCAGATGCCTGGTCTGCAGCCTGCTGCCGCAAACCCTCCAGAGTAGGGCATGACTTCTGTGCCTCACAGAACACTTCCCTAGTGTGCCTCCCTTCCTGCTGCCACTTTGACAACTGAGGGACCTCCCCCAGTTCAGCCACCTGTTCCCCCGTAGGCTCCAGGGCCACCCCCTCAGGTTCAGCCTCCTCCTGGAACGTGGGAACTTCTGGGGCCGGTTTCCCGCACCCCTTGCCCTTCCTCCTTCTGGAAGACACCTGGGCCACTCTTTCAGGCTCCAGGGTCTCCTGATCACCCTGACGGGTTGCCATAGACCTGGTAGATATGAATACCCACCCAGGCAGACCCAACATCTCCAAGTGTGACCGGTGTTCCACCTCCTTCCAAGGGGAATCCTCCAGGTCATTGCCAAGCAAACAATCTACAGGCATGGTTGGACTCACAGCTACATTCAAGGAACCTGAGACCCCCCCTATTTAAAGGGAACCTGCGCCACTCTGCACAGGTGCTCTGAGTTGTCTACTGCAACTACTTGGTGAAGTACCCGGGGATCTAGCTGCTCTTCAGACACCAAGTGACTCCTCACAGTAGTCACACTGGCTCCCGTGTCTCTTAGAGCCTCCACCCTCTGTCCATTGATGGTCACCCACTGCCTGTACTTTTTAGTGTTCTCAGGCACTAGGGTTCTCTGGACCATCTCACTGTCCCCTAGGGAGACAAGGGTCATCTCAGCTGGCTCCCACCCACCTGGAACCAAGTCCTCCCCAAGTGCTATACCAGCCAAACCCCAGGACTGCGCACCAGTGGGTACCGGTGTACTCTTGGGGCATTGGTGGCCCCTCCTCACATGACCCACCTGGTCACATGCATAGCACTTACGTGGGAGACCCCCTGCCACAGGATTTCCTTTGGAGAACCATGGCTTCTCTTCACTGGGGGGCTGGGAATCTTTACCCTGGGAATAAGATTGGGGCCCTTTAGAGACCTCTCCCTGTTTACCCTTACCCCCCCTTTCTTCTGAGAGGGACCCTGCCCACCCTTGGCGTGGTCGCCCCCATACCCCTTTTGGACCCTGGTGCTCTCCCAACAGTCCACTTCCTGCGCAAGCTTCCTGGGGTCAGTCAGCTTGCTGTCAAGCAGGTGCTGGCACAGCTCTGGAAAACATAAACTGTACAAGTGCTCCCAAACAATCAGATTGTAAAGCCCCTCATATGTTGTTACCTTACTGCCCTTCACCCAATCACCCAGTGACCTGCAGGATGAATCTACCCATTCCAACCATGTTTGGGATTCCTTCTTCTTATAATACCTAAACTTAATCTTATATTGATCAGGAGTGAGACCATACCTGGTGATCAGGGTATCCTTCATGATAGGGTAAGTGAGCCCCTGAGGATCCCCTAAGGATGTCAGAGTATCTCTTCCCTCTACCTCAAAGTGCTTCCACAGACCCGCCCCCCAATGAGCTTCAGGGATAACATTCATATGGAGAGCAGATTCATGCCCCTTAAACCACAACAGGGTGTCATCGTCCTTTTTGTAATCTTTCACAAGGTCCTTAGGAATGTGCATCCTCCTCTCAGGCTGCACTGTGATGCTGCTGCCACCATCCCTACTGGACTGGCTCCTCTGATCCAGCTTCCTTAAGCTGAGCTCATGAGCCAACAATAACTTTTTCTCCTCTATGGCCATCCTCATTTTCTCCAACTCAAACTGGTGAGCCCTCTCTGCCTGTCTGTCCTGCAACTCTTCAGGAGTCAGACCCTTGGATGAGACACTGCTACCTGCCCTGGAGATCTACCCCCCAGACAAAACAGGCCCACCCACAATACCGTTGTGAACACTGCACCTCCTTAGCCTCATTTTCTGTGTGTCCCTCAGCCTCTTTGGCTGCCACCCAGGCCCTCAGTGCTTTTTGCAGGGCCTCATTCCTGGTGGAGCTCTTAATGGGGCAGGCAAGACCCTTACAGAACTGTTTCAATTGGGCCACTGTGTAACTCTCCAGTTTCCCTAAATCAAAAGCAGCTCCTGCTGATGCATCTCCAGACTGAGACATGATGGAGAGTTAAACGTGCAAAATTCCAAAGGCAGAAAACAAGTTCCCAATGAAGTTCAAAAGGCAATCAAGGATTACCACAAAATGGAAGTAGGGAAAGATCCAAAACAGAGAAAAAGCAAAATCACAAGACAAGTAGTATGTGGTCATGTAGGGCCAGATGTAGCAAAGGGTTTTTCCCATTCTGTGTCAATGGGAAAATGTGTTTGTTCATATGGCCCGTAGTGATCTGCCCTGAAAACAGTAGTGTACACTTAATCACTGTATGTCAAGTACAAATACAAGTCCAATCCCATCCGCTGATCACCAATGTTAGAAATGGGGTCTCTGGTTGGCAGTCAGGATACCCCCTGTTCATGCAAGGACCCTCACTCTAGTCAGGGTAAAGGAGAATCACCCTCAGCTAACCCCTGCTCACCCCCTTGGTAGCTTGGCAAGAGCAGGCAGGGCTAACTTCCGAGTGCTAGGTGTAAAGTATTTGTACCAACACACACTGTAACTTAATATAAACACTACAAAGTGACAGGTTTAGACAAATAGAAAATATTTATCTAAACAAAACAAGACCAAAACGACAAAAATCCAACATACACAAGTCAAGTTGTCGATTAAAAAAACAAAAAGAGTCTTAAATCCTTGAAAAAACAGGTAAAACACTGTTAGCATTGAAAAGTACCTGGGTGGCGTCAAAATAACACGCACAGGTGAGTGTGCGTCAAAAACGGTAAGCGGTGCTTCGATTTCTCACCCCAAGCGAGCTCGTGCGTCGTTTCTCCTTCACCGGTCGGGTCGGCGTGCACCGTTCTTCCTCCCTGCAGGGTAGCGATGTGTCGATCGGGGCAGCACTCGGGCCCGGGCAGGCGTTGCATCATTTTTCCACGCCCAGCAAGGTTTGCGTCAAAAATCCTGCCGCGCAGTCTCAGCAAAATCATGCAATGTGGGTTGTGACGTTAACAGCCTCCGTCAATGGGTGTGAGCGTCATTTTTCCAGCTCTGTGCGTCGATTTTCCAGCCGCGATGGCGGTGGAGCATCGGTTTCTGCAGCAAAGCCGGCGGCGTGTCGTTTTTCAGCTGTATCTCAGAAGGTGCGGTTAAATTTTCCCCGCATGGCGGTCTGTGTGTGGATTTTCAATCTTGGTCTGCCAGCTTCACCTTCCAAGGCCCCAGGAACTGGATAGGGCACCACTTGGCAGGGCAGGAGTCTCAGCAGAGAGTCCAGGTGCTGGCAGGAGAAGTCTTTGATGGCCCTGAGACTTCAGCAACAGGAGGCAAGCTCAGGACAAGCCCTTGGAGATTTCTTCACAAGCAAGAAGACACACAAAGTCCAGTCTTTGTTCTCTTGCACAGGCAGAAGCAGCAACTGCAGGATAGCTCCACAAAGCACAGTCTCAGGCAGGGCAGCACTTCTCCTCAGCTTTTCTCCCGGCAGAGGTTCCTCTTAATGTCCAGAAGTGATCTAAAGTCTGTGGTTTTGGGTGCCCTTCTTATACCCATTTTGGCCTTTGAAGTAGACTTACTTCAAAGGAAAGTCTCTCTTGTTTGTGAAATCCTGCCTTGCCCAGGCCAGGCCCCGGACACACACCAGGGGATGGAGACTGCATTGTGTGAGGGCAGGCACAGCCCTTTCAGGAGTAAGTGACCACTCCTCCTCTCCCTCCTAGCACAGATGACTCATCAGACAAACAGGCAGAGTCACAGAAATGGGTTAAGCAAGAAAATGCCCACTTTCTAAAAGTGCCATTTTCAAACACACAATCTTAAAACCAACTTTACTAAAATATGTATTTTTAAATTGTGAGCTCAGAGACCCCAAACTCCACATGTCTATCTGCTCCCAAAGGGAATCTACACTTTAATCATTTTTAAAGGTAGCCTCCTGTGATGCTATTAATTGTGTTTGACCAATGACTTTGTGTTTCAGCACTGCGCATATTAGTTGCTCAATGTTCACCAGTAGCACATTACATGTTGTATTCAGTTTAGCTGCCTATTAGCTTTAACGTGGCATTAGACATTACATTTGGTATTTGGGTTAGCTGCCTATTGGCTTTGACATGGCATTAGACATTACATTCTGTATTCAGTTTAGCTGCCTATTGGGTTTGACATGGCTTTAGACATTACATTTGGTACTTAGGTTAGCTGCCTATTGGCTTTAATGTGGAGTTAGACATTGCAGTTGAGACACTGCAGATGAGCTGTGTTTTTCCAAGCTGTGTTTTTCCACATGGTAGACCAAGCTGTGTTTTTCACACCAGACCTTAGCTGATAAGAGCACGTAGATTTTGTGTTTACCTCTCAATCCAGTCTGAGAACGAGTGAGGCTCTGAGAATTGGCCACTCTCCAGGTTTCTTCGGTTCTCAAACTGAGTTTGCTTTTAAGGATGACTCTGGACTACAGCAGAGTTAGATTGAAACTATCTTGACTTCAGACAGGAACGGAGACGTCAGTTGCCTGTCTCCCGTTTGGGTAGAAAATCTTTTTCTCACAGTTGAACTGAGTCATCAACTTGAAGCCCCAGAAAGATGAAGCTGAGTATAGGCCCTACAGCCCTACGGTGATGCAATTTTGACTTTTATGCTTTGCTCTGAAGTTATGCTATAATATAATCACATGTATTTGCTGTGTACATTGCAACTGAGAAGTACTTTGATATATTTTGCTTTCATTGCTGCGACTACTTTTGAATGTGTGCTTCCAGTCTACTAATTTTGTCTCTCAGGAATCTCGTTGTGAAGTAATAATAACAATAAATGTCTTCTTTAAACTCAGAAGTGCATTCCAGAGAGGTTCTGTAAGCTCGGTCATGAGATAAGAGAAGGAAAGCAGAACACCCCCATGTTAACCTATGAGAGAGATAGGCCTTGCAACAGTGAAAACCGAATTGGCAGTATTTCATTGTCAGGACATATAAATCACACTAGTATATGTCCTGCCTTGAACATGCACTGCACCCTGCCTCTGAGGCTTCCTAGGGACTACCTTAGGGGTGTGTTACATGTAAGAAAAGGGAAGGTTTAGGAAGTCGAATTGGCAGTTTAAACCTGCACACAGACACTGCAGTGGCAGGTCTGAGCCATGATTATAGGGCTACTAATGTGCATGGCACAACCAGTGCTGCAGGCCCACTAGTAGCATTTGACTTACAGGCCCTGGGCACCTCTAGTGCACTGACTAGGGACTTACCAGTAAATCAAATATGCCAATCATGGAAAGCCAATTACGTACACATTTTGTACAGGAGCACTTGCACGTTAGCACTGAATAGCAGTGGTAAAGTGCCCAGAGTAACTAAAACAGCAAAAACAGAGGCAAACACATCAACAACCTGGAAAACAGAGGCAAAAAGTTAGGAAATACCATGCCAAGGATGAAAAGTCTAACAGAAACTTGCCACTGAATTTGGAGGCAGGATTATCTCAAATGTGGATGTACAAATGAGGAAGGCTGGAAATAACCATACCTAGTAAATGAACAAATAAACTAGACGAGACCCAACCTATTGCAAACTGCTAAGCATGTCTAAGCACCCATCAAGATCCCTCTTGACTGGCTTGTGTGGATTATTTGTTAAAATCATAAGGCAATCTGGGTATATATACTCCTGGAATGTACATGATGCAAGACTCTTAGAAAAGTTAGTAGATCTTAACAAAGTGTGGGATGAAAACAAAATTATTTGTTTCCAAGAGATGTGGTTAGCTAGTGAAAAAAGAAATCGCCCTTCTGGGGGCAAGCTAACTTTAATTTCCATGAAATGCGCCAAAGATGCAAGGCTAATAAAAAACAGCTGTGATTGGCTACTTGCATGCTTGGTAGATCTGAATAAAGGTACTTTTATCCCTGATGCTTTAATTGTGGTCAATGTGTATGAGAAGCTGGTGTAATCCTAAATAACAATAAGCAATTAAAGCTGCTTAAAACAAATTGTAGTAGTAAATAAAGTTTATTTGTTAATTAAAACCATAAACATACAACCAATAAAAAGAAAAACAGAAAAAATCACATTTTTGAGGTTACATGTACAACGGATATAACTAGTGACGGTTTTGTAGGTCTAACAGGGTTTGAGATACACAACTATTTACCAATTAATTAATCAACCATTTATAAGACCAAGAATTCTAACTGATACAATGGGAGGGTCAAGCCTCTCCTGCTTCTCCATATACTCAGCCCAAATAAAAAGTGCATTATGTGTGCTTGTGCACAGAAACTAGTCATTCTAAAAGCGCATTCCACTCATGAGTGGCAGAATTAAAACTAACACAATGGATAAGACAAACCTCTCCTAATCCCCCAAAATATACAATCCAACTGGAAAGTGCATTGTGCGAGTTTGTGTACAGGAAACTAATAAAGCTGAAAGTTCATTGTGCAAGCATAATTGACAAAATTAATGCTGCTAGACCCAAGACCTCCTTCAGGCAGGAGGTCAGAAATAAATTCCAATAATCAATAATCCTCACATCCTGCCTCTAACAATACAACCATAAATAATTATTAAAAATGTTGTTAACCACAGGAGCGACTCCTGTTGCCCCATACTGCGTTGGCTAAATATACTAGATGAATAGTCGTATAGGAACCAGTGATCTTCAGACCCTACCACTAGCAGCCCTACCATATACAAAATTTATAACAAGAGCCTTCAGCTGCCATGAGCTTATGGGCCCTGGAGCGAGCCCTATTGTCCCAGAATGCGTTCACTAAATGTTCTAGGTGAATGGCCGGGATAGGGAGCAGTGATCTTCAGACCATGCCTCTAGCAGCCCAATAATATACAAGAGTTTACAACATCTCTTTAGCTGCACAGAATGCACCACCCAATTAGGCGGTTTATCATTTTGGTGACAACAGGGAGGTATATAGTAAATAAGAGAGCAGCCCTCCCCAATATCCACTACTCTGATAAGAACCTTGACGATGATTTTATCTGATTATTAAAAATTTGAAAAAACTGCACCAGCCAGACATTCAACATATCATTTTGAAGGTTTAGGGCCTCTATGCTGGAAACCTACTGGTTGTGACACCCAGTGCTAAGAATTATTTAAGGAGCAGGACCCGTCAATCAATTAATACATCTGAGCATAGATATAGAATGTGCTCAAATGTCTCATTTGACTGATGACATAGGCAACACAAATTGTTCTCTAATAATCTCCTAGTCCGCCATTTGGGGATGAAATCTAACGCTGGTAAAATGCCAAATCTCAATTTAATGAGTTCCTTCTTGATAGTTAAGGATAAGCCTTTATCAAAATAGGGCTGTTCTTTGTAAGTTTCATATGATTTAATCACCAGCCAACCGTGTGTCAGTTTTGCCAAATGTATTTTGTCCTCCACATGGCTTTTCAACTGGATACATTTGCTTAAAGATTTCTTAAAAATGGAGTAGCTTAAATTCAATTGCCATAGTTCTGTGAGACCAAGGTTCTCTATACTCGTCTTCAGGTATGTGGAAAAATGTTTTTCCCCAGCCAAGATTTATTTCCTTCCAGGCAAAATATGCTAATGAGCCCTCATGGGCATTCCTCAAATGATGACATCTTACAAATGCCCCTTTTCTGGCCAGTCTTTGGTTTGCCAGGGAGAACTCTAATCTCACTTGGGCTGCTGAGACACACTTTCATAGCTGGAACACTCATTTATATGTTCATGATACTAACTGCTCCAAAATGGCAGCAACCTCCCCTAACATTATGTCCTCTCCATAGGATAAAGTGGGTATCAGTTTTGACTTTATTACCCTCACTAGATCTTTTAAGTTGTGTCCCCACAAAATGTTTCTTAGGTTGATAAAAGCAAAATGTAGCGCTTCTGCGTTGGCAATAATGCCCTTTTTTGTCCTCCAAAGTCCAGTTTAAACCCCATAAAGGTATATGTCGATGTTTCCTCAACCATTAGCTGGTCGAGCCACCATTTCCCATGTTTAGAGATTTGTCGGTATGGGGGAGAACTCTGTTTTTTCTTAAGTTAATTTCCAACTGATTCTTGTCTGAATACTCAGCTAGCCTGTTAATTAGTCTTTGCAGGCCAACACGGGTATTACTTAATAGTAGTAGGTCATCAGCATATAAGATGTTGCAACAATTCCTGGCCCCCAAGGCTTGGAGCATGCAACACCACTTCAGCAAAGGACGGCGATAAATCTGAAATTAACAGATTAAAAAATAATGGAGCTAAGAAGCACCTTTGCTTTAGCCCTAGAGTTGTTCTTACTTCCCTTGACAAGTGCTGGCCACCCCCTACCTTGATTTCTCACCCAGGTTCTGGCGAATAGCAGTTAAATTGCTCTTAGGAGTTTGGATGGAATGCTCCACCATCATAACTTCTCCCAGAGCAGCCCCCCAGAAATGCAATCGAAGGCCGCTTTAAAGTCTACAAAGCACAGGAACAGCGAGGTACCGGTGTCACTTGCTCTTTTCATTATAAAACCCATTGTCATTAAATTAGAAAGAATCCCTTGCTTCTCAGAGAACCCAGTTTGGTTCTTCGGTAGCCTTCTTGTCTCCGTTGCCCATTCCAGGAGGTCTTGCAAAAGCAGGGTTGAATAATTTGTAAAGGTCTAGCAGTGGTATCAAGCAGTAGTTGTATGGTGATGCAGCTCGCCCACCTTTCAGCATAGGATGTGGACCACTTGGCCCAAAATGCATGGGCGAAGCCCACACTAGATACCTGACTGGAAACGGAGAGAACACTGCTGGGGCATCAGATTGAAAATATACAGGCACCTCAGGGGTAAGGGGGTCACCTCAGCCAGATGAAGGCACGACGCCACTGCTGCACGAGGGGGCTCCATGCCCATTGCTGTATCCTGCGGAGTGCAAAGCCACAGTCTCTGAAGTCTCTTCAGTGGGTGATTTGCCCACTGAATTATCCTGGGGAGTGCAAAGCCACAGTCTCTCAAGTCTCTCCAGTGGTTGGTTAGCCCACTGCATTATCCTGGGGAGTGAAAAGCCACAGTCTCTCAAGTCTCTCCAGTGGGTGGTTTGCCCACTGCTGTATCTTAGGGAGTGCAAAGTCACAGTCTCTCAAGTGGATGTCATTCTCCGCTGGTTCTGGAGGGGGCCTTGTGCCCAGAGTGCTTCATCCTGCCAAGGACTGAGATAGTGGATGTCATTCTCCACTGGTTCTGGAGGGGGCATGGTGACCAGAGTGCTTCATCCTGCCAAGGACTGAGGTAGTGGATGTCATTCTCCACTGGTTCTGGAGGGGGGCTTGTGCCCAGAGTGCTTCATCCTGCCAAGGACTGAGGTAGTGGATGTCATTCTCCACTGGTTCTGGAGGGGACATGGTGCCCAGAGTGCTCCACATGCAGTGTGGCCGGTAAAATTCCCTCACCTGGGTGGGCGTGCCATGAGAATGGCGAGGTACAGGTAGCATGATATGCCATGGAGGCAGCGACACCCCACACTGCTGCGGCTTCACCTTCCACACTCAGGTGCAAACAGTGATGGAAGTCATGCCTCATGAAAACTGCCCAGGGACCAGGAACTCTCCTCCAGCCTTGGACAACTGACCACTGGGGATGGTAGCCATGTCAGCGGTGGTGCCACTGTCCGAGTATGTCGCGGGGCCGGTAGCGATGCTTGCGGCGGTGTCTGTGGTGGCGGTGCTTGCGGCGATGCTTGCAGCGGTGTCTGTGGCGGCGGTGCTGGCGACGGTACATGGGTCAGCACCTGCTGAGGGAAACAGCAGGATGTCTCCTGCAGCCTTGGATGGCTGCCCACTGTGGAAGAGTCTGGGGACTGTCGGTGAGGCTGTAGACGTGCCAGTGGCAGTGCAGTTGGCGGTGCAGGTGGCGGTTGTGGTGGCGGGGCAGCTAGCGGTGCTCGCCGCCGTACAGGTTGGTGTGGTCGTGGACTGAAGGTGTGACACTGGTCCCTCAGTCAGTGCCACCATGCCCTCTCCTGACCTGCTCTTCTGCTTTTGGCCCTTCCCCACCTTTGATGGTGCCGCAGTTGTCTTGCCACTATACCCTTTTGTTTTTGCTGAGCCCTTGTTGGCTGGTAGTTTCGGCTTCTCCCTCCGGGATGTGGGCACCTTTTTGCCTTTGGCAGGTGGCGGAATGTCCTTGCCCTCGCTACGTGGCACACTGGCAGCCCTGATGGTGGCGCACTCGATGACCCCGCTGATGCTGGCACCACTGTGCCTGGGGATTTGGTAGCTGAGGTGCTGGGCTGGGACCTGGAAAGCCTGGCCCTAGGGGAATGACGGGGGTAAGGTGTAGGGAAGAGGTCAATGATAGCCAGGAAGAGTTTTTTAGACACACTGGGAAGGGAAGATGGAGGGGGTTTGGGAGTAGAGGAAGAGGTAGTGGTTGTAGGAGGTGTACGTCTGCTGAATTTGGGTGAAGGTGCATGGGCCGGAGGCTGTTGTGAGGTGGATGGCTGTCGGGTAGGGGTGTGCCTGCGTTTGTGTCCTTTGGGTGGAAGGCTCACAGACACACTGGGAGAGGACACAGGGGATGTGTGAATGGTAGTGGGGGTGGTGATTGCACGTGAGTGGTGTGTGGTGATGGGCGTGCTGGTGTTGGAGGTAATGGCTGAAGATGTAGTGTATGCAGGTGTTAGTGGAGACGAGACAGGGAGGGAGGAGGAGGACGTGGAGGAGGGGGACACAGTGGAGGCAGTGCATGTTGGTGTGTCTGCATGGGGATGGTGCTTGTGTGAGTGCCTGTAGATGTGTGGTGCTTATGTTTGCCAGAGCCACTCTTGTGTGTTAATGTGTGTGCATGCTGGTCTGATGGTGTGATTGGGATAGGCTGAGGTACAGGGGACTGGGTCTGGGTGGAGAAAGCTGGAGGGGGATGCTGGACACAGGGACAATGGCTGGCCATCAGTGCTGAGGCCAGAGCCTGAAATGCTCTCTGTTGGGCCGCCTGCCCAGAATGAATGTCCTCCAGGTATGCATTTGTTTGTTGCAAATGCCTCTCAACACCCTGGATGGCATTCAAAATGGTAGATTGCCCAACAGTGAGGGATCTCAGGAGGTCAATAGCCTCCTCACTGAGAGCAGCAGGGCTGACTGGGGCAGGGCCTGAGGTGCCTGGGGCGAAGGAGATGCCCACCCTCCTGGGTGAGCAGGCACGGGACACACGCTGAGGGGCTGCTGGGAGGGCGGTGCTGGTAGGGGGGGTGGCAGCTGTACCTGTTGATGCGGTGGGCACAGAGGTGCCCGCTACCGCAAGGGAGCTCCCATCAGAGGAGGAGGAGCTGTCACTGGTGTATGCTCCTGTCCCCGCCGTGGAGCTCCCCTCGCCCTCTGTCCCACTGGTGGCTTCAGACTCCATTGCTTCACCCTTCAGGTCTAAGTGGGTTGCAGCTCACTCCTTCTCCGTTGCCAATGCTTCTCCGCCTGATGATGCTATTGCACACAAGAACAGGGAGACCACAAAAAGGGGGGGGAGACCGAAGAAAAACATGTTCAGTGCATGCAACACCACTACCGTTGGCGGACACAACACACATGGAGCAGCCCTCTGCACTACGCCATGCAATAACAGATCCTAGAAATTTAACCTGACCATGGGGTACGAGGTCTAAGCCCAATTGCTGCACACCTGGAAGTCACAAGAGCCTGACTAGGTGTAGATGGCTCTTACCACTAGTGGGGTTGGGGTGCCACATAGCTTGCCTCACAAGGGAACGTGCCTACCAAGTTCGCCCTGGCCTAGGGGAACCCACTGCGCACCTCCCCCACCCAGACACCTCGTTATGCGCGCAGAGTCAGCTGAATTAGAGTGTACTTACCCCCTTGTGGCTACTGTGATGCCCTCAAGCCCCCATCTAACTCCGGATATGCCACCACCGGGATCCGGGACATCCGGGGGGTCATGGTGCGATGGGCACACCTTCCACATTGGGAGGCCATCCCCAGCTGGTCCTCCGCCATCTTCTTGCTCCAGCGGCGCAGGTCCTCCCATCTTTTATGGCAGTGGGTGCTCCGTCTGTGGTAGACCCCGAGGGTCCGGACATCCTTGGCAATGGCACGCCAAATACCCTTCTTCTGGTGGGCGCTGACCTAGAGTAATGGTACAGGGGGAAAGGAAATGACTCACCTGTCCGGACCGTCATACTCATTGCCCACCAGTTCCCACCCATGCCCTGATGCACATACACTCACCATCCGCACATGCAGGCCTCAGCCCCCCCATGTATCTTCCATCCACACCACTCAAAGCAGGCATTGCTCATGCAGCATGCTCACAGTGTACTCACCTGTTTGTCTGGAGGACCGTACAGTTGCGTGTATTGGGGAGGACCCCATCCACTACTTTCTCCAACTCCTCCCAAGTGAAGGCAGGGGCCCTTGCCCCAGACACTGTAGCCATCGTTGCTTCCAGATACAGGTCACAGCAGCACTTGCAGTGTAGGTCCTCTCCTGTTGAAGGTCAGGTATCAAGTGAGTGAACAGGCAGAAAATGGCGGTCACGTCCAAGGCGGTGCGTACCGTCACCGCAGGCGTACATCGTCATTGGCTTCTGGGACCCATAGGGCCCAATGTTAACCAATGCAGAACTGAGCTGCGGTCTTTGACCGCCCACCGCGATGGTGTACAACGCCAGCGCAATTAACTCATATCCCCATGTCCCACCTTACAGGTCAGGCAGCCGCCATGTCAGGGGGCCACATGGGATGGATAAAAACTGCGTCACACCTATCTAGGCCAGGAATACAGACAGATACCGGCACATTGCGGATTAATAACGTTTCTGCAAATAACACATTGTGATACCTCAGTGTTGCATGACTCTCTGTTCGCTGTTCTCCTCCATAGGGCACGTCTGCTGGGGCAAGTGATGAGATGGCGGCATCCTCCGGTGTACAGACCCCTGGCGGATCTGTCAACAATGGAAGAGAGACACATCATAATCACATACAGACTTGATTGTGCAACAATCCTGCAACTGTGTGCCCAGTTGGAGCCAGACCTGATGTCAGCTATCCGCCATCCCACAGGGATACCCCCTCTAGTGCAGGTCCTGTTTGTACTCCATTTCCTGGCCAGTGGGACTTTTCAAACAACAGTGGCCATGGCATCAGGGATGTCCTAGACAATGTTCTCTAAACGTGTTGTCCAGAGTGTTGTCTGCCCTGCTGAAACACATGCCCAGCTACATCGTTTTCCCTCAGGTGGAGGATCTGCCCACAGTGAAAGGTAACTTCTATGCCCAGGGACATATCTCCAACATCATTGGTGCCATTGATGGGACACATGTGGCATTTGTCCCCCCCGCAGGAATGAACAGGTGTACAGAAACCTACCATTCAATGAATGTGCAGATGGTGTATTTGGCAGACCAGTACATCTCCCATGTCAATGCCAAGTATCCTGGCTCTGTGCATGACGCTTACATTTTGAGAAATAGCAGCATCCCTTATGTGATGGGGCAACTCCTGAGGCACCGTGTGTGGCTAATAGGTGAGACCAAGATCCCAATACAGTTGACATAGGTGTCTGGGTATGGGGTTGTCCCTAAGGGTTAGTGTGTGTCTAACAGTTGTCCCTCGACATTTGCAGGTTACTCTGGTTACCCCAATCTATCATGGCTACTGACCCCAGTGAGGAATCCCAGGACAAGGGCAGAGGAACGCTACAAAGAGGCACATGGGCGAACTAGGAGGATAATCGCACACTCGATGATAATTGTTCTGATACTAGTGACTTCCATACTCAAGCAGATTCACTGTGCCAGAAACTGTATGAACGCAATTATCCCTCGAAGAATGTTAGACAAGCTAAGAAGCGAGCCAGTAACATCCCCAGGGAAACACTACTGACCAACACTACCCGGTCACATCAAACTAGACTTACTTGTGTGACTACGTTTACCCCCCTGAGTAATCGGATTAAAAGGATTGTACGCAGATTCTGGCCAATCCTGACTAGTGCTGGTGAAACACTAGAGTACCCACTTTTTGCATTTAAACGTACCCACAACATTAAAGACCTTCTAGTTCACACGAGACCAATGACGCACAGACATACAGATGTCGTGGACCCGAGTCATTGGTTAAGAGTCAAAGGCCACTACCCTTGTGGTGGCTGCAATGTCTGTACCTTGACTAACTGTATGCAAGAGGTGGATCTAGGTGAACCCAAGACCTGGCAACTTAGATCCCATACCAATTGTCGCACTAGATACTGCATCTATATGATTACTTGCCCCTGTAATCTCAGATATATAGGCATGACGACCAGAATGGTTAAAATCCGTATTAATGAGCACCGTAGCACTATCAGGTGCAAGAGATCATCTACGAAGTTGACGAATCATTACATTGAGAAACGACATACTCCTGATGACATGAAATGGATTGTGCTAGAGACTATTAGAGATAATAAAGACTGCACCACTAGACTTTTTGAGAAAGAACAACGATGGGTGTTTAGACTTCAGACCCACAACCTGGGACTCAATGATGACATCCAGTGGGTGAACTTTATTCACTGAGGACTATTATGTATTATTGCAAGCCCTTTCTTTATTTTTAGCTTTCCCTTAGTGGTGACACACCTTCCTTATATCTTGATCCGGCTAAACCAAACCAATGTGCCTTTATCCCACTTAGTGCACCACCTTGCAGCTACTGTTTCGATTTTTGATGTTATTTTTGATGTTACTTTTGGATCTCTGTAGTCTCTAGAGTCACATCGTTATCTATTATAAGAGTTCTGATGACTTGTCCCTCTTTCCAAGATGGCCGACACAATACTGCCTTTTTTGATGTATCCTCCACAGTCCTTCCTCTATTCCAATTGGAGTTCTTCGGCTTTTATAGTCTCGTGGGTGATCGCTTTCCCCAGTTCCGGGGAACCATAATGAGCATAGGTCTACAATCGACATCGCAACTTTGGTAAAGTAAGTGAATCGTGATCGGGTGGTTTGTAATTTCCCTATTCTTCGGCCCTTTAATTTAGAAGCGAGCGTTAACCTGTTTGCTTACTAACGAGGTCTGCTAGACATGAGGCCGCTTTGGAGCCTCTTTCCGCCCCAGCCGGCACTCGCTGCGAGCGGGGTCGGGTAATATTATAACACGCCTCAGGCAGTTGCTCATGGTGATCTGGAGACGCGCTGCCTGTCGCGCTCCACTACCATTGTTATTCACTATAGACCGCTGCCGGCACTACGTAACCGGCTGTTTTATTTCGGACTACACGAGTCCAACTTGTTGTGTTTAGATTAATTTTTGATGTTTATATACCGCCAGTATCCCAGTTTGGGGGCTTAATTTAACTATTTGATTGAGACAATCTTTGTATAGACTACATCCTTTATCTACTCTCATAGAAACCAAATAGATGAGAATCGTTGGTACATGTGCATACAATCTATGACAGACAATATTTATTGTTTGATGGCTTTAATTCCATAATTATCGCGTTTTTGTATACGTGTGTTTATATACTTTGTACCTCCCCCTGCTCAGTTAAGAAAAAATACCAGACCCCAATAGAGGGCTCCCTGATTAAAACGCATGTATTTATTGTGTGTACTCAGGTCAATGCTCATATATTTAGAAGATTACCTTCTTGTATTTATTTAACACACAACTTGAAGTCTATGTATTTTCTCTATGTCTACATAGACCACAGAGGATTTTACGCATCTCGATGTTTGTCCCCCGATGAGGCCCTACATTTATTATTTGAAGGGTAAGCAGTGAGGAAGCGATACTAATCTGTAGCCTCCCCCCTATGATCATTGTATGTTTATTGCATGGCACCTTTGGGTTTCGTCACGAGTTGATGTGGTATATTTAAAGACAGTGAGTACATGCCACTTCTGTTTAATTTTGTCTCTTTTATTTGATGTATGTCTCTTTCTACCTTCTAGGTTCTGCTTCCCCTAATATGGGCTGCCCAAATATTTGAAGGATTAGGTACGTCTTTGAGGTCCTGACGAATCGCATAGCGAGAAACATGTTGACCTGTAATGTAGAGTAGCACAGGGGATCCTGTGTTCTCTCTTTTCTGTCTTTTTCACCACTCTTTAGTATGAGGGTTGGTGACTATAGTTAACACCATTTTGTTATACTTTATGGGGAGTGTAGACATTATCTTACCATATCCCTATTCTTTGTTTTTAATCTTGTCAGAGGCACTAACATTTAATTAAAGATATCAACGGTTTGTACCTCTAGACATTTTTAAACTTTTCTACTCCAATCCTCGATTCCCATTTTTGACCGGTGCGCATTTCGCTCAAAAGATCTCCGGCAAAGAGCCCCCGTGTGGGGCCCGTCAGGCATTGCAGCGCCGGCCTGACGAGGAGCACAGCCCTATGATGAAGCATGTCACCGAAAGGTGAGTGAGGGCTCGTGCTTACAACCTTTTGGTTTTCCTGATATGCAGAACCGGTAGATACAATTTTTCTCTTTTTGGAACTGTGTGTGCAATTTTTTGGTTTATACAGTATGGGGAACTTCACACACTGGACCAGGAGTCTATCCTCCGAATATCCCACTCTCTGCCCCCTTTGCTGTTGTTTTTTGATGATTAAGTGTAGCTGCTTGGCTACGGGGCTTCCTTGAGTTCATTCCGATAAAGTTTATCTGGTGGTGAACATGTCGGACCTACAAGGTCTGAGTTTTGACGACAGTATGGTACAGGCCATACTTCAGACCCCCTCTATACTGGATGATGAGACTAGTGGTCCTTCAAGCGGTAATAAAGAAGACTGGACAAAGTTGACATCTTTAAAAAAAGAACTTATAAAGACTATCCTACATGGCACAATTATGACAGAGTATTTGAGGGCCAATATTTCACCTAATGGCCTTATTGTCACCAATGTCCCTAGGATCTTTTTACAGGATTTACAATTTCGACTTGACTGGTCGCAGATTTCTTGGAAATGCACCCGTGATTGGTTGATCTTGATCATTAACACCTCCAAACGGTTAGCGGATTCTATTACCATCCAAATTACCATCACGGAAGCAGCCATGAAGACTACAGTACAACTATCGCAGTTCAAGTCTCGATTGGCCGAGATTAACTTAGAACTTAATGAGACGAAGGAATATCTTACTAGGCAGAAAATCAATAAACTACAGAAGGACATCAAACGTTTCAGTAGAGAGAAGATCTACCCTTATACCAAAGATGACTTCCAATATGAAGGAGCTTCTGAGACCTCAGACGATTCAGACGTCCCGCAACGTCATTCCCGTACACCACAGTATAGCTCTAGCTCGGATGAGTGGAGTGGTGACGAGAGATCAAGGCAGAATCGGAACCGTTACACCCCACCAATACATTTCAATTCTCCATTCCCTTACCAGCAGATCCCACCATGGCAGCCTATGCCCATGCCTTTCTTTCAACCTCAACCGCAATATAATTTTAATCCTTTTTTAGGAAGAGGCCGGGGCAGAGGAAGAGGCAGAAACAGAAGGCGAGGCAGAAACGTCCATTGGGCACAGGAGGAACCCCAGATGATTACCAGGAGCCGCGGTCTAACGTTACAAAAGAAACCCTCGTTGTGAACCTTTCAAAATCTGTTCTTACACCCCCAGAGATGGCAGTTCTTGAAAAAGGTCTTGGATTTGTACCCACTCCCAAGGAAGATCCTTTCAGACTTAATTGTGAGATGGCAGCCTTATTCCGTAAAATCAGATTGCACTTCTTCTTTAAAGACAGCCCGACGACGGACCCAAGAGGAGATACCAATCTAAGGACACCTTCGACGTTCATTCCCCCTGCTACCAAGGTCCCTCTAGAGGTTCTTACCTTTGAAAAAGCTGTCCGGCATGAAATACAACTTCTTGAGCCTCCTTGCCCTTTTCAGAATATCTCCAAAGTGGAGCGGGGCGCTATACATTCCTTGTCTCACAATCCAGACATCATCTTGAAACCTGCAGACAAAGGTGGAGCAATAGTAGTGATGGACACAGTCGATTATAAACAAGAATGTCTTAGGCTACTGAGTGATGAATCTTATTACCGTCGGATTCCTAATGACCCGACCCCACGGTTACAACGTAAAATTCGAGGAATGATATTAGAAGCAGAGTCTGCCGGTTGGGTCTCTCACCAAGAAGCTGAGTTCCTTGATACTAAGAACCCTAGGATTCCTTACTTTTACTGCCTCCCTAAAATCCATAAAGGTACACCTCCACCTGGTCGCCCAATAGTTTCTGGCATTGGTTCCCTGTTGGAACCTCTTTCCAAATTCTGCGATTTTTTTCTGCAACCAATTGTACAGAAGACACCAACTTTTTTAAAGGATACTAAAGATACTTTGGTCCTTCTAGATGACATCAATGACTCAGGCACCACTGACATATTGATATGTCTAGATGTAGAGGCACTTTACACAAACATCCCGCAAGACGCAACTTTAGCTGCAGTAGAAGATATACTTTTGGCGGAGACTTGGCCTTATAACACCCCAGTAAGCTTTATCATGCAATGTGCAAGTGTGGCCCTTAAAGAAAACTTTTTTCAATTTGAAAATCTTCTTTTTCACCAGATACAGGGTACCTCCATGGGAAGCACTTTCGCGCCTAGCCTGGCGTGTTTATATATGTTTGCTTTCGAACAACTCCACATCCTTACTCCTGCCCAACCATTTTTTACCAACATCAGATTGTGGCGTCGCTATATAGACGACATCCTAGTAATTTGGCAGGGTAACGTAGACCAAGCTAGAGCCTTTGTACAATGGGTTAACACCTTGGACACACATCTGTGCTTCACGTCCACGATCTCTGACAGTGAGGTTTCTTTTCTTGATTTACGAATCTCGCTTAAGGATGGGTACCTACATTCATCCATGTTTCACAAACCCACTGATAGGAACAGCCTTTTACTCTATAACAGCCACCATCCTAAGGCTCTACGAGAGAACTTACCTTTTGGCCAGTTTCTTAGGATACGCCGTAATTGTTCTGATACTAGTGACTTCCATACTCAAGCAGATTCACTGTGCCAGAAACTGTATGAACGCAATTATCCCTCGAAGAATGTTAGACAAGCTAAGAAGCGAGCCAGTAACATCCCCAGGGAAACACTACTGACCAACACTACCCGGTCACATCAAACTAGACTTACTTGTGTGACTACGTTTACCCCCCTGAGTAATCGGATTAAAAGGATTGTACGCAGATTCTGGCCAATCCTGACTAGTGCTGGTGAAACACTAGAGTACCCACTTTTTGCATTTAAACGTACCCACAACATTAAAGACCTTCTAGTTCACACAAGACCAATGACGCACAGACATACAGATGTCGTGGACCCGAGTCATTGGTTAAGAGTCAAAGGCCACTACCCTTGTGGTGGCTGCAATGTCTGTACCTTGACTAACTGTATGCAAGAGGTGGATCTAGGTGAACCCAAGACCTGGCAACTTAGATCCCATACCAATTGTCGCACTAGATACTGCATCTATATGATTACTTGCCCCTGTAATCTCAGATATATAGGCATGACGACCAGAATGGTTAAAATCCGTATTAATGAGCACCGTAGCACTATCAGGTGCAAGAGATCATCTACGAAGTTGACGAATCATTACATTGAGAAACGACATACTCCTGATGACATGAAATGGATTGTGCTAGAGACTATTAGAGATAATAAAGACTGCACCACTAGACTTTTTGAGAAAGAACAACGATGGGTGTTTAGACTTCAGACCCACAACCTGGGACTCAATGATGACATCCAGTGGGTGAACTTTATTCACTGAGGACTATTATGTATTATTGCAAGCCCTTTCTTTATTTTTAGCTTTCCCTTAGTGGTGACACACCTTCCTTATATCTTGATCCGGCTAAACCAAACCAATGTGCCTTTATCCCACTTAGTGCACCACCTTGCAGCTACTGTTTCGATTTTTGATGTTATTTTTGATGTTACTTTTGGATCTCTGTAGTCTCTAGAGTCACATCGTTATCTATTATAAGAGTTCTGATGACTTGTCCCTCTTTCCAAGATGGCCGACACAATACTGCCTTTTTTGATGTATCCTCCACAGTCCTTCCTCTATTCCAATTGGAGTTCTTCGGCTTTTATAGTCTCGTGGGTGATCGCTTTCCCCAGTTCCGGGGAACCATAATGAGCATAGGTCTACAATCGACATCGCAACTTTGGTAAAGTAAGTGAATCGTGATCGGGTGGTTTGTAATTTCCCTATTCTTCGGCCCTTTAATTTAGAAGCGAGCGTTAACCTGTTTGCTTACTAACGAGGTCTGCTAGACATGAGGCCGCTTTGGAGCCTCTTTCCGCCCCAGCCGGCACTCGCTGCGAGCGGGGTCGGGTAATATTATAACACGCCTCAGGCAGTTGCTCATGGTGATCTGGAGACGCGCTGCCTGTCGCGCTCCACTACCATTGTTATTCACTATAGACCGCTGCCGGCACTACGTAACCGGCTGTTTTATTTCGGACTACACGAGTCCAACTTGTTGTGTTTAGATTAATTTTTGATGTTTATATACCGCCAGTATCCCAGTTTGGGGGCTTAATTTAACTATTTGATTGAGACAATCTTTGTATAGACTACATCCTTTATCTACTCTCATAGAAACCAAATAGATGAGAATCGTTGGTACATGTGCATACAATCTATGACAGACAATATTTATTGTTTGATGGCTTTAATTCTATAATTATCGCGTTTTTGTATACGTGTGTTTATATACTTTGTACCTCCCCCTGCTCAGTTAAGAAAAAATACCAGACCCCAATAGAGGGCTCCCTGATTAAAACGCATGTATTTATTGTGTGTACTCAGGTCAATGCTCATATATTTAGAAGATTACCTTCTTGTATTTATTTAACACACGACTTGAAGTCTATGTATTTTCTCTATGTCTACATAGACCACAGAGGATTTTACGCATCTCGATGTTTGTCCCCCGATGAGGCCCTACATTTATTATTTGAAGGGTAAGCAGTGAGGAAGCGATACTAATCTGTAGCCTCCCCCCTATGATCATTGTATGTTTATTGCATGGCACCTTTGGGTTTCGTCACGAGTTGATGTGGTATATTTAAAGACAGTGAGTACATGCCACTTCTGTTTAATTTTGTCTCTTTTATTTGATGTATGTCTCTTTCTACCTTCTAGGTTCTGCTTCCCCTAATATGGGCTGCCCAAATATTTGAAGGATTAGGTACGTCTTTGAGGTCCTGACGAATCGCATAGCGAGAAACATGTTGACCTGTAATGTAGAGTAGCACAGGGGATCCTGTGTTCTCTCTTTTCTGTCTTTTTCACCACTCTTTAGTATGAGGGTTGGTGACTATAGTTAACACCATTTTGTTATACTTTATGGGGAGTGTAGACATTATCTTACCATATCCCTATTCTTTGTTTTTAATCTTGTCAGAGGCACTAACATTTAATTAAAGATATCAACGGTTTGTACCTCTAGACATTTTTAAACTTTTCTACTCCAATCCTCGATTCCCATTTTTGACCGGTGCGCATTTCGCTCAAAAGATCTCCGGCAAAGAGCCCCCGTGTGGGGCCCGTCAGGCATTGCAGCGCCGGCCTGACGAGGAGCACAGCCCTATGATGAAGCATGTCACCGAAAGGTGAGTGAGGGCTCGTGCTTACAACCTTTTGGTTTTCCTGATATGCAGAACCGGTAGATACAATTTTTCTCTTTTTGGAACTGTGTGTGCAATTTTTTGGTTTATACGGATAATCGCACACACCTTCATCCTCCTGAAGGCCAGATTCCGGTCCCTCTATCTGACAGGTGGTTCCCTATACTACTCACTGCCAAATAATCGTGGCCTGCTGTATGGTGCACAACCTGGCTTTGCGACACCAGGTGCCTTTTCTGCAGGAGGATGGGCCAGATGGTGGTCTTGAGGCAGCTGTGGAGCCTGTGGACAGTAAAGAAGAGGAGGCAGAAGAAGAGGATATCGACAACCGAAACAACATCATCATGCAATACTTCCAGTGAGACACAGGTAAGAAGATGTCACTGCTTCCCACATCTCATACTATTGTTGGAGCTAGCATAAGTCTGTCATTTTCACTCAGTGTATGGATACTGAGTTGTCACTTTGACCTTCTATTTCACAGATCTGGGTCCCACTTTGTGCCCTCTGCTATGTTTACTCCTGGCCTACAGCTGTGTAACATTGGTATGTGCACAAGTACATTGACATTGCTATATTTCAGAGATGTTGCAATTACACATTAGTGAAAGCACAGACTAACTCCAGATTGTTTTGTGATTGAAGTGTGTTTATTCCTGTGCAAATAAGTGGAGGGGGTTGTAAAATGGGCTGGGGTGATGATGAAGGTATGTCCATGGCAGAGTCCATTCTATTTGTTTCACAGGTGCATTGTCCAAAGGGGCATAGGAAGTGGAGCAATGGCAGTTTAAGGATGAACAGAAGGGTGACATTCAGGGAGGTTCTTATTTCCTGGGGGGGTCTTGGCAATGTTCTCTGTCTTGTTCCTGGATCTCAGGGACCGTTTGCGGGTGGTTATCCATCTGCAGGGGGTGGGGTGCTGGTGTCCTGTTGTTCCTGTGGCAGTGCCCCCTGTCCACTAGCGCCGGCAGAGGTGGAGGGCTGTTCAATGTCCAGGCTAGTGTCAGGGGTCCGTTGGTGTGCCACTGTGTCCCTCCTGGTGTTAAGAAGGTCTGCTAGCACCCCTGCAATGATGGACTTCAAGTCCTCTCTGATCCCCAGGTAGTGTTCCTCCTGCAGCCGCTGGGTCTCCTGAAACCTGGCCAGTACAATACCCATGGTCTCCTGGGAATGGTGGTAAGCTCCTATGATGTTGGAGAGTGCCTCATGAAGAGTGGGTTCCCTGGGCCTGTCCTCCCCCTGTCGCACAGCAGTCCTCCCAGCTTCCCTGTTATCCTGTGCCTCTGTCCCCTGAACTGTGTGCCCACTGCCCCCAGGTCCCTGATCGTCCTGTGTTAGTGGGGTTGCCTGTGTTCCCTGTAGTGGTGGACATATTGCTGATTGACGTGTCCTGGGGACAGAGGGATGGGCCCGCTGGGTGGGTGCTGTGCTGGTGTTTCCTGAGGGGGGAGGATCTGTGGTGGTTTGTGACTGTGTCAGGGGACCTGACTTTACTGAGGTCCCTGATGGGCCGGGCTGGTCCTCTTGATCCAGGCGTGCAGAGCTGCTGTCATCACTGTGGATCTCTTCTGTGGGGGGACTGGATATGTCTGGCACCTCCTGTCCGGTGACGTTCGTCATGGGTCCTGTTGGGGTGTAAATGCATAGTTATTGTATCTGTGTGTGCCATCTTGTGCAATGTGTGAGTGACCCTCTACTCCTGTGCTTGCATTATTGGCTTGGTCCTTGTGTGATTGGTGATTTTGGGGCATGAGTGAGTACCGGACATGCTTTAGTGATGGGTGTCCATGCATTGGTGTTACATGCAGGGCTTGGTTTTGGGATGTGTGGGTTGTGTTAGTGGGGTATCTGTGGGTTGTTGGGGTGATGGGTATGAGGGTAAGGGTTGGGGTATGGGAAGGCATGCAGGTGGGGTGTGGGGGATAGAGTAGTAAAGATATGTCTTACCAGAGTCCAGTCCTCCTACTACTCCTGCGAGGCCCTCAGGATGAATAATTGTCAAGACTTGCTCCTCCCATGTTGTTAGTTGTGGGGGAGGAGGTGGGGGTCCACTGCCAGTCCTCTGTACAGCAATCTGGTGTCTGGATACCATGGAACATACCTTCCTCTGTAGCACATTCCACCTCTTCCTGATGACATCCCGTGTTCTTGGATGCTGTCCCACTGCGTTAACCCTGTCTACAATTCTGCGCCATAGCTCCATCTTCCTTGCAATGGATGTCTGCTGCACCGGTGATCCGAATAGCTGTGCCTCTACCCGGACGATTTCCTCCACCATGACCCTGAGCTCCTCCTCAGAGAACCTGGGGTGTCTTTGAGGTGCCATGATGTGGTGTGGGTGATGTGTGAGGTGATGTCTGTTGTGATGTGTGAGGGGATGTGTTGGTGTGTGTTGTTTGAGGTGTGTGGATGTTGTGTAAGTGATGGTGTTGTGTGTCTGTGGATGCTGGTGTTGTTTTAGGTAGTCTCTCTCTCTGGCCTTCTTTCTTAATTTTGGTAGTAAAGGTTTGTGGGTGATGTGGGTGTGTGCTTTATATTGGATTGGGTGTGTAGGTGTGGTGTGTGTATGTGTATCAGATGTGTGTATTTCAAATTGTCCAATGTGGTTGTGTTTTGTAAATGTGTGTGTATTTTGAGCGCTGCAGTGTGTACCGCCAATGGAATACCGCGGTTGAAAGACTGCTGCGTTGATTTGTGGGTCGTGATACTGTGGGCGTCTTCCTGTTGACGTGACGGTGTCGGTTTTGGTATTGCCAGTTAATCACTGACCTTTGGTGTGGCGGACTTGTGTGGGTGTCTGTATTGTGGCGGATTCCGAGCTGTGGGTCGTAATAACTGTAGAGGAATTTCGCAGCCGCAGCGGGTGGTTGGTGGTTTTCTGCATGGCGGAAAGCGGGATTTACCACCAGGGTTGTAATGAGGGCCTGAGTTTACTAAACATCACTACCGTTAAACACTCCAAAGGAATAACATGAATTAGCAAAACTATAATAGGCACATGTACTTCAGATTTCAAAGCAGATGATGGTGACATCAGTAAATCATCAAAATTCAATTAATAGCATTCACATTTCAGGGTTGGGCCATTCCTATCACTAACTACAATTTGGACTTGCATGCGGAGGAATGGACTAACACATGCGGGCAAAATAAAAGGAGAGAAAAATAATTGGCGAAAATCATCTAACTAGGGTCACTCTCTATAAATATGCTGGTGTAATTATCTATGGTGAAAAGGAAACATGAAACCACATTTAGGGGCATATTTATACTCTGTTTGCGCCGAATGTGCGTCAAAATTTTTGACGCACAATCGGCGCAAACCCTGCCCCACATTTATACTTTGACGTCCGACCCCGCGGGCGTCAAAATTCCACCATGTGTGTCATTTTTTGGAAGGGGGAACCAGCCTTGCGTTAATTATATGCAAGGTAGGCGTTCCCTTCCAAAAAATGACTTTAAGGCCTGTGCCCCATATTTATACTCTGACGTCATTTTGACGGACAGGAGGGGGTAGGCCTTAAAAAATGGCGCACAGCCTGATGGGCGCCGTTTTTTAACGCCTGGGTCAGGGCAGGCGTTAAGGGACATGTGGGCTCAGAAGGAGCCCAGAGGTGCCCTCCCATGCCCCCAGGGACACCCCCTGCCACCCTTGCCCACCCCAGGAGGACACCCAAGGATGGAGGGACCCATCCCAGGAATGTTGAGGTAAGTTGGGGTAAGTAATTTTTTCGTTTTTTTTTTTGTGGCATAGGGTGGCCTGATTTGGGCCCCCCACCATGCCACTATGCCCAATGACCATGCCCAGGGGACATAAGTCCCCTGGGCATGGCCATTGGGCAAGGGGGCATGACTCCTGTCTTTGCTAAGACAGGAGTCATGTCAATGGAGGTTGGGCGTAAAAAAAAATGGCGCAAATCCGGTTTGAGGCCTGAATTTTGCCTCAGACCTGACTTGCCCCATTTTTTGACGCACAACCCCCATTTTCCCATACACCGGCGCTGCCTGCTGTGAGTCATTTTTTTTGACGCACACCAGTCCGCAGCGCCGGCTAACGTCATTCCATAAATAAGGCGCCCGCATGGCGAGTTGGAATGGCGTTAGCCGGCGGTAAAATATTTGACGTACAACTGCGTTGGCGCAGTTGTGCGTCAAAAAGTATAAATATGGGCCTTAGTTTCCACCTCTCCTCATGGGACAGCAGACAGGAAAGTTTTATCGAACAGAGCGTTCACCTTTTTGTGACATCAGCAGACAACAGCATCAGGACGGTTCAGAACACAAGCTGCACATAGGAGAAGTCAGCAGTTCAGAGCTGATTTGGGCATATTAGTACTGAACAGCATAAACAAATAGGGACAATTAGGACTACAGAAAATTCATGACATAAGATCAAATATGGCAGAAGACTTAGAGAGGGACAGGAGGTGAAGATAACAGCAGCAGCCTTCCCCAGACATCAGCAGACGCTTGCAGACTAACTAAAACTTTCAAAAGTCTCTCCCTAACTAGGAATGTTCAAGCCTCTCCAATTGGTCCTCCTTGTAGGCGAATCTTGCACACAAGAATAAGCATCCAGTGGTAGCTGCCGACACCATCAAGTTTGCAACTATTCTGGATTTTCTCAGAGAAAAATCCATGATCATCTAGAGGAGTTAATACAGTTCTGCCAAAATATTACATTTTCTAATTGATTGTTACTCAAGGATCCTTTCTTATGGTACACAAGATGAGTTAAACATTTCTCACATGAAGTTAATGAATTGTCCTGTCTTGTTTGACAGCTAAAACAAATATTGTTACTTTGTTATTCACTAAAACATGTTCTTCGTCTTCAGTACAATAGAACATTCAACATCACGTCAGTAAACCAGGAAACAATTCAGGTCAGAGGGAACAGAATAAGCAAGTATTTTTTCTCTACTGCTGCAAAATGAATCTTCTGGCCTACTTCAGCTAAGAAAGCCTAAATACATTAATACAATTAATACACTTATAAAACCTATTGCGCACCTAACAATTTAAATCAAATATACAAAGCAAATGATTTTACTGCAAGGATTATTTATGACATATTAGAGCAGCTTAAACATGTATTTAGTTTTCTGCACAGATGTAACTCACGTTAATAATTCCATTTAAATCAATATAAGTACGATGAATTCATGTTCATTTAACACTTCAATTTTAATTTAATACTTGTATTATTAATTTATGTCAGTAGCTTACTTGAGTATAAATGCACAATATCCTTCATGTTAAAATGTGATATCAGTGGGGCGTGGCCAAGATGGCGGCGAGAGCGGATGCATTTTCGCGAGCTCTGCCGCTCGGGCCTAATCAAAAGCATCGCAACCCTGGATCGCTGTCCTCTGGGCCTCCCCCCTGTTCGTCGGGGGAGGCGAGAGACCGAGAGCATCCCAGGGAGGGGGTCCGGAGACAAATCACGGATGCGGGGAACCTGCAGTATCAGGCCTTTTGGCCCTGGTCCGCGCTCGCCTCTGACGAGCGAGGAACGCAATGGTGACGGCCGCGTGGTGCAGCCCAGCAGATGCGGGTGCCGTGGGCAGCCCGACGCGGCCGATGGAGGTGCCTGGCGGGGTCCAGGTGAAGGAGATGGAGATCGGTGGTGCCGCTGGGCCTGAGGGCCGGGCCCCGGGACGCACCTGGTGGGGTCGGCCTCCGGAGCCCAGAGCGGCCATTCCTGGGCCCAGAGCGGCCATTCCTGGGCCCAGGACAGGTGGAGGTGCCCCGATATGAGATTGGGGCGTCAGGGAGGCTGCGCCGGCCTGCCTCTTTGCTCCCGGTGCGGGGGCCTTGCCCAGCACAGTGGAGTGGGGCTCCCGGTCGGCGGTGTGATCGGCACGCGGTGGAGTTGCCTGAGACGGGGCGTGGTACGTGTGGCCAGGTTGGGCCGTGTCTTGAGCGCAGTGGCCTGCAGCGAGGGTGCACTGACCCGATCGGCAGGTAAAGGCCTGAAAATTTCACTTTTGCTGCCCTGGTCGAGGCGAATAGTTGTAGGAGATCACTGGGTAGTGCAACCTGCTTGCAGCTCGGCGAGGCCTGCAACGAGGTGGATGAGACCTGAGACCGGGGCCAATAGTCAGTTGGTGCAGGAGCAGAAGGGCCATGGCGTCCTCTAAATCCAAGAGGGATCAGTCGGTGAGGGACATGCTGACCAGATCCCATCCGGCGAAGAGTGGATGGGTTGAGGGGTCGGTGGCGACAAGGGGCTTCGAGGATCGTGGAGAGGTGGAAGATGATGGGGAGGCCCCGGTAATGAAAGGATTTCTCACCTCCTTGTTTGATTCACTCAGGAGAGATCTGCAAGAGCTTCGGAGGGGCATTTCCCAAGAGATGAAGGAGCTGCGTACGGAGGTCACGTCCCTAGGCGATCGAGTGGCGAATGTAGGGGACGGTGAGATCGCTCGGGGTGAGGAGGTCGAACATATGCAGCAGGAGATAATACGTCTTCTTGAGCAGCAGGATCTTCTCCAGATTACGGAGGAGGACATGGAGAATCGGTTGCGGCGGCATAACATACGTATTAGGGGAGCCCCGACTGGAGCGGAGAAGGAAGATATTGGAGAGTTTGTTACATCGTTTTCCGCTCGATTCTGGGCCCTGACGACCTAAGAGAGATTGTGCTGGACCGAGTTCACCGTGTGGGCCGTCCCGGGGAGACCGGGGGTCGTCCGGCTGAGATCTTAGCGTGTGTCCATAATTATGGACTTAAAGAAAACATTTTGCAGAGAACGTGTAACCTTTCCCAGGTCCAGTTTCGTGGGCACGCACTGCAGCTGTTCCAGGACCTCTCGCTGCAGACTTTGCAAAGGCGGAGAGACTTTTAACCCATCACAGAGCACTTGGTCTTATTCCTGGGGTCACCCCTTCCGCCTTATGTTTCAGTGGGAGGACCTGTGGCATCAGTTGAAAACGGTGCTGGAGGCGAGGAGGATCCTGCACTTGGAGGAGGCCGAGCGGGATCCGGAGGCACGTTTGGAGGAAGCTGGACGGGGGTGCCGTCGGTGGCGGCGGAAGGAGAGGAAGAGAAAATAACAGCGGCCCACCGCGACGGAGCAGGCATTGGAAAGACAATCAGTATTGAGCAGCTTGGCTTCGGGACCATTACCTAGACAATGGGTGACTGGGTGCTGCTGCAGTGGTTTGGGGTTGTGTTGGTTTTACCTTAGGTCTTAGGACCATAGGAGAGGGGCTTGGGTGGTGGAGTCACTGGATCCCATGCTACGAACTCTGGTTGATCTACTGCCCCGACGAGACTTTACCTCTTTGGAGATGTGTGTCGGAGGACTTCTTTGTTGTACGTACCTGTTGTGCGCTAAGGTTGTGTCTTGGTGTGCTTCCTCTGGAACTCATATGGATGTTGAACATGCTGGTTCCCTGCGAGTGGGATTCGCCCCAGTGTTGGTTTGGCCCTTGCCCCTTTGTAGTGTCTCACGTCCTCAGAGCGTAGTCGGTTTAACTCCATATGTCCTTTAAGTGTTTAAGCTTAAATGTACGGGGACTTAACAGCCCAGCTAAGAGACTGGCGGTCTTGTCTAGTCTTGAGAGATTGGGAGGCCATGTCTGCCTTCTGCAAGAGACACACTTATTGTCCAAGGATACATATAGAATGCATTCAAAGTGGTTCCCCAAGCAGTTTTGGTCCTCAGCCCCTACGAAACATGCTGGGGTGGCGATACTCCTGTCAAGGGCCTTCCCTGGTGAGGTGGTAGCTAGGATACATGAGGTACAGGGTAGGTTCCTGGCTCTCAGGATGAGGGTGGGGCCTATTTTGGGCAGGGGAGAGTTTAACCTGGTCATGGACAATTAATTGGATAGGTCTGGGCATCCCTTTGGGCAGACTGGGGCACTGTCTGTGGCCGGGAGGCAGTGGTTGGCTGAATGTGGTCTGGAGGATGTTTGGAGGAGGGCACACCCTACACTTAGGGACTATTCATTTTATTCTCTGCCTCTAAGATGTATACACGTATTGATTTTTTTCTGGCCTCTGCGGAGTTCACCTCTCGAATTAGTGAGACC
Organism: Pleurodeles waltl; assembly: GCF_031143425.1. Lineage (NCBI taxonomy): Eukaryota > Metazoa > Chordata > Amphibia > Caudata > Salamandridae > Pleurodeles > Pleurodeles waltl. The sequence goes on along the minus strand of NC_090449.1, from coordinate 470,263,523 downwards.
ACAATCGAGCCCCGGGCCCTAACGGATCATGCACCTATTACTCTGGAGGCCAGTTTTGATATGGGGCATATGGGGAGTCCGAGTTGGAGCTTTAGAGATACCATATTGCAGAGCAGAGCTGCTGAGGAGGCGCTGAGGCGCGTGATAGTGGACTATCTTAGGTTTAATGAAGATGGGAGTACTAGTTTGGAGACACTGTGGGAGGCTCTCAAATCAGTAGTCCGAGGGGAAGTAATGTCGCTCTCAGCTAACGATAAGAAAGCAAAGAAGGAAAAAAGAGCAGTGCTTGAGCAAAAAGTGGCGGCCTTAGAACGCTCCCATAAATACACTTGTGCACCTAGAGTATGGAGAGAGCTGGAGAGAGCGTGCCAGCAGTTGAAACGGCTAGACTAGGATAGGGCAGAATATGCGAAAGTGCGGCTTAAACACAAATACTATATTGGGAGCAATAGATGTGGAAGGCTCCTTGCGCACCGGCTGAGAGCGCATCACCTTATTAGTCTTTATGCAGATGATGTGATCCTCACCCTTGCGGCGCCCATGATCTCGCTGCCAGCCCTTATGGGGGCCCTTGAGGCGTTTGGTCAGGTTTCTGGGTTTCGTGTGAATATGCTGAAGTCACAGGCTCTTAGTCTGTCCACTTCTCCCGACCATGTAGAAAGCTTGAAGGCCCGTTATCCCTTCATTTGGTTGACGTCCCAGGTACCCTATTTGGGTATTGAACTGGGGACTTCTGCGGCAAAGACAGCGAGTTTGAATTATGCCACGCTAACTAGGGAGGTTTTGCTGGACCTCGGGAACTGGGGGAAACATAAACTCTCTTGGTTGGGCAGGGTGGCGGCAGTGAAAATGACTGTGCTGCTGCGCATACTCTGTCTTTCAGGCGCTTCCTCTGACTCCACCGTCTCGAATGATTGCGACCCTCCAGTCTGCGGTTCTGAAATGTATTTGGGATGGATGACCGGCGCGGCTTCCGAGGAATGTACTTTATCGCCCCGGGGGGGGGGGTTGGCCGTTCCCTGTCTTCTGCGATATTTCCAGGCTGCTCAGCTGCGCTTTCTTTTAGAGTGGAGTAGGCCACTCTCTGAGAAACACTGGTGTTTTATTGGTCAGGCAGTGGCGGGGTCTCATATCTGGAAAGAGCCCTGGCTCCGACGTCGGCACAGGGCGCCCGGGCTCTACTCCTCCCCGATCACGGGAGCGACGTTCCGTGTATGGGACGTAGTGGCACGACGGCAAGGGTTGACAACGTTTCCATCCCCTATGTCACCGATTGGTGAAAACCCTGACTTTGCGCCTGGCTTACAGATAGAGAGTTTTCGCCGTTGGTATGATGGGGGCTGCAAGAGGGTGGGGAACCTTTTCGATGAGAATGGGGTGATTCCTTTTGATCAGATGCGGGAAACGTATCGATTAACCGAAGCGGATAGACTGTTGTACTACCAAGTGTGGCATTGGGCCCTCATGCCGGCGAATAGAGCTTTGATAGATAGGCCGCTTACCCCGTTTGAGAGGTGGATAATCACAAAGAAGGACGATAAGCGGGTGATATTGGAGCTTTACTGATTTCTTTAGGGTGGTGAACGCCCGCCGAAATCTAAGGGACAGCAGAGATGGGAGAAGGAACTGGGGAGGGAGTTCACAGAGGAGGAGTGGGACAATATAAACTATAGAACACACCATACGGCCTATTGTGTTGCAGGGACAGAGACGGCATATAAGTTAGCTTCCTATTGGTTCTATACTCCAGCAAGGATAAATGCATGGGACCCCGCTAAGTCAGGCCTTTGTTGGAGGGGGTGCGGTAACACGGGTACATTGGCGCATCTCCTTTGGCACTGCCCCAAGCTACAGAGATATTGGACGAGTGTCTCAGACGACATTGATAAGGTGTTCAAGACGGAGATTCCTAGATTCCCATCGTATGTATTGCTGGGTTTGCCCAATCCTGTCACCTTCCCCCTTCGTTCGTTGAGGGGGCGACAGATGGCTTTAGCTCTCAATGCTGCCTTGCAGGCGATTCTTGCCCTTTGGGGCTCGGACAGGCTACCGACGTATATGGATCTTGGCTACAGAAGTTGTGGTTCATTTTGGCGACGGAGAAGCTTACTCTGGCTTCCAAACAGAGAGTGAGTGACATTTGTACGCTGTGGAGACCTTTCGTTCAGATTTCATTGACAGAGTTTACTGAGCTGACGTGCCCAGCATATCTGAGAGTTTTGGGGCTGACCTGAGAGGCCTAGAAGAGTGACTTGATCCATGGGGCCATGGGAGGGGCAGGGACATTATGGTGAATGAAGCTGTGATGGTGGGGGATTATAGAAGGGTGAAGCATGCATGCGAGGAAGCACGGTTATTTTATGTTATTCTTTATGTGGTTGCTCTGTGAAATCCAGACTGTTGTGCTTTGCCTGCCCAGAGGTCAATGTGAGCCGCAGTAGGTTGGGAGGAAGTTCTTCCCCAGGGTGAGTGAGGATGCTGCTAAATAATTCTAAATGCACATTATGGGACCTTTGGGGCATGCCATTAATGAAATGATTGGAGGATTACTACAGAGCTGTATTGTTTTGTGTGTTAAAATTTCTAATAAACAGATTTGATCCATAAAATGTGATGGCAAATGCAATTGGAGGCGACATTATCCACCATAGTTTGAGCATGTACAATTTACATTTCCATATTAGTTTCTGTGTTAGGCCTTTAAATGAAGGTCTGTAAGTCACCAAATGCTATCTTCTATGCCACTAATGTATTATTAAATTTGATCAACTTTGCGTGTGTGGCTTGCATTAATCCAGTTCGGAAGACCACCACACTTCACAGCTGTTGTTGTCACAAGATAACTTGATACGGTCCTTTCCACCTTGGCGCTATGCAAGTCTTCCATATGTGTTTCTTTATAAGAAACCAATCTCCAGCTTTCAGACTGTGACACTGTTCTTGACCTGTTTGAACTGTTGCTGCTCAACCTGATGAAACAAAGAGTGAACCACATCAGCCAGTCCTTTGCAATAATCCAGCACTAAGTCATCTGTTGTGCTCACAAGAGCATTTGCAGGTACTGCTTTTAACCTCATTGCACGCCCCATAAGGATCTCGTGCGGTGACAGTCCTGTCTTCCTGTCAGGGGTGCTACGCATGCTCATCAGGACCAGTGGTAATGCATCAGGCCATTTCAATGCTGTGGAGGCACAAACCTTTGCCAGTTCTGCTTTCAGTGTTCCATTCATTTGTTCCACCAATCCAGATGCCTCTGGTCTGTAACTGTAGTGCAATTGTTGCTCAATGTTCAGTGCTGAGCACAAAAACTTTATGATCTAATTACTAAAATGAGTTCCTTGATCTGATTCCAAAGAAGTTGGGAAGCCAAACCTTGGTATTAGTTCCCCAAGCAACAATTTAGCTACAGTAAGACTGTCATTCCTACGTGTTGGATTTCCAGTGGGAAACCACCAATACATTCTTCAATCCATTGCAAACAGGCATCACAATGAAATCAATCTGCATTCTGTTAAATGAACCTCTTGATATGCCTATCTGGCTCAAATTAACCACTGAGCATTTCCCTACATTCATTTGTTGATATGTAACACATCTGTAACAAACCGTTTCTGTAATCAACCTAAATCTGGGGTTATAGCATGTCTGTTTGACTGTACGAATCATTGCATCTCTGCAGAGATGAACTTGACAATGGTAATATTTAGCCACTGAGGTCAACAATCTGGCAACACAACTCTCCCTTCATTTGAAATCCAGACATCATTTTCCTCCCTTTGTTCACTACCTACTCTACTCTAACCTCTGTGTTCTTCCGCTGATGCCTCTTCCTGCAATCTCTTAATTTCATCCCAGATAGCAACCACTGACATCCAGAAACTATGATTTGTCTCACCAGTGTCACTACCACCCCCCGCTTTTCATTTAACGTGATGCAATGGAGTGCACAATATCTGGCAATTCGGTCAGCATAGGCATTGACCAATGGTATATAATCATTTGATCTCTAATGGGCTCTGCACTTCACAACCCCAATCTTCTTAGGTAACTGCAATGCATTAATTAAACTATGAATTCTTGCACCATTCCGAATGAGTGATCCTGATGAGGTCATAAAACCTCTTTGGTGCCATTACTGCCCGAAGTCATGCACAACACCAAATCCATATTGACTATCTGTGAATATTGTCACTTAGAGCTGCTCAGATACTTAGCATGCTCTTGTAAGAGCAACCAGTTAAGCTACTCGGGCAGAAATGACTCCTTGAAGCCATGAAGCTTCAACTACTCCTGAGACAGTGCAAACTATATAACCAGCTCTCAGAGTACCTTTATTGTCTCTTAAACAGGAGGCATCAACAAATACAACTTGACCATGCTCTTCCAAAGGAGTATCCTGTATATTAGCTCTGGGTTTGGTGCACAGTTCAGTGACATCAGGGCAGTCATGTTCCATTTCATTACCATCATTTGAATCATTAACATTTACAGGCAATAATGTAGCTGGTTCAGCACAGAACACCTTTCGAATGAACTCTGTAATGGGGTTTACCAAATGGTGGTTTGCTACTACCACAACCTGAACTGTCCTTCCAGAAAGGGGCACATTAGGGACTTTGGCAGATCTGACAGTAGAACGTGTTGCTCCAGTGTCAACAAGAAATGAAATGTCATGATCCATAACTCTTGCGTTCCCATAAGGATAACGTTGATCTTCCTCCAGTGAGGCACCCAACACACATTCTTCCTCTTCCGAACTCTCACTCATATATTCTTCACTCATCTGGTCATCACTAAAATCTGTCAATGGGTAGTCTGTGATTAACTGATTTACATTTGCTCTTTGGTTTGCATTCTGCTGAGGAACCATTACCTGTTGCTGTGCCATCGGAGCCTGGGGAATCTGCATTTGCTGTGGGGCTTGAATTTACTGTTGGGGAAATTGTACTTGTTGCAGAACTTGCATTTATACCTCTCCAGTAGAACCCTTCATATTTGGATTTCTGGCCCTTTGAACTCTTTGATTTTGAAATTTACAAATGTCAATGATCTGCGCAACACCACCACCCTGCACCAGAATATTTACGTTATCATAGGGACACTCTCATTTCCAATATCCGATGTTGCCACACGCATGACACAGAAGTATTTTCTTCATATTTTGAACAATAGCCACATTTGTATTTGGATACACTCGAATTCCATGACCTCTACCCATAAATTGAGATACCATATTTCCCTGCTGTTGTGCTCCCTGCATTCCTCATGCGTTCACCACTCCTTGCGATCTCTGTATACCTGCTGCCTGGGAAGATTTGATTTGGATCACCATTGACTTTTTTTCTTAATCTTTTCTGCTTCAATTCAATTTTGTCACTACAGTATTTTGTGTATTGCAATACTTCATCAATTGGTTTTCCCTGCAAACAAATCAAATGATTCCAAATCATATTGATATTTCAGGCTTCAATTATTGAACAAATCTGAACACAAAATGAATTATATCTCTTGGTTCAATAATCTCTGTGCCACTGTGCTGTCCGAATGCTTGTAACAATCTCTCATAGTAAGCATGCACAGACTCCTTTGTCTCCTGAGCTGTCCTGTCAATTATTTGCCAATCAACATCTTTCGGGGAAACTCTAGTTTTAAACAACTCAATCACCTTGTAATAGGGTTTCATCACTTCTTCAGATGGTGCACCTGTTAACGCATCTCTTGGCGGCATTCGCGTAGGCCAATCACTACTCCGCTTACACTCAACCCACAAATCTTCTGGAACCACAACTTCAACTAAAGTGCTCAAATCTTCCCACAAACACTTTGCAAGCTTGACAAACCTCTCCATTTGCTGGTACCATTCCACTGGTTATTCCCTCAACTTTGGGTAATCATTTGTAAATGAAAGTATGTCACATCTGCTCCATGGGACATGGGCAAAATTCACTCACGGAATTTCTCTCATTAGCATCATTTTTACAGGTCCCTCAGCCTGCTGTACGTCATTTAAAGAAGCAGTTGCTTTTTCTTCTGATCTCTTTTCTGTGCCCATCTGCCTCCCCATTTATAAATTTGCTCCCCATGTTTGAATGCTCTGAATCAAATCTTTGATATGTATTTTGATTCCAGGTGATCGCAATGTCTCTCTAATCAAATTCTAATCTGTAACTCTTCTTTAACTGTTTGGATTTATTCATCTTGATTTCATTTGATTTCTTGATTTCATCTTTCTCTGCTAAATTAGAAAACTTCTCATAAACCTATCCTGCTCAAAGTCCTTGCACATAAAGTGCAACTCATTTTCACTGTAAGAATCCAATCTGTCCAATTAAAGTGTTCCCTCAATCAATTCATTTAATTCCAATTTTAGCCTAGCCATGTTCAATATCTTCTCTCTCTCAGGTGTGTTTCCTGCAACTGATGCTTTACTCAGATTGTCTAACCATTCAGTTAGTTGTTGAGCTGTCAATCATTGTAAAAGCATATCATGAGTTTTATATATATAAGGTATAAACTGTGGAATATTACATGGAGCCATTATAGCTTGCTCTTGAGCCATCACAGATGATCCCATTGAGCATGGGGGTATAGTCACCGCTCGCGGAGTTTGAAAGGGGCAGGCGGTGTAGTGAAATATGTGTTTTTGAGCACTGACTTTGTGTTGCACCACTTTGCACCTGGATTAGCTGTCTAGTGTTCACCAGTTGCAGACTACATTTTGTATTCAGTTTAGCTGCCTATTGACTTTATCGTAGCATTAGACACTGCGATGTTAAATGTGTTAGTATTATTCCACATTGTAAACTGTGCTTGTTTTCTTATTCTTTCTCACTGAAGAGCTGGGATATATTATCACCGAACAGCTAGTACATAATATGGAGGAGGTAGGCCTTCGGCAAGATAAGAATGTACTCAGATGGCAGGGAATGGATTTGTTTTGATTTAGCATCTTGGGACTGTGGCCAAATCCCAATGTAACCTAAACTAGCCAGCATGTTTTGATTTGCTAAATGAGAGTTTTTTCCAGAAATCCCTTCTACGGCTCTTTAAGAAATAAAAAGATGGCCCTGCTCAATAGAGGTGAAATTTCCGAGACCTCGGTCAGCATTAGATGTCAAATGCCTGACACCAGTCCCTTGAGGGTGGAGATCTCTTTCTCGCAGTTGAACAGGGTCATTTTCTTGCTGGCATGTGAAAGATGAAGAGCTTGGCAGGCCCTATGGTGATTAATTTTTACTTCATTATTTGCTTTGCAATTCTGATATAATATAACCACCTATATTTGCTGTGTACATTGCAGGTGGGAATCATTTTGGTATATTTTCCTTTCATTGCTGTGAATATTTTTAAACGTGTGCTTTTAACATGTTAACCTCCTTTTTTAGGAACCTCACGGTGAAATAATAATTAGGCCCTCATTACAACCCTGGCAGTCGGTGTTAAAGCGGCGGTAATACCGCCAACAGGCCGGCAGAAAACAAAATGGGATCACGACCATGGCGGAAACCACTAACGTAGACAGCCACTTTAACACTCCGACCGCCACGGCGGTATAAACAAACACCGCAGCGGTAACCACCAACAGACAGGCGGAGGACAAAGTACCGCCCACTGTATTTCAAGACGCCTATCCACCACCTTTTCCGGGGCGAAACCAACGCGATCAAAAGCACAGCAGAAACAGTACACAGAAGGGAAAACAATCACCTCTCGACACCCAACGAGGAACCAGGACGCCATGGAGCCCGAGTTACAGGTCCTGCCCATGTTGGTGTATCTTCTCATCTACCAGAAGTACGAACAGCGACAGCGACGACCAAGGTGAGTACTGCACCTACAACACAGGGGAAGAGGGGGAAAAGAGAGTGACACACACATGCAACACGCAATACTCCCACCCCTACCCTCACCCACAACAACATACACACAAATACATGCAGCAACATTACATATTCCCCCCCCCCCCACCTGGAAGAACGCAAGGACAAAAGGAAATGATTGTAACCAGTGTAATCATGAAAAATCAGATAGTCAAAATTCAAAATTCAGTATATACAAATATGTACACCTACTACACAAGTCCAGATAGTGCACCAATCATTGTCCTTGGACCACTGGGCCCAAAATGCATGGGTGAAGCCCACACTAGATACCTGACTAGAAACGGAGAGAACACTGCTGGGGCATCTGATCGAAAATATACAGACACCTCAGGGGGTGTGGGAGGGGGGCACCTCAGCCAGATGAACGCACAACGCCACTGCTGCACGAGGGGGCTCTATGCCCATTGCTGTATCCTGCGGAGTGCAAAGCTACAGTCTCTCAAGTCTCTCCAGTGGGTGGTTTGCCCACTGCATTATACTGGGGAGTGCAAAGCCACAGTCTCTCAAGTCCCTCCAGTGGGTGGTTTGACCACTGCATTATCCTAGGGAGTGCAAAACCACACTATCTGAAGTCTCTCCAGTGGGTGGTTTGCCCACTGCTGTATCCTGGGGAGTGCAAAGCCAGTCCCTCACGTCTCTCCAGTGGGTGGTTTGCCCACTGCATTATCCGGGGGAGTGCAAAGCCACAGTCTCTCAAGTCTCTCCAGTGGGTGGTTTGCCCACTGCATTATCCTGGGGAGTGCAAAGCCACAGTCTCTCAAGTCTCTCCAGTAGGTGGTTTGCCCACTACTGTATTCTGGGGAGTGCAAAGCCACAGTCTCTCAAGTGGATGTCATTCTCCACTGGTTCTGGAAGGGGCCTTGTGCCCAGAGTGCTTCATCCTGCTAAGGACTGAGGTAGTGGATGTCATTCTCCACTGGTTCTGGAGGGGGCATGGTGCCCAGAGTGCTCCACGTGCAGTGTCGTTGGTACAATTCCCTCTCCTGGGTGTGCGTGCCACGAGATTTGCGAGGTACAGGTAGCATGATACGCCATGAAAGCAGCGACAAAGGCCACACTGCTGCGGCTTCGCTTTCCACCTGCAGGTGCAAACAGTGATGGAAGTCATGCCTCATGGAAGCTGCCCGTGTCCAGGAACTCTCCTCCAGCCTTGGACGACTGACCTCTGGGGATGGTAGCCATGTCAGCGGTGGTGCCACTGTCCGTGTACGTCGTGGGGCCGGTGACGGTGCTTGCGGTGGTGTCTGTGGCGGCGGTGCTTGTGGCGGTGTCTGTGGTGGCGGTGCTGCCGGCGGTGCATGGGTCAGCACCTGCTGAGGGACACAGCAGGATGTCTCCTGCAGCCTCGGATGGCCGCCCACGGGGGAAGAGGCTGGGGACTGTCGCTGAGGCTGTAGACGTGCCGGTGGCGGTGCAGGTGGCGGTTGTGGTGGCAGGGCAGCTAGCGGTGTTTGCCGCCGTACAGGTTGGTGTGGTTGTGGACAGAAGGTGTGACACTGGTCCCTCAGTCAGTGCCACCATGCCCTCTCCTGACCTACTCTTCTGCTTTTGGCCCTTCCCCACCTTTGATGGTGCCGCAGTTGTCTTGCCACTATCCCCTTTTGTTTTTGCTGAGCCCTTGGTAGCTGGTAGTTTCGGCTTCTCCCTCCGGGATGTGGGCACATTTTTCACCTTGGCAGGTGGCAGAATGTCCTTGCCCTCGCTACATGGCACACTGGCAGCCCTGATGGGTGGCGCACTCGATGACTCCACAGTTGCTGGCACCACTGTGCCTGGTGATTTGGTGGCTGAGGTGCTGGGCTGGGACCTGGAAAGCCTGGCCCTAGGGAAAGGGGGGGATGTGTAGGGAAGAGGTCAATGTTAGCCAGGAAGAGTTTTTTAGACACACTGGGACGGGAAGATGGAGGGGGTTTGGGAGTGGAGGAAGAGGTAGTGGTTGTAGGAGGTGTAAGTCTGCTGAATTTTGGTGAAGGTGCATTGGCCAGAGGATGTTGTGAGGTGGATGGCTGTTGGGTTGGTGTGTGCCTGCGTTTGTGTACTTTGGGTGGAGGGCTCACAGGCACACTGGGAAAGGACACAGGGGATGTGTGAATGATAGTGGGGGTGGTGGTTGCACGTGAGCGGTGTGTGGTGATAGGTGTGCTGGTGATGGAGGTAGTGGCTGAGGATGTAGTGCATGCAGGTGTGAGTGGAGATGAGACAGGGAGGAAGGAAGAGGACGTGGAGGAGGGGGACACAGTGGATGTTGGTGTCGCTGCATGGGGATGGTGCTTGTGTGAGTACCTGTGGGATGTGTGGTGCTTATGTTTGCCTGAGCCACCCTTGTGTGCTGATGTGTGTGGGTGCTGGTCTGATGGTGTGCTTGGGAGAGGCTGAGGTACTGGGATTGGGTCTGGGTGAAGAAGTTGGAGGGGGGAGGCTAGACACAGGGACAATGGCTGCCATCAGTGCTGAGGACAGAGCCTGAAATGCTCTCTGTTGGGCCGCCTACCCAGGATGAATCCCCTCCAGGTATGTGTTTGTTTGTTGCAAATGCCTCTCAACACCCTGGATGGCATTCAAAATGGTAGATTGCCCAACAGTGAGGGATCTCAGGAGGTCAATAGCCTCCTCACTGAGGGCAGCAGGGCTGACTGGGGCAAGGCCTGAGGTGCCTGGGGCGAATGAGATGCCCACCCTCCTGGGTGAGCGGGCATGGGACACACGCTGAGGGGCTGCTGGGAGGGCGGTGCTGGTAGGGGGGGTGGTGGCTGTACCTGTTGATGCGGTGGGCATAGAGGTACCCGCCACCGCAAGGAAGCTCCCATCAGAGGAGGAGTCGCTGTCACTGGTGTATGCTCCTGTCCCCGCCATGGAGCTCCCCTCGCTCTCCGTCCCACTGGTGGCTTCAGACTTCGTTGTTTCACCCTCCAGGGCCAAGTGGGTTGCAGCTCCCTCCTGCTCCGGTGCCAATGCTCCTCCGCCTGATGATGCTATTGCACACAAGAACAGGGAGGCCACAAAAAGGGGGGGAAAGACAGAAGAAAAACAGGTTCAGTTCATACAACACCATTACCGTTGCGGACGCAACACACATGGAGCAGCCCTCTGCACTATGCCATGCACTAACAGTTCCTAGAAATTTCACCTGACCATGGGGTACGAGGCCTAAGCCCAATTGCTGCAAACCTGGAAGTCACCGGAGCCTGACTAGGTGTAGATGGCTCTTACCACTAGTGGGGTTGGGGTGCCACATAGCCTGCCTCACAAGGGACCTTGCCTACCAAGTTCACCCTGGCCTAGGGGAACCCACTGCGCACTTCCACCACCCAGAAACCTCGTTATGCACGCAGAGTCAGCTGAATGAGAGTGTACTCACCCCCTTGTGGCTGCTGTGATCCCCTCAAGTGCCCATCCAACTCCGGATATGCCACCGCCAGGATCTGGGACATCAGGGGGGTCATGGTGCGCCGGACACCCCTTCCACGTTGGGAGGCCATCTCCAGCTGGGCCTCCGGTGTCTTCTTGCTCCAGCGACGCAGGTCTCCCCATCTTTTACGGCAGTGGGTGCTCCGTCTGTGGTAGACCCCGAGGGTCCGGACTGTTGAAGTAAGCCTCAGCAAGGCCTACTAGTGCAAGGGGTTCACCCTTCTCTGCACAAAATCCTCAGACCATATAGAAAGAAGTTGGCACAGAAACTGAAATAAAAGACAAAGTTTATTAAACCTCATGAGGTGGTACTACAGTTCAAATAGAACCCTTTGGTAATGTTTGAAGTAGCACACTGAACTAAGAGAGCATGGTCTTTTTATACCCACGCAGGGGTAAAAGAAGATGGTTCAATTATAGAAGCAAGACTTACCTACATATAAGGTCATATGGAAATGCACAGTCGACAGGTAGGAGGGGCTAACAGTTTTCAAGGACTAGTTGACACATTACTGTCTGTTACTGATTACTAACAGCTGCAGATCTTACTGGGCATGTGCGAAAGTGGGAGATGCTAAATATAACTTGTCACTAGACAGATTTTCAAGAGTAGTTAACAGAAAGGTAGGACAGAGCACATGGCGAGCACATGGCAGAGAAAATGGCTGCCATGAATACAAAATGGATTCCGCGAAATGATCACAATAGTTGCTAAATACAAGATGTCTTCTGCTAATGCTTTATCTAATCGCTATTAAATTACAACAGACGACCCTTTCAGCATTAGCTGAAGACATTCGTCTTTCTGGGATAATCTAAATATTTATCTTGTATATTTATGCTCATTTCAGCTATTTCCTTATCTAACATGTGTTGTGCTTTCATTTCTGTAATATTTCTTTTGGTAGGCATACAAGCAGTAATACACATGGAGCAGAACATTGGACCACACTGAATACAGATAAAGCATGTGAAAAATATTGCAATAATTACACAGGATAGTCAGTAGTTTCCAGCCCCAAGCGGAAACAAGAGCCCAAAACCATCCAGAAAAAGTCCAAGTACCAGTCTCTGTATGGATTTCTGCAGCAACTTTATGCAATTTAGATATTGCATCATATGCAAGGTGAGTGATCTGGAATAAAAACGCAGCAACTACTACCGATGATGCAACATGCACCACCTCGATCAGCTAATATCACATCTAGTACCATACGATTTTGGAGCGCTACAATCCTCGCAATTTGGAGTTCCTCGGTAATATTCCCAAGTGCCAGAGCTGCCTGATTGGTAACAGCTTCCACAACCCTAGTCAATCGTCTCACTTTCTTACTGTTTAATGCAGCAACCACAAAGGAAAACAACCCTAAATTAAAGTCAACATATTGTTGCAGGCTAGTGTCCGTTTGGTCTACCTCATTTGTACTTATTGTCCTTTTATATCTATTTTTAATGATGTCATTGAACAGTTTAAAATCTCGGTGATATGATGCAGGGGCCAAAACCACAGGGGGTAATAGAAAAGATACATATCACACACCTGACCACCCAACAGGTAGCTGGTAATATCCATAGTTACCACAAACAAAATATGTATTATGTGAAGCTGTAAAACTACTATTATTTACACCCTCAATAGTTAAAATAAAGGTACAATCGCTTATCCCCACTGGAATTTGCCCGATGCTACGTATACATAAATCTGCTTTAGTTTTTGTAACAGAAATCACAAATTGTTCTTTCTTGTCAGAGTCTCTTATATTTGTGAAGACATATGGTATTGAAACATTGTCCAGTTGATACTCTTCCCATTCACATATAGTTCCTTTGGCTTGAGGATACCCATCTTTGTTTTGGTAGCATACTTTATTAAGGCGAAAAAGAAGTCCGCCCTCTGTACGTTTTCCAGATGCAAACAAAAGCGTATACCAAGTTTGACAAGAACCATTGTGTCAAAAAGGAAGAGGAATGAAAGGTGTTCCTCCTTTCTTTTGATGCGCAGGTATCATTTCACATACCCAACAGTTAGTAGTATTTGTAGCATTATGAGTATGATGCAACATCTGAATGAAAGTATTATTGAAGTACGATTGACTATGCTTCTGCTCCTGATAGGGAAGCGTAAAGTAATAGTGATCCTCTGGTACTGGAGTAGTGGCAACAAAAAACTCATGAGCAGGAGCCTTTTTTTCAACAAACCAGGTGATTATTGCTATAACCACCAAAACAACAACAAACCCTATAGTACTAATGATCAGTTTGTTATTCATTTTAGCAACAGTGATACTCGACCCTTTCAGAAATTAATTAAAAACAATCGTTGGAGCTCTTATCCCTGGGCAGCCGCTGATTTCTTCACCACGGGCCAAGATGGGTGTCACTACTCTAATCCATGGCTGATCCCCCCCCCCTTGCCACATTGGCTCTCCGTTTCACTAACCCAGGGCGGTACCTCAACCAGTTTTCTCCAGCACTACGGGGTCTTTCCTCGGTCTCAAATTATATCGCGACACTCCAGAAATCGTATGGTCCGGAAAGAACTCTGCAGATTCCTCAGGTGATATAGCACGGCCTTTCTCCGTAGTCAAAATCTCTCGATGATCGGTCAGCACAGCAGGTTCCACCAAGGTAGGTAGCACTCTCTTGCAGTGAGTACTATGGACCCAATTCTTTCGGTTCGTCACTCGAACTGCTGTCCTTGTCGCAAGGAGCACCTGCTCTGGGCCTCGCCACCTTGGTTCCAAGCTGCTTGATCTTTCAAAGGACTTAATCATCACCTGGTCACCAGGTCGGAGTTCATGGCCTTCACCTGTAGATCTGTCAGGAAGTGCTTCTTGAACCTGTTGATGAACAGAAATTAAATTGTCGGTTATCTGTGCCAAATAATCATTCATCAGGACACAAGGTATATCATATACAGAATTTGACTTAGGAACTCCCCAAATGTTAATTGGCCTTCCAAACACTATTTCATATGGAGTAAGGCCTATTCAAGAGGGTGGCACTGACCTAATAGACATTAATGCCAACAGTAATGCATCCGGACAAGTTAAGGATGTGGAAGCCTGTATCTTCGAAAACTTCAGCTTCAAAGTAGCATTATACCTTTCAACGAACCCTGCTGATTGTGGGTGGAAAACCGCATGAAACTTCTGTTTGATCCCTAATCCTTTCAGGACATACTTAATAACTTCCCCAACAAAAGGAGGTCCGTTATCATTCCATAAAAGTCTGCAAACACCAAATCTAGGGACAAATTCTTTCAAAAGCACCTTCGCTGTGGTAATGGCAGTATTATCCTTTGTGGGGTACGCCTCTATCCTTTTACTGAAGGCACATACCACCACCAAGACATACTTTAAATTGTTGCAGCGTTCAAGCTGAATATAATCCATTTGTAGAACTTCGAAAGGTGCAGTTGGTGTAGCAAACCCTCCCGCAGGAGTTCGTGTCCCTTTTCCAGGATTTTATTGTAAACAGATCAAACAAGACTGTACTACTCTCTTAGCTGTACTGGAAATTTCTGGATGCTCCCAAACTTGCGTAAGCAACTTCGTTATTGTTGAAGCTCCAACATGTGCCAGCCCATGTGCCATCTGAACCATAAGTTGTACAACAGCTATAGGCATTTTTTATTTATCCATCTGCTTATTCCGCCAACAGCCCTCATCATCCAATTCTCCTTCTTCAGACCATTGCTCACGTTCTTTCACAGAAGCAGATTTCTGTATATCTAATACGTCTTATCTAGCATTATGCGAACGTTCAGCTTGTGACTTCACTACATACATAGAAGTAGTACTTGGCTACATCGCAGTCTCACGTGCTACGCGGTCCGCAATCTTATCGGTAACTCTCTTGTGTGCACTACATTTCACAATAGCTGTTTTCCATGGATATGTCAATGCAGTCAAGGTTATGCACTAATTCTCCGTGCATTATCTGCATCCCGTGGTATGTGAGAAAGCCTCTCTCCTTACAAAGCAAACCAAAATCATGAGCCACTCCAAAAGCATAGCGACTGTCTGTATGAATGTTCACACATAAGTCAGTACTAAGCTCACCTGCTTGTGTCAAAGCTATTAGTTCAGCTGCTTGAGCTGACTTCTGTGGTATACGAGCTGTCTTCACTACAGTGTGTATTGTGGTGATTGCATATGCAGCTGAGGTCGTACCGTCTGGCAACTTCAAACAAGACCCATCAACCCACAATTCCCCGTCTACATCTGGAAGGGGCGTATCTTGTAAATCAATACGATCCTTTGTCTGTTCTTCGGTAAGGAATATACAATCAAGTGTTTCTTGTGACTGAGGCTGAGTCACCGGATATGGCAACAAAGTGGCTGGATTTAGTGTTGCACATCTCTTCAGTGTAATGTGAGGAGTCAGCAATGTCAATTCATATCCTGTCAGGCGAGCGCTAGTTAAATGTTGTGTCTTTGTTTGATTTAAAAGAGCATCAACCGCATGGGGTACTAACACCAACAGCTTATGTGACAAAACTATCCCTTCACTCTGATGTATTGACACAGCTGTTGCGGACACTGAACGAAAACACACAGGCAACGCTCAAGCAACAGGATCAAGTACTGCTGAAAAATATGCACAGGGACGCTGCTTATCGCCATGTGTCTGTACTAAAACTTACAATGCACATCCATCTTTCTCATGTACGTAAAGTGCAAAAGACTTCGTGTAATCTGGAGTACCTAACACTGGTGCTGAACAAAGGGCTTGTCGTAGCTGCCAGAAAGCAGTCTCACATTCATCTGTCCATGGGAGGGGCATTGGAGTATCTTTAGTCAAAAGTGCTAGCAAACGTTGACAATGTGTAAAAACCCTAATATCCATTGCCTACAAAAAGAAGTAAGGAATGCACGAACATCTTTCTGAGTAGAGGGTACTGGTGTGTCTAAAATTGCTTGAATACGATCTGATGTAAGGGCACGGCCCTCCTTAGACAAAAGGTGACCTAAATAGGTTACCTTTGGTCTACAATATTGCAATTTCTTTCGTGACACTTTATGATGGTGTGAAGCAAGAAAAGAAAGTAAGGACAAAGTGCACTTTTCACATTGCTCAGGGGTATCAGCTGCCAACAAAATATCATCAACATATTGTATGAGAGCCACACCTTCAGGCAAAACAAAAGAATCAAGTTGTCGTTTTAACGCTTGACTATAAATACTAGGACTCTCAGTATAGCCTTGAGGAACTCTGCAAAATCTATATGATCGTTTATTCAAAGTAAAACCAAACAAATATCGGCTGTCAGGATGAATAGGGATCGAAAAGAAAGCATTCTTCAAATCTATCACAGAGAACGTAATTGCTGTCGGGGGAACCAAAATAAGAAGTGTTGTGATGTCAGATACCACAGGATATTGTGGTATCACAATCTTATTGACTTCTCGTAAATCAATAATGAATCGGTAAATACTAGTATCAGTATCCTTTTTCGGAATAGGAAGAATCGGACTGTTACAAATATTATACAGAACTTCCTCAAAATTTCCAACTGCAATAATATCATGCACAATTCGTGTGAGTGCTTCTTCGCCCTCCTGTGAAATTTTGTATTGAGGCAAACGTGGCAATACAGCTCCCTCCTTGACACTAATATGTACCGGTGGAATAATCATTTGTCCCACATCAGTATCTGAAGTATCCCACAAAGTACTAGGGATTGAAGCTAATGCAATATCCTCTTTAACAAGACAAACTCTTTCCATCACAGGATGATTATCACTCAAAATAACACGCACCCCTTCAGGAGAGCATCGTATTGTAGCCCTGAAATACTTGAGCATATCAAGACCCACAATATTGTCTGGTGTATTTGGAGAAAGCAAAAATGGACATGAAGCAGTAAATTTATCAACATGGAATGCAAGTGGTTGTGACAATGGGCTAGAGGAAGGTGTTCCATCGAAACCTCGATGTAATGGTTAAGCCAGACAGGAGAGCCCTTGGAATCAATTGTTTAGACAACGCGCTACGAGTAGCTCCTGTATCAACCAGAAACTGTTCAGTAGAACCCAAAACAAGTGCTGTAACATAGGGACCCCTCTGATCTACTGGAACTTCAACTGATTCCTTACCCCATCCTACGCAATCCTATGCATAAGCAGAATCTTGGAAATCAGGCTGCACATAGTTAGACATCTGGTATTGGTTCCGTCTATCAAAAGTGTTAAACCCATCCTGCCCTCATACATTAGCATCAAACCCTAGCATGATCATTCGTGCTTCTTCTAGGCCCTGAATATCCTGAGTGATTTCTCATTTGTCCCCGACCACGTGAATACTGCTGAACGCGTAGTGCTGGACAATTGGCAGCCCAATGCCCAAATTTCTTACAATACGCACACTGATCAACAGACAAATTCGAACGAGTGTAAGAAGAACCATAAGATCCACGTCCACCTCTATCACTACCTTTAAAAGGTGGATCATAAGCTTGAGCCAACATAACCTTCGTCTTTAATTCTTTAATCTTTTTATCCTCGCTACCTTTTGCTTCTAATTCCTGACGTTCATAATACTGAGCCATAGTCAAAAGAGAAACCGGTGTAGAGGGTAGTCCATGAACTTTCACTAGCTTTTAGACGACTAGCTATTCCTGGTAACAGATTTGCGACATATTTATCGACAAATGTCTGCCCGTATCATCTGACAATAACTGGCCGCTAAAATCCTGAAATGCTTCTTCAAAGCGTGTAAAGAAACCAGAGACCAATTCATCTGCCTTTTGCTTACAAGACGCTAAAACAGTCCAATCTATTTTTTTATGGGGAATAATCGTTTTTTAAAGATGCGGGAAGATCTAGAATCAACTGATATGGCTTTTTCGCAGGTTCCCTATCCCCGTCCATCTGTTCTAATTCTTTCCATGACGCCCCAAAAACTTCACGATCATCAACTTTACGAACAGTTCTCCACATATCTGGCGGTAATATCAATCCGAAAAATAAATCAATGTCAGCCAAAGTCATAGTACAAGAACTAATTGATCCCTCAACTTCCTCATAAAAGGCGGCTGGATTTTTCCGCGGGTCAGGTAATGCTGTTTTAAGTGCCATTACATCTGCCCTATTCCAAGGAGTATACACCCAATTATAAATAAAATAACCCTTAGCATCAACAGAAGTTTTATCATCACTTGTACCCAATCCTTTAGGAGGAACATACAAAGGCGCGGCCTACCGCATTGATTTCGCGTGAACTATCATAGTCTTATCTGTTCCGAAGATGGAAGCTTACACCCCGCTGGTCTGAGATGTCCGTGCAACTGCGTCCACAGCCCTTTTCTCCTCTTGCAAACGGACTGCCACCACACATAATTTCACCAAACGCCTGATTGCATCAGCCACCTGGGAAAAAATAAAAAGACCATCACGCATTTGCTTATGATCAGCTGCTACATCATCGGGCTCTAACTCATCAGATTATTTCCGAAATAGTTCAATAACTTCTGTACCAAATGCCTCAGTAAAATATAGCTGCTCCTTTTCCGTCCACCCTTTCATGTTGTCTAAAAGTTCAGAAGCAGAGACAACGCTACGAATTGTTTTACGAGCAATAGATCTAAGCTCAGACGCACGGTCAGCAGGCAACATAGAGCGACTGTCTCGTATCTTCTGTTGCTCCAAACCGGAGACCTCAGCTAACTCATGAGGGGCAGAAGGAACGACATACGGAGGTGGAGGGCGATCTAGTAACAAAAAATCATTGTGTAGTTTATTAAGGATAGGATAGAGAGGTTGCCTAACAGTGTATTGGCCAGTTACCTGTAATTTACGTTCTTTCTCTTCTAGCTCCTTTAAGTCATTTATTTCTTTCTTTCTCATTTACAATGCTTTCACATATACATTCTTCCACTGCTCTTTCTCAACCAAGGCTTGCTCACGCTTTACTCGTCCACGCACTTCTTTCTCCCACATTCTTACACAGTCAAACATATCTTGCCTAGACCTTCGCTTACACATACATGGTTCCACATACTCAATCTTTCGCAAATCAAATGACCCATGCATAGTCCAACGTAACTCAGGATCCGCACAAGTGTATTTATTCCATAATGTGCTGTACATTATAGGAGAAAGACCATGTTTAACATACATATCTCTATTGGGCGTCTCCTCTGGGGGTGCCGGTTGCGATTCTTCCAGTCTCAAATTGGTACCATTACAAAAGCAACACATCCTACGAAGTGCGCTAAAAACAGGCATAACAAAAATAGTGCAAATTATGCAATATTATAATCAAAGTAGCACTTAAGGTGTTGTTCAAATCAAAATTAAATTGGAGAAAATTCTCCTCATTACCTGCCTATATAAATTGTAATTTATATATCAATTCAAAGGACACAAATTGACTAGTCACCCAAAGCACAAGGGCCACAGTAAGTGATGCTAAACTTCATTCCCAAACAAAGGCATCAAAACCCACAGCAAGTGCCGTAAAACTGCTCTTACCAATCACAGAGCGTCCAGGTTCCAACTGCCAAGTTCTAAAATCGACCAAATGGTCACTGCATGACGAATGAACAAAAAGGATCTCAGTCGAGGACTGACGCCACCTGGATGGTCAAATCAGAAAGAAGGGAAAAACGACGTGGTTGCCAAGACTCGGGTCTCCTCAGGTACTGATCGTCCGCAGCGAGATCCCAATCCTTCGTCTCGACCAATCCGTTGGGCGTCAGTCGCCGATGAGTCCCTGTTTGGGTGCCAATTTGTTGAAGTAAGCCTCAGCAAGGCCTACTAGTGCAAGGGGTTCGCCCTTCTCTGCACAAAATCCCCAGACCATATAGAAAGAAGTTGGCACAGAAACTGAAATAAAAGACAAAGTTTATTAAACCTCATGAGGTGGTAATACAGTTCAAACAGCACCCTTCGGTAATGTTTGAAGTAGCACACTGAACTAAGAGAGCATGTTCCTTTTATACCCACGCAGGGGCTAAAAGAAGGTGGTACAATTATAGAAGCAAGACTTACCTACATATAAGGTCATATGGAAATGCACCGTTGACAGGTAGAAGGGGCTAACAGTTTTCACGGACTAGTTGACACATTACTGTCTTTTACTGATTACTAACAGCTGCAGATCTTACTGGGCATGTGCAAAAGTGGGAGATGCTAAATATAACTTGTCACTAGACAGATTTTCAAGAGTAGTTAACAGAAAGGTAGGACAGAGCACATGGCGAGCACATGGCAGAGAAAATGGCTGCCATGAATACAAAATGGATTCCGCAAAATGTTCACAATAGTTGCTAAATACAAGATGTCTTCTGCTAATGGTTAATCTAATCGCTATTAAATTACAACAGGATGTCCTTGGCAATGGCACGCCAAATACCCTTCTTCTGGTGGGCGCTGACCTAGAGGAATGGTACAGGGGGAAGGAAATTACTCACTCGTCCGGACCGTCATACTCATTGCCCACCAGTTCCCACCCATGCTCTGACGCACATACACTCACCATCCGCACATGCAGGCCTCAGCCCCCCCCCATGTATCTTCCATCCACACCACTCAAAGCAGGCATTGCCCATGCAGCATGCTCACAGTGTACTCACCTGTTTGTCTGAAGGACCGTACAGTTGCGTGTACTGGGGGAGGACCCCATCCACTAGTTTCTCCAACTCCTCCAAAGTAAAGGCAGGGGCCCTTTCCCCAGACACTGTAGACATCGTCGCTTCCAGATACAGGTCACAGCAGCACTTGCAGTGTAGGTCCTCTCCTGTTGAAGGTCAGGTATCAAGAGAGTGAACAGACAGAAAATGGCGGTCACGTCCACGGCAGTGCATACCGTCACCGCCAGCATACATCGTCATTGGTTCCTGGGACCCATAGGGCCCAATGTTAACCAATGCAGAATTGCCCTGCCGTCTTCGAACGCCCACCGCGATGGTGTACAACGCCAGCGCAGTAACCTCATATCCCCTTGTCCCACCTTACAGGTCAGGCAGCCGCCATTTCAGGGGCCACATGGGATGGATAATAACTGAGTCACACCTATCTAGGCCGGGAATACAAACAGATACCGGGACATTGCGGATTAATAACATTTCTGCAACTAACACATTGTGATATCTCAGTGTTGGATGACTCTCTGCTTGATAGGGCACGTCTGCTGGGGCAGGTGATGAGATGGCGGCATCCTCCGGTGTACAGACCCCTGGTGGACCTGTCGACAATGGAAGAGAGACACATCATATTCACATACAGACTTGATCGTGCAACAATCCTGGAACTGTGTGCCCAGTTGGAGCCAGACCTGATGTCAGCTATCTGCCATCCCACAGGAATACCCCCTCTAGTGCAGGTCCTGTCTGTACTCCATTTCCTGGCCAGAGGGTCTTTTCAAACAACAGTGGCCATGGCATCAGGGATGTCCCAGCCAGTGTTCCCTAACGTTTTGTCCAGAGTGTTGTCTGCCCTGCTAAAACACATGCGCAGGTACATCGTTTTCCCTCAGGTGGAGGATTTGCCCACAGTGAAAGGTAACTTCTATGCCCTGGGACATATCCCCAACATCATTGGTGCCATTGATGGGACACATGTGGCATTTGTCCCCCCCTGCAGGAATGAACAGGTGTACAGAAACTGGAAGAGCTACCATTCGATGAATGTGCAGATGGTGTGTTTGGCAGACGAGTACATCTCCCAAGTCAATGCAAAGTATCCTAGCTCTGTGCATGGCGCTTACATTTTGAGAAATAGCAGCATCCCTTATGTGATGGGGCAACTCCTGAGGCACCGTGTGTGGATAGTAGGTGAGGCCAAGATCCCAATACAGTTGACATAGGTGTCTGGGTATGGGGTTGTCCTTAAGGGTTAGTGTGTGTCTAACAGTTGTCCCTCGACATTTGCAGGTGACTCTGGTTACCCCAACCTGTCATGGCTACTGACCCCAGTGAGGAATCCCAGGAGAAGGGCAGAGGAACGCTACAATAAGGCAGATGGGCGAACTAGGAGGATAATCAAACGCACCTTAGGCCTCCTGAAGGCCAGATTCTGGTGCCTCCATCTGACAAGTGATCCACTATACTACTCACCGAAGAAGGTGTGCCAGATAATCGTGGCCTGAAGAAGGTGTGCCAGATAATCGTGGCCTGCTTTATGCTGCACAACCTGGTTTTGCGACGCCAGGTGCCTTTTCTGCAGGAGGATGGCCCAGATGGTGGTCTTGTTGCAGCTGTGGAGCCTGTAGACAGTGAAGAAGAGGAGGCAGAAGAAGTTATCAACAACGGAAACAACATCATCATGCAATACTTCCAGTGAGACACA
Source organism: Pleurodeles waltl (assembly GCF_031143425.1). Taxonomy (NCBI): domain Eukaryota; kingdom Metazoa; phylum Chordata; class Amphibia; order Caudata; family Salamandridae; genus Pleurodeles; species Pleurodeles waltl. The sequence continues at coordinate 470,240,938 of NC_090449.1, read as the reverse complement.
GGTAAGAAGATGTCACTGCTTCCCACATCTCATACTATTGTTGGAGCTAGCATAAGTCTGTCATTTTCACTCAGTGTATGGACACTGACTTGTCACTTTGACCTTCCATTTCACAGATCTGGGTCCCACTTTGTGCCCTCTGCTATGTTTACTCCTGGCCTACAGCTGTGTAACATTGGTATATGCACAAGTAAATTGACATTGCTATATTTCATGGATGTTGCATTTACACATTAGTGAAAGCACAGTCTGACTCCAGATTGTTTTGTGATTGAAGTGTGTTCATTCCTGTGCAAATAAGTGGAGGGGGTTGTAAAATGGGCTGGGGTGATGGTGGAGGTATGTCCATGGCAGAGTCCTGTCTATTTGTTTCACAGGTGCATTGTCCAAAGGGGCATAGGAAGTGGAGCAATGGCAGTTTAAGGATGGACAGGATGACATAGTGGGACAGAAGGGTGACATTCAGGGAGGCCTTATTTCCTGGCAGGGATCTTGGCAATGTTCTCTGTCTTGTTCCTGGATCTCAGGGACCGTTTGCGGGGTGGTTTTCCAGCTGCAGGGGGGTGGGTGCTGGTGTCCTGTTGTTCCTGTGGCAGTGAATCCTGTCCACTAGCGCCGGCGGAGGTGGAGGGCTGGTCATTGTCCAGGCTAGTGTCAGGGGCCAGTTGGTGTGCCAAGGTGTCCCTCCTGGTGTTGAGAAGGTCTGCAAGCACCCCTACAATGGTGACCAGGGTGGTGTTGATGGACTGCAAGTCCTCACTGATCCCCAGGTAGTGTTCCTCCTGCAGCCGCTGGGTCTCCTGAAACTTGGCCATTTACGTGCCCATGGTCTCCTGGGAATGGTGGTAAGCTCCCATGATGTTGGAGAGTGCCTCGTGGAGAGTGGGTTCCCTGGGCCTAGCCTCCCCGTCACACAGCAGTCCTCCCAGCTTCCCTGTTATCCTGTGCCTCTGTCCCCTGAACCGTGTGCCCACTGCCACTGCCCCCAGGTCCCTGATCGTCCTGTGTTAGTGGGGTTGCCTGGGTTCCCTGTAGTGGTGGACACACTGCTGATTGACTTGTGCTGGGGACAGAGGGATGGGCCCACTGGGTGGGTGCTGTGCTGGTGTTTCCTGAGGGGGAGGCTCTGTGGTGGTTTGTGACTTTGTCAGGGGAACCGACTGTCCCGAGGTCCCTGATGGGCCGGGCTGGGGGCATCTTGATCCAGGCGTGCAGAGCTTCTGTCATCACTGTGGGTCTCTCCTGTGGGGGGACTGGATATGTCTGGCACCTCCTGTCCGGTGACATTGGGTAGGGGTCCTGTTGGGGTGTAAATGCATGGATATTGTATCTGTGTGTGCCATCTTATGCAATGGGTGAGTGACCCTCTACTCCTGTGCTTGCATTATTGGCTTGGTCCTTGTGTGATTGGTGATTTTGGGACATGAGTGAGTCTCTGTACTGGACATGCTTTGGTGATGGGTGTCCATGCATTGGTGTTACATGCAGGGTTTGGTTTTGGGTTGTGTGGGTTGTGTTAGTGGGGTATCTGTGGGTTGTTGGGGTGATGGGTGTGAGGGTAAGGGTGGGGGTATGTAATGGCATGCAGGTGGGGTGTGGGGGATAGAGTAGTAAAGATATGTCTTACCAGAGTCCAGTCCTCCTGCTACTCCTACGAGGCCCTCAGGATGCATGATTGCCAAGACTTGCTCCTCCCATGTTGTTAGTTGTGGGGGAAGAGGTGGGGGTCCACCGCCAGTCCTCTATACAGCAATCTGGTGTCCGGATACCACAGAACGTACCTTCCCCCGTAGGTTGTTCCACCTCTTCCTGATGTCATCCTGTGTTCTTGGATGCTGTCCCACTGCATTAAACCTGTTGACAATTCTGCGCCATAGCTCCATCTTCCTAGCAATGGATGTCTGCTGCACCTGTGATCCGAATAGCTGTGGCTCTACCCGGACGATTTCCTCCACCATGACCCTGAGCTCCTCCTTCGAGAACCTGGGGTGTCTTTGAGGTGCCATGATGTGGTGTGGGTGATGGGTGAGGTGGTGTCTGTTATGATGTGTGAGGGGATGTGTTGGTGCGTGGTGTTTGAGGTGTGTGGATGTTGTGTAAGTGATGGTGTTGTGTGTCTGTGGATGCTGGTGTTGTTTTAAGTTGTCTCTCTCTCTGGCCTTCTTTCTAAATTTTGTTTGTAAGGGTTTGTGGGTGATGTGGGTGTGTGCTTTATATTGGATTGGGTGTGTGAGTGTGGTGTTTGTATGTGTATTAGGTGTGTGTATTTCGAATTCTCCAATGTGGTTGTGTTTTGTAAATGTGTGTGTATTTTGAGCGCAGCGGTGTGTACCGCCAATGGAATACCACGGTTGAAAGACTGCTGCGTTGATTCGTGGGTCGTGATACTTATTCCTGTTGGTGTGGGTTTAGTTATCACCAGTTTATCACTGACCTTTGGTGTGGCGGACTTGTGTGGGTGTCTGTATTGTGGCGGATTCCGAGCTGTGGGTTGTAATACCTGTAGCGGAATTCCGCGGCCGCAGCGGTATGTTGGCGGTCTTCTGCATGGCCGAAAGTGGGATTTAAAGCCAGGGTTGTAATGAGGGCCTAAATGTCTTCTTTGAACTAAGAATTGCATTCCAGAGATTTTTTTCAGCTTGGTCATTAGTGAAAGCAAAACAGGTGGCGTGTGGCTGGGGGAGGAGAATATTTATGATATAAAAAATACAAATAGTTTTTAAAAAGCTTACATGCCGTGTCCTTCCTCTGTTCCCTCAGCAGGCACAGGCTCCCAGCCTTCCCTGCGGCCCATCCTAACACTGCATGAAAGCTGTGTTAGGAGTGGCTGGAGTGCCTAGCCAGGGTGACTGGCAAACGGACAGGCAGACTGGGAGCCTGTGCCTGCTCTCTCCAGCCCGGCAACACAGTGCCGTGTTGGAGAGAGCACAGTGCACATGTGTGTTTGGCCTGCCCGAGAAGGAAGGCCAAACACACATGCTCAGTGAGGGGAGTGCACAGTGCACTGCCCCTTGTCCTCGTCATCCCCCATGGCCCTGCCCCTTTAACAACGAAACAATCATGAACATAGTTTATTATCATTTTGCTGTTAAAGGTATGCAGCGGCTGCTGCTGGCAGAGGGCAACGATCCTCTGCCATAGCGGAGAAGCCGCTGCTGATGGGGGACATGTTATATTAATCAACAGATCTACTCTATTATATGTCTGTATTATATGTCTGATTAGAACCAAAAGAATTAATAGGGATCATGGTTGTCATAGTAGTGCTTAGTCTCTCCATCTCTGCATTAGTTCCAAAAGGGGAATTAATTGCTGGTACTGGATTTGGAATCTGTGAACCGTTCTCATTATTACTCTAGGCATACAACAAGACAACTGGACTTATTGTCACAGGAACTGTCAAGGCAACTAGTCACGACAAATTTGTTTGACTTGGCGGGAACACTAAACTTTTACCTTGACTAGTTAATATTGTACCAAGAGCCTGATTTGACTGATTTGGTGCAGCATTCTGTGGTGTCGTTACTGTAGAATACATGGGCATTTTCTGTCTCTGATTCACAATTTGTGCAGGCGTATGTGCATTAGATGTGGACTCATTCCTGCATTTTGAATTGGCTGTGGCATAACTGGAACTGTGACATCCGGGGCTGTATTAACAATTGGACCTGTTGGATAAGCCATTAGCAACTGTGCAACATTAGTAGTAGGTACATTAGGAGTTATCTGAAACTGGCTCTGTGCAACTGGGACTGTGGTAATATTTGGGACTACGGGCCAGATGTATGAAAATATTTTGCACTCGCAAACGGTAAAATCGTCCGTTTGCGAGTGCAAAATAGTTGTCTGCAATGCATGAAAGGCATTCGCAGACCACAAAGTAGAAATCGCTAAAATTGTGATTTTTAGCGTTGCGACCTGGATTTTGCGAATCGCAATTTGCGAATTGCAAAATCCAGGTCGCAAGGCAATGCTGTAAAAAATCGCAAATTGCGATTTTTTGCAGAATGGCATTTTGCACATGCAAAATACCATGATCTGCAACCAGGTGGTAACCTGGTGCAAAATTTAAAAATGCAGCAAAACTGCATTTTTAAATTGAACATGTAAAGCACACATGCCCTTTTGGCATGTGTGTACCTTACATGTTAAAAAAAAACATTTTGGGGTGCAGGAGAGGGGGCCTTAGGACCCCAGCACCCTGGCCTTTTGCATTTCCAAAATTGCGATTTCTGTTTCAGAAATCGCAATTTTGGAGATGCAAAAAATTCGCAGCTATGGGCCAGCAGGCCCATAGCTGCGAATGGGGCCAGTATCGCAATTTGTGATTCGGTAATAGCATTTGCGATTTTTAAGAAATCGCTATTACCAATTCGCAAATGTGATACATGGCCCTTTGCGAGTCGGTAATAGCGATTTCTTAAAAATCGCTATTACCGAATCGCAATGGGCCGTGATGCTACATCTGGCCCTACATTCTGACTTACTGATTCAACTGCATTATATGGTGGGGGACGATTCTGTAACAACTGAATTATAAATTCATCCTCTGAATTACTTTCTGTGTCTTCTACCTTTTTGTGTTCTTCTTCTGCAGGTTTCCTTTTGGCTTTTGGTTTAACACTGCCATCACCTTCCTGTGTAATTGCTGGGCATAACTTCACTGCATGCAATATGTCTGCTCTCCACATTCTCCGCGACTCATCCTATCTAGAACTTTCATAACTTTCATAATTAGATTCTCTAATACTCAAGTTAAAACTTTCATAAGGAAAAGCTAAGTTACCTTCCTTCTCAGTTATTTTACACAACTGATTTACCCAAACACATGCCGAAACTCCTCTTTCCTCAATTACTTCAAATGCTGGTATACTCTTAGGTGGAGTAGCTTCAACCCCTCTAACTGGAATAAAATCATCCCCACTCAGTGCACTCCTTAAAGCTTTGAAAAACTTCATTTTTACATAAATTTAATTCACAAACACAAATTCTACGAAACCAATAAGAAATTTTCAATCCCACAATTCCTTTTCAGAAGCTGTTCTCAACCTATAGCAGCGCAGTCTTTCTCACCAGGTCAGACCAAATGACGAACACCCACTTCACTTAGCAGCTTTGACTCACTTCAGAGCCGTCTCATACACCTTTCATGTAAACACCTAAATGTGAATATTGTGAGCACAAAAATCAAACCTGTCTGCTCACTACAGGTAGGATTCAAACGCACAAAGCTGTACGGAACTTTTGACTGTGGCTTTTCACACAAACAGCTACTTTTCTGACTAGGGCTTTCTCACAAACGCAAGTAAGACTTGACCCGCAAATCTCACTCCGGTTGATACCAGTTCTCCCTGTGCACTCACAATTCACCAAATACCAACCAACAGCTCACACTCTCAAAGAATCTACTGGTATTGTCGACAGAGATCAACCGACCCACACTTCACTGCCGACAATAAACAAATAAAGTGTCTCCATATACTTATGCAGTACTCCGGAGTCAAAGGCCTCGCAGGACCCGTAAACAACAACAATCATGTTGGTAATTTTTAGCACAAAGTGCAACATTCATGCCGAATCCCCACTCTCTTCCTTGGAGTATGCAAACTTCCTACTCATTCCATGTAGGGGGGGCCCAAGTTAGGCCCCCCTCATGGCACTTTAAAAAAAATACTTACCTGGACTTTCTCACCAACCAACCTATCCCAGCTCGGACCAAATGACTTTGCACTCACTTCACTCGGCAGCTTTGACTCACTTCAGAGCCTTCTCATACACCTCTCACGTAAACACCTAAATGTGAATAATGTGAGAATAAAATTAAACCTGTCTGCTCACTACAGGTGGTACTCAAACACTTAGAAAGCTTACGGAACTTTTGACTGTGGCCTTTTGCCCAAACAGCTACTCTTCCAACTAGGGCTTTCTCACAAACGCAAGTAAGACTTGATCCACAAATCTCACTCCGGTTGATACCGATTCTCCCTGTGCACTCCCAATTCACCTAATACCAACCAACAGCTCACACTCTCAAAGAATCTACTGGTATTGTCAACAGCGATCAACCGACCAACACCTCACTGCAGACAATAAATAAACCAAGTGTCTACATTTACTTGTGCAGTACTCTGGAGTCAAAGGCCTCGCAGGACCCGTAAACAACAACAATCATGTTGGCGATTTTTAGCACAAAGCGCAACATTCATGCCGAATCCCCACTTTCTTACTTGGAGTATGCAAACTTCCTTCTCATGCCATGTAGAGGGCCCAAGTTATGCCCCCGTATGGCACTTTAAAAAAAAATACTTACCTGGACTTACCTGGGATGTGTCCCACCATCCTTAGATGTCCTCCAGGTGTGGGTTGGGGTTGGGTGGGGGTGTCCCTGGGGGGCAGGGAAGGGCACCTGTGGGCTGTTTCCATGGTCTCTGACCATGGAAAAAGGCCCACAGGTCCCCTAACGCCTGCCCCTACCCAGGCGTTAAATAATGGCGCTAAGCAGGCTTAGCGCCATTATTTAAGGCTCTCCTCCTCCCGTGCGTGATTTTTGCACAGGAGGTTAAATAAGGCGCTAGGGCCTTTGAGTAATTTTTTGCCCATGAATGCCTACGTTGCGTCTCATTGAAGCAAGGTAGTTTTCCACTGGCAAAAACTTTACGTTAACTCCAATATTTTGATGCTAGACATGTCTAGTGCCCAAATATAAATATGGAGTTAAGTTTGCATAGGATTTGCGTTAAAAAGAAATGACGCAAATCCGGCGGGAAGTATAAATATACCCCTAAGTCTACTAAACATCAATACCGTTAAACACTCCAAAAGAATAACGTAAATTAGCAAAACTTCACTATGCACATTTACTTTGGATTTCAAAGCAGATGATGATGACATAAGTAAATAATCAAAATTCAATTAATAACATTCAAAGTTTAGGGTTGGGCCATTCTTATCACTAACACGAATTTGGACTTGCATGTGTGGGAACGGACTAACAGATGCCGGCAAATTAAAAGGAGAGACAAAAATAATTTGGAAAAATCATCTAACTAGGGTTGTTTTCTATAAAAATATGCTGGTGTAATTATCTAAGCTGAAAAGGAAACAGCATCAGGACAGTGCAGAAGACGAGCTGCAAATAGGCAAGTCAGCAGTACATTTTCTAATTGACTGCTACGTAAGGATACTTTCTCACGGTACAGAGGATGAGCTAAACATTTCTCGCATGAAGTTAATAACATTTCCGGTCTTGTTCGACAGCTAGAACAAATATTGTTACTTTGTTTGTCACTAAAACATCTTCTTCGTCTTCAATACAATAGAACATTCAACATCGCATCAGCAACCTAGGAAACATTTTAGTTCAAACCAAACAGAATAAGCAAGTAATTTTTCTCCACTGCTGCAAAATGAATCTTAAGGCCTAGTTTAGAAAGAAAGCCTAAATACATTAATACAATTAATACACTTATAAAACCTATTGCACACCTTACAATTTAAACAAATATGAAAAGCAAATTATTTTACTGCAAGGATTATTTATGACATATTAGAGCAGTTTAAACATGCATTTAGTTTTCTGCACACATGTAACTCAGGTTAATAAATTCCATTTAAATCAATATAAGTACGATCAATTCATGTCCATTGAACACTTAAATTTTTTATATTCATCTAATACAAAATACTTGTAATATTAATTCATGCCAGTAGCTTACTTGAATATAAATGCACAATACCCTTCATGTTAAAAAGTGATATCAAATATGAATGGAGGCCACATTGTCCACCATAATTCAAACGTGCATAATTTACATTTACATGTTACTTTCTCTGTTAGGCCTTTAAATGAAGGTTTGTAAGTCATCATATGCTAACTTCTATACAACTAATGTATTAGTAAAATGTGATCTCTACCAATGGCCACTTGCCCATTAGTATTTTCTGCTATGTCAAGAAGATTAATGACCATCTGATATGGTCGGTGGTACCCTAGCCTGGAATAAATCTGTGTTGCCAGGGCGTCACCAGCCAGTCAATGACCCTCCCCAAGCACACTGCCAATATTTTAGAATACAATTTGGCATTGGCATTAATCAGAGAAATAGGCCTATACAAAGCTGGATTATCAGGGGACTTGGCTTTTTGGGGACAAATAATTGTCAGTGCCCTGCCATGATGGAGGGGGTGTCTCATTCTGCTGTACACCCAAAAATAAATCTAGGAGAAGCAGAGATACTTATACAACTCTAGGAGGATTCTGTCAGGTCCAACCGTTTTGCTGGCTGCCAGGGAAGCCAAAGCATCCAAGACTTTTTCCAAAGCAATGTCCACCTCTAGTTCCCTATTTACCTCCGGTGCTACTCTCCCCCCATTCAAGTTCCACCTTTCTGCTATTCTGCCCAAATCAGAACATGAAACATCTTTGTGATACAGTGCTCGATAAAAACCCTAAAAAATCTTAATGATCTCCCTGGTATCAGTTGCATATGACCCATCCACCTTTTAATTTTCTCGATACCCTTCCTTACTTCCTTTTGTCTGGTCCATAGTGCAAGCTGTCTCCCTACCAAATCCCCATACTCATGACTCTTGTTTCTGTACACCTGAAACCTTTTTGCCTCCCTTTACGTGTGGTAGTTATAAATCTCAGTTTTAACTGCCATAATTTGGACTGGAATCTGCCCCTCCTCCTGACCACTCACAATCCTCTCTGTGTGGCTCTCTTTCAGCCTAACACGTTTGTCATACAATCCCCTTATTTCTTCCACCACCTGTTTCCTATTAAAGGCAGTTAGGCAAATAACTTCCCCTCATAGTCTAACTTTAAAAGAATCCCAGACCATCCCCCTCGGAGCCCTATACCTATTATGTTCAGAGAATTCAACCACCTATTTTCTCTGGTGCTCGATAAATCCCTCGTTTACCTGCAGCTTTCTGTCAAACAACCATTTATGCGGTGATTTGAAATTAACCTGGTCAGTGATTTCTAAAATTAGAGGGTTGTAGTCTGAGAAAAGCCTTGGCAAATTCTTAGAGGCTGTCTTATTAATCAGACTGGATGAAACCATAAAGTAATCTAGTCTAACGAATTTCCTATGTGGAGCAGGGAAGTACAAGTAGCTGGGGTCAGGGTTCTTTTTTGCCTCCTTCTGGTTAGAACTGTAAATAAAGCAGACAACCATCCTCACCCCCAATTCCGCAATCGTCCACCTGCCCCATTTATCCAACCTTGTCCGTTTAACCAGCCCCATGCTGTTCTTGACAAATATTGCAACGCCCCTGATTGTTGTACTCCGACTTGTGTATGCCTCTAGAGTATAACCCCACAGGGTTAACAGGCCCCTCTTACCCCAAGGAATATGTGTTTCCTGCTGACATATTATATCAATGCCAAAGTATTCCATGATTGCGGCCACCTTCTGGTGTTTCGCTTTATCGTTTAGGCCCCCTACATTAACAAAGCAGATCACTAGTCTACCCATTTGGTATCCGATGCACTAATCTCGGTCTTATGCCCAAGTCATGCAGTTTAGATGCTATAAAAAACATAGCCCTATATCCTACACAACTTGCTTTGTTTTTCCCCCTTTGGGCCACCTTTGTATATTCTATGTTGTCTGCAACGCTATTGCTGTTAATGTCTGTACATCCCTTGTCTCGTTGGCTGCTGTTAGCCATGCTTTCTTAGTAGTGATCTCTTAAGAAATTCAAACATTCTCCTTCACTTATATTGGTGTCATTTGAAGACCCTGGGCCATTGTCAAGGTAGTTTATTAACTTCCAAAAGCCGTTTGTCCCATATGGTTTCAGCTTTGTCCTTCTTAAGCAGCCAGACCTCTTTGTTCAGTCTTCTGTGATCTTGGTGGAGAGACGTTAGCAGTGCATGCTTCTGCGGAGCTCGGAGCAACTGACAGTTGTATTAATCCACGAGCTGATGACTCCAATTGATTTTTGCCACATTATATTCCTAGTGGGCGTGATACTCTTGCAGTTAAGAGAGGAATTTGCTGGATGCCCAGCTGTAAGATACTCGGTAAGATGTTTCCAAGCTTTTATTATGTCTGGCTCGCTAGCTATGGATTCATTCAGTTTTTCCACTGCTTCAATTGCCAGCTCTTGGATGTTGTTCGAGCTCTATTTGAGGCGTTTTAAATTTTCAGTAAAGGCTTCTGCCTGAACTGTCTGGGCACGGTCCAAGTCTGTTTTTTTTGGCACAAAGGTAGATGTTTTGTGGATGGTTATCACTGTCTGATTTCTGGTCAATCTTGAAATAAGCTACCCTGCTAAACATGTTGGCACTTACTATGGAGTAATCGTGGTAGGAAGTTGTTGTATCAGTGCAAACTGAATTAAGTTTCAAAGCTTTATTACAAACCCAAAATCAATGTAATGAATACGGTGCACAAAACTAAGTTATAAACGTACATGAAAACTATAGGCTGACCAAAACGCCAAAAGAGATTAAGGCCCTCATTTAGTCATTGATGGTAAAAACCACCTACCGCCGTGGTGACGGGCGCCATAATACCGTCACCGTGGCTACCATCCGTACGCCATATTATGATTACTGCCGGACTTCCACCACAAGAAGAGCGGAAATCCGGCAGTGATCATACTGGCGGACGGTGGTAAGCTGGCGCTGCTACCACCAGCACTGCCACGCCAGTTGAATGCTGCCAGCCGTATCATGACTTGTGATATGACCTGGCGGTGTTCTGCTGGCGGGTGCTGCTGGCGGTAGCAGCGCCCCTTCTCATTCCCTGCTGGAAGACCTCCTAGAACAAGGTAAGTCAGGCTTCTGACGGGGGAGGGGGTGTTGTGTGTGTCTGGTTGTGTGCATGAATGTGTGAGTGTGTGTGTGAATGCGTTTGTGTGTAGTGTTGTTTGCGTGGGTGTATGCATGCGAGTGAATGCATGTAAGAATGGTATGTGAGTGCGTGCCTGACTGTCAGTAAGATTTTGTGTTAGAATGTGTGCGAGCATGTCTAGAAGTATGTGTGTGTGTATGTGTGTATGCCAGTGTGAGAGACTGGGTGTATATGTGGTTCATGTCTAAGGGTGTGTGTGTGTGTATGGGTGGTGGAGGGGAGTAAGAGGATCGTAGGGGTTGGGAGGAGTGAGAGGATAGGAGGGGGAGTTTGGATGTAGGGGGCGTCAGGTGGGTGTTGAGGGGGGTGGGGGAGCAACCTACCGGTTACAGGTAAGGAATTCCCTGTCACCGGTAGGGCCTTGTCCAAGATGGTGGAACGTACGCAGGGAGGCATCCATTTAACATTATCAGCCTGGCTGGTCCACAAGCTGTCACAAATTTCTTCCCAACTTTGTCTTCCCTTCTAATTTGTGGATAGCTTAGGGAGGGCTGGGTATATAGAACTTTGTCATCATCCATATTTGCATCTTGAAAAAGATTCTGGCTGAAGTCACCTGTGATTATCAGGTTCCCCATCTGGGGGTCCCCTTCCCACTCCTTGCATAGGTTGATCAACTTATCCACTATTTTTCTTTTCCACCTTGGGTTAATGTAGATGTTTATCAAAACTAATGGGCTTTTCTGATGGTTGTCCCATTTTTCTAGGGATATCACCAACATCCATGGTTTGTTAATGTCCAGCACCGTGACTTTTGGGGTGACCAGTGCCCATTCCTGTACCTACCCCGGCCTGCTGCCTTCATCTTTGCTGCTGACGTTTCTTTAACTATGAGTTCCTGCCCTTATTGACTGCTCTTGGTCAGAGTTGGGTTTATGTGCCACGGTCCTTAACCCCAAACCATGTCCTCTAGAAGTGCTGGTAATCACCTCTTACCATGAACGCCAGGCTATTGATCACCTCTTTTCATGAACACACTGTGAAGTCGTTATCATTCCTGGCTTGGGCCCTTTTTATTAGGATCTTTAACATCTCCACTTTCCGTCAATGCCTGACATGAAGATGGCTAACGTGTTAAGCAAATCAACTTGGATGTCCATCTTACTGGCAAAATGATTTAGGGCCATATGTACCAACGAATATTCCCATAGACACAGAATGGGTAAAACCCTTTGCTACATCTGGCCCTTAATGCCTTCACTGAGGCTTACATTGTATTTAGAACAGCACTCCAGAGCACAGTAGGGGCCTTATTAGGATTTGTTAATTTTACATCCTCCGTGCTTGGCCCTGCTGCTTTTGGCAAACTCAGTTGGGGTGCTCCTCCGAAGCTAAACAAACCCCCAGTAGACTTTGATGATTCAAATTGATTTCCAAACAGACCCCTAGCAATGGCCGTTGGTTGAGCGAAAGTGGTAGCATAATTATGAGTGTCCAGATAGGCTGGAAATGAATTATACATTAACTTGAAACTGGAACAAACACGTGTTATATCATCTGTTACATCATCTATTTTGGGCATTAGGAAAATTGGAGACAGCTCAGATTTCAAAATTTGCAGCATAGAATTTTGCTGGTTTAACACAGTGACCACTGGAGACAGAGGGAGGCACGGCCTTCGTGGAGGTTGCTGTAAAAGTAATTATTGTGGCGATAGTTGCTGTCCTCTACCTGTGACCTTCCCTGCAAGCGTTTCTTCCCCCTCCAGCTGCTCCTAGTGGGACTTAAGTCCAGGAGATGTGTCATTGGCGGTGCCTGCAGAGGAGACAAAACCCTGTTTTCTCTCCTCATACAAGGACCAGAAATAGTCAGAGATATTTGAGGGCTTCAAACCCTTGGGGACTTCACCCCCTGTTGTTCCTGTTTCTCTGTTGTCAGGGGGGCCCCCAAAGAACATCCATGTTTGCCTCTGACAGCTGTGCAGGCGAAGATAGAACACTATCCTTACCGGCAGATTTGGCTATCACCTTTCGCTTAGTGCTTATTGCACTCGGTGCCTTGAATGCTATGGTCTCACACTTCCTTTTCCTCTGACCCGCTTGCACACAAGACCTGGTTCTCCCCGATCTCATTTTGTACTCGGGGAACAGGGTGTGGTGGAGGAGCTAGTGATGAATTCCAAATTCTCCTTATTCACTTATCCGCTGCTTGTGCGAACTTAGGTTAGCTGTGGCCCCCTTTAATATTGCTTTTGTTTGCTCCCCTGCACCTCTTAACGTCTTGTCACCCTTGTATGGCCCTATTTATTGATTTCTGTTAAGATCCCTATGAAAGCACTGTAGTACAGCATGATCCGCTTGATATTTTTCTTCTGAAGTTAAAACTCGTTGGGACTCCTTGAGGCTGCTAGCGCTGACACACCTCCCACTCAAAAAAGTCCTGCAGGCGTGGTAGCTCTGGGAAGCATGCTAAACGCTAAGCTGTTAATGTGGCTGCTGGTGTAGCTTGTGGTACTTTGTAGTGCAAGCGCCCCACAAGCGATTTTCCTTTGTTGTATTAGTCTGGTCCAGTGTGCGCAGTCTGTATAACAGTGCAATTAGGAGGAAAAACAGGGGAGAGAATTGTTTTGAATTTTAAAGGGTGCAAGGCGCAAAGGCACAGGGGGCAGTGGGGCACAGGGCAAAGAAGACTGGAGGGCAGAGCAGAGCAGCCTAACCTGAGCAAACCGCACCGGCCAAATGCCGGACACCTCCGCCCAGTCCGAGCTACCTGCACCCTAAACTTCCTTTCCCACCACTGCCACCTGAGACCGTTGCCCCTTACCCTGCCCTTGCTCATCCGTGCCTTATTAAAGCCACTTCTGGGCTTTCAAATCCACATCCACTCCATGCTGAGCCACCCCTGGCTCCTTTGGTTTCTCTGGCTCCCAACAGCTACCTCCTGGGCCATATTCCCTCATCGCTGCCACCGCCTCCCAATTACTGCGTGGAGAAAACAGAACGGCCTGTCCATCCATACATGACCTTGCCTGAGGGTGAGGTGGTGGTAAGGTGGGGAAGACATGGTCCTACAAACTTTAGCTTGGGACGGGACCAGGGGTCGGGGGCCAGAGGCTCGATACCTCCACCACTCCATTAAACAGGGGATGCAGAGGACTCAAAGCTTCTTCCTCCTCTGCAGCGCACAACGTTTACATGTCTACGTATAAAGGTTTGCTGCATTTGGGAGGTCTGCTCCAATAATTTCCAGTGGTAATAATGGATCATTTTAATCTGTGTCTTTCTCCTGTTGTGGTTGATAGTCTTTATAAGAATATGTTTGAAGCTTTTGAGATCCCTGTTGCAATTTTCCCAGATTGTCTCCTACAGGGGAAGACACAGTCACTGCTTAAACAGCTAGGTGAGGCTAGTTTTATATGACTAAATGACCGATTTAAGGGTGACATTCCAGCTGTACAGACTTTTTTACATGGAGATCAGAAGCATCCATTACACTATATATATTTTTATTCAGGAATGTTTTTTTGATCTGTGTGTGAGAGTTTTAAACTGCTAGAAATCTGTGGAAGTGATCGCTGTACACTGAACGGAGCTGAACTTTGCTTTTGTGCACCGCAAAGACAGTGATCCCCTTAGAAAGTTTCTTACCGAATCGCACATCTAGATGATGAGTATGTTGAATTATTGACCCATTATCATACTACATTTAGGCTGGAAGACTTTGATAGCAATTTGATAGGGTATAAATCTGTTAACACTGGAAAGGTAAATTGCTTGACTCCTGTGATTGGGAAGTGTAATGTACATATTTTACATGAGGGGGGTCCATCTCTAAAATGCCAACCATGGTGTGATTCACAGTGTCAGGCTCTGAGAAAGAAGATACAAAAATTAAGACAGGAAAAGGGAGTCTTAAAATGCCCAGAGGGTAGGGAAACCTTTTGCCAGGCATGTAACAATAATAAAAGTAAAGAAAATGGTTATTATAGAGAGAAATGGGAGGAGATGGTAGACGTATTACCAAAAAAAAAGACAATAAAACATTTTAGAAACTAGTGAAGATGGGTCTAAAAAACAAAATGGAATTGACAGGTGCACGGTTCCCGAGGAAGGCTGCTCATATTCCAGGTGTTTGGGCCTGCCCCAAAGAGAGCATGGTAAACTGCTTAAAAGCAATCTCACTGAACAGGATAATATCTTCTTCGAACCTGACGAAGGCAGGAGGCTCTGATAACTTACCTGCAGTCATTTTAAAATCAAATCGTAGTTGGTAGGCAAACTGCTTTTCACGTTACTGACCAGAACTGGGATTTTTCTGGATAGCTGGGAAGGAGCAGTAATAAAACCCATTCTTAAGAACAATGATCTATCTGCTACTAGAAACTATGGCCCTCATTACAACCCTGGCGGTCGGTGTTAAAGCGGCGGTAATACCGCAAACAGGCCGGCGGAAAAAAAAATGGGATTACGACTGTGGCGGAAACCGCCTACATAGACAGGCACTTTAACACTCCGACCGCCACGGCGGTACAAACAACCAGCGCAGCGGACACCGCCAACAGACAGGCGGAAGACAATGTACCGCCCACCCTATCACAACACGGCTATCCGCCACCTTTTCCGGGGCGTAACCAATGCAAATAAAAACACAGCAGAAACAGTACACAGAAGGGAAAACACTCACCTCTCCACATTCCACGAGGAACCAGGACACCATGGAACCAGAACTGCAGATCCTGCCGGCGATGGTCTTCCTGCTCCTCTATCAGGAGCTCCAATGATAGCGACGACGACCACGGTGAGTACTGCACCTACAATACAGGGGAGGGGGAGGGAAAAGAGAGTGACACACACACGCAACACGCAACACCCCCACCCTCACCCACAACACCATACACACAAATACATGCTGCAACATTACATATATGCCCCCCCACCCCCCCCTTGAATAACGCAAGGACAAAAGGAAATGATTTGAACGATTGTAATAAAAGCAAATCCATTAGTCAAAACTCAAAATCCAGTATATACAATTATGTACACCAACTACACAAGTCCGGATAGTGCACCAATCATTGTCTGTGGACCACTGGGTCCAAAATGCATGGGCGAGGCCCACACTAGATACCTGACTCCAAACGGAGAGAACACTGGAGTGGCATTACATAGAAAATATACAGGCACCTCAGGGGGAGGGGGCTCCATGCCCATTGATGTATCCTGGGGAGTGCAAAGCCACAGTCTCTCAATTCTCTTCAGTGGGTGGTTTGTCCACTGCTTTATCCTGGGGAGCACAAAGCCACAGTCTCTCAAGTCTCTCCAGTGGGTGGTTTGCCACTGCTTAATCCTGGGGAGTGCAAAGTCACAGTCTCTCAATTCTGTCCAGTGGGTAGTTTGCCCACTGCTTTATCCTGGGGAGTGCAAAGCCACAGTCTCTCAAGTGGATAACAGTCGCCACTAGTTCTGGAGGGGGCTTTGTGCCCAGAGTGCTTCCTCCTGCCAAGGATTGAGGTAGTAGATGTCTTTCTCCACTGGTTCTGGAGGGGGCTTTGTGCCCAGAGTGCTTCATCCTGCCAAGGACTGAGGTAGTGGATGCCTTTCTCCACTGGTTCTTGAGGGGCCTTTGTGCCCAGAGTGATTCATCCAGCCAAGGACTGAGGTAGTGGATGCCTTTCTCCACTGGTTCTGGAGGGGGCTTTGTGCCCAGAGTGCTTCATCCTGCCAAGGAGTGAGGTTTTGGATGCCTTTCTCCACTGGTTCTGGAGGGGGCTTGGTGCCCAGAGTGCTTCATCCTGCCAAGGACTGAGGTAGTGGATGTATCTCTCCACTGGTTCTGGAGGGGGTTTGGTGCCCAGAGTGCTTCATCCTGCCAAGGACTGAGGTAGTGGATGCCTTTCTCCACTGAAAGTGATGCTTCATGGAAGCTGCCCAGGCTCCAGGACCTCACCACCAGCCTCGGAAGACTGACCACTGGGGATGGCAGCTATGTCTGTGGTGGTGCCACTGGCTCAGTATGTCGCGGGCCGCTGGCGGTGCTTGCGGCGGTGTCAGTCGCGGCAGTGCTTGCAGCGGGCTCTGTGGCGGCGGTGCTGGTTGTGGGCTCTGTGGCAGCGGTTGCTGGCGGCGGGCTCTGTGACAGTGGTGCTTGCGGCCGGCTCTGTGGTAGCGATGCTGGTTGTGGGCTCTGTGGCAGCGGTGCTGGTTGTGGGCTCTTTGGCAGCAGTGCTGGCAGCCGGCTCTGTGACAGCGGTGCTTGGGGCGGTGTCAGTCGCAGCGGTGCTGGTGGCGGGGTCTGTGGCAGCGGTGCTGACGGCGGGCTCTGTGACAGCGGTGCTAGCGGCGGGGTCTGTGGCGGCGGTGCTGGTGGCGGGGTCAGTGGCGGCGGTGCTGGTGGCGGGGTCTGTGACAGCGGTGCTGGCGGCGGGGTCTGTGGCGGTGCAGGTGGCGGTCTTCTCCACCGTACAGGTTGGCGTCGACGTGGAAAGAAGGTGTGACACTGGTCCCTCAGTCAGTGCCACCATTCCCTCTTCTGACCTGTCCTTCAGTTTCTGGCCCTTCCCCACCTTTGATGGTAGCACAGGTGTCTTGCCACTCTCCCCTTTAGTTTTCCCTGACCCCTTGGCGGAAGGTGTTTTCTGCTTCTCCCACCGGGATGTGGGCAACTTTTTTAGCTTGGCAGGTGGCTGAATGTCCTTGCCCTCGCTGCTTGGCACACTGGCAGCCCTGATGGTTGGCCCACTCCAATAGCTCGCAGTTGCTGGCACCACTGTGGCTGGGGATGTGGTGGCTGAGGTGCTGGGTTGGGACCTGCAAAGCCTGGCCCTAGGGGACTGACGGGGTGGAGGTGTAGGGAAGAGGTCAATATTAGCCAGGAAATGTTTTTTAGACACACTGGGACGGGTAGATGGAGGGGGTTTGGGAGTGGAGGAAGAGGTAGTGGTTGTAGGAGGTGTACGTCTGCTGAATTTGGGTGAAGGTGCATGAGCTGGAGGCTGGTGTGAGGTGGATGGCTGTTGGGTGGGTGTGTGCCTGCGTTTGTGTACTTTGGGAGGAGGGCTCACTGACACACTGGGAGAGGAGACAGGGGATGTGTGAATCGTAGTGGGGTGGTGAGTGCACATGAGCGGTGTGTGGTGAAGGGCGTGCTAGTGATGGAGGTAGTGGCTGAAGATGTAGTGCATGCAGGTGTGAGTGGAGACGAGACTGGGAGGGAGGAGGGAGACGTGGAGGAGGGGGACACAGTGGACGCAGTGGATGTTGGTATGTCTGCATGGGTATGATGCTTGTGTGAGTGCCTGTGGGATGTGTGGTGCTTACGTTTGCCTGAGCCACTTTTGTGTGTTGATGTGTGTGCATGCTGGTCTGATGTTGTACTTGGAGTAGGCTGAGGTACAGGGGATTGGGTCTGGGTGGAGGAAGTTGGAGGGGGGAGGCTGGACACAGGGACAATGGCTGCCATCAGTGCTGAGGCCAGAGCCTGAAATGCTCTCTGTTGGGCTGCCTGGCCAGAATGAATGCCCTCCAGGTATACATTTGTTTGTTGCAAATGCCTCTCAACACCCTGGATGGCATTCACAATGGTAGACTGCCCAACAGTGAGGCATCTCAGGAGGTCAATAGCCTCCTCACTGAGGGCAGCAGGGCTGACTGGGGCAGGGCCTGAGGTGCCTGGGGGGAAGGAGATGCCCACCCTCCTGGGTGAGCGGGCACGGGACACACGCTGAGGGGCTGCTGGGAGGGCGGTGCTGGTAGGTGGGGGTGGCGGCTGTACCTGTTGATGCGGGGGCACAGAGGGGCCCGCCACGCAAGGGAGCTCCCATCAGAGGAGGAGTCGCTGTCACTGCTGTCACCTCCTGTCCCTGCCGTGGAGCTCCCTTCGCCCTCCGTCCCACTGGTGCTTTCAGACTCCGTTGTTTCACCCTCCAGGGCCAAGTGGGATGCAGCTCCCTCCTGCTCCAGTGCCACTGCTCCTCCGCCTGATGATGCTATTGCACACAAGAAGGGTGGGGGGAGACAGAAGAAAGACATGTTCAGTACATGCAACACCACTACCGTTGGCGGACCCTGCTGACACAGCAGCTCTCTGCACTACGCCATGCACTTATAGTTCCTAGATTATTCACATGCCCATGGGGTACAAGGCCTAAGCCCGATTGCTGCACACATGGAAGTCACAGGAGCCTGACTAGGTGTAGATGGCACTAACCTCTGGTGGGGTTGGGGTTCCACGGAACCTGCCTCACAAGGGACCTTGCCTACCAAGCTCACCCTGGCCTAGGGGAACCCACTGCCCACCTCCCCCACCCAGACACCTCGTAATGCGCGCAGAGTCAGATGAATGTGACTGTACTCACCCCCTTGTGGCTACTGTGATGCCCTCAAGTGCCCATCCAACTCCGGATACGCCACCGCCAAAATCCGGAACATCAGGGGGGTCATGGTGCGACGGGTACCCCTCCCACGTTGGAAGGCCAACCCCAGCTGGGCCTTCGCCGTCTTCTGGCTCCAGTGGCAAAGGTCCTCCCATCTTTTCCGGCACTGGGTGCTCCGCCTGTGGTGGACCACCAGGGTCCGGACGTCCTTGGCGATGGCACGCCAAACATCCTTCTTTTGGTGGGCGCTGACCTAGAGGAATAGTACAGGGGAAAAGGAAAATCTTTACCCGTCCGGACCATCATACTCATTGGCCCACGTTCCCACCCTTGCACTGACGCACATACACTCACCGCCTGCTCATGCAGGCCTCAGTACCCCCCGCATGTATCTTCCATCCACACCACTCCAAACAGGCATTGCCCATGCAGCATGCTCACAGTGTACTCACCTGTTTGTCTGGAGGACCGTACAGTTGTGTGTTCTGGGGGAGGACCCATCCACTAATTTTGGCAACTCCTCCGAAGTGAAGGCAGGGGCCCTTTCCCCAGAAACAAGAGCCATCGTGGCTTCCAGACTGAGGTCACAGCAGCACTTGTAGTGTAGGTCCTCTCCTGTTGAAGGTCAGTTATCAAGTGAGTGAACAGACAGAAAATGGCGGTCACGTCTGCGGCGGTGCGTACCGTCACTGCCGGCGTACATCGTCATTGGCTCCTGGGACCCATAGGGTCCAATGTTAACCAATGCAGGATTGCGCCGCGGTCTCTGACCGCCTACTGCGACGGTGTAGAACGCCAGCGCAGTTACCTCATATCCCCTTGTCCCAAATTACAGGTCAGGCAGCCGCCATTTCAGGGGGCCACATGGCATTAATAATAACTGCGTCACACCTATCTAGGCCTTGCATACACACAGTAACAGGCACATTGAGGATTAATAAATGTATGCAAATGACATTTTGAGATACCTCAGTGTTGCCTAACTCTCTGCTCGCTGTTCTCCTCCATAGGGCACGACCGCTGGGGCAGGTGATGAGATGGCGGCATCCTCCGGTGTACAGACCGCTGGTGGACTGTCGACAATGGAAGAGAGACACATAATAGTCACCTACAGACTTGATCGTGCAACAATCCATGAACTGTGTGCCCAGTTGGAGCCAGACCTGATGTCAGCTATCTGCCATCCCACAGGGATACCCCCTCTAGTGCAGGTCCTGTCAGCACTCCATTTCCTGGCAAGTGGGTCTTTTCAAACAACAGTAGCCATTGCATCAGGGATGTTCTCTAATGTGCTGTCCAGAGTATTGTCTGCCCTGCTGAAACACATGCGCAGCTACATCGTTTTCCCTCAGGTGGAGGATTTGCCGACAGTGAAAGGTGACTTCTATGCCCTGGGACATATCCCCAACATCATAGGTGCCATTGATGGGACACATGTGGCCTTGGTACCCCCACGCAGGAGTGAACAGGTGTACAGAAACCGGAAGAGCTACCATTCGATGAATGTGCAGATGGTGTGTTTGGCCGACCAGTACATCTCCCATGTGAATGCCAAATTTCCAGGCTCAGTGCATGACGCTTACATTCTGAGGAATAGCAGCATCCATTATGTGATGGGGCAACTCCAGAGGCACCGTGTGTGGCTAATAGGTGAGGAAAAGGACCCTATACAGTGTGAATAGGTGTCTGGGTATAGGGTTGTCCCTATGGGTTAGTGTGTGTCTAACAGTTGTCCCTCAAAATTTGCAGGTGACTCTGGGTACCCCGACCTGTCATGGCTACTGACCCCAGTGAGAAATCCCAGGACAAGGGCAGAGGAACACTACAGTGAGGCACATGGGCGAACTAGGAGGGTGATCGAACGGACCTTCGTCCTCCTGAAGGCCAGGTTCCGGTGCCTCCATATGACAGGTGGTTCTTTCTACTACTCACCAAAAAAGGTGTGCCAGATCATCGTGGCCTGCTGTATGCTTCACAACCTGGCTTTGCGACGACAGGTGCCTGTTCTGCAGGAGGATGGTCCAGCTGGAGGTCTTGTGGCAGCTGTGGAGCCTGTGGACAGTGAAGGAGAGGAGGCAGAAGAAGAGGATATCGACAACAGAAACAACGTTATCCGGCAATACTTCAGTGAGACACAGGTAAGAAGATGTCACTGCCTCACACATCTCATACTATTGTTGGAGCTAGCATAAGTCTGTCATTTTCACTCACTGTATGGACTCAGACTTGTCATTTTGCCTTTCCATTTAACAGATGTGGGTCCCACTTTGTGACCTCTGCTATATTTCCTCCAGCCCTACAGCTGTTTTTCATCGGTATGTGGACAATTAAATTGACATTGCTATATTCCATAGTTATTGCAATTACACATTTGTGAAAGCACAGACTGACTCCAAATTGTTTTGTGATTGATGTGTGTTTGTTTCTGTGCAAATAAGTTGAGGGGGTTGTAAAATGGGCGGGGTGGTGGTGGAGGAATGTCCATGGCAGAGTCCAGTCTATTTGTTTCACAGGTGCATTGTCCAAAGGGCATAGGAAGTGGAGCAATGGCAGTTGAAGGATGGACAGGGTGACAAAGTGGGACAGAAGGGTGACATTCAGGGGGGTCTCATTTCCTGGCGGGGGTCTTCGCAATGTTTTCTGTCTTGTTCCTGGATCTCAGGAACCCTTTGCGGGTGGCTCTCCATCTGCAGGGGGTGGGGTGCTGGTGTCGTGTTCCTGTGGCGGTGCCTCCTGTCCACTAGCGCCGGTGAAGGTGGAGGGCTATTCATCATCCAGGCTAGTGTCAGGGGCCCCTTGTTGTGCCAGAGTGCCCCTCCTGGTGTTCACAAGGTCCTGCAGCACCCCCAGGGTGGTGTTGATGGACTTCAGTTCCTCCCTGATCCCCAGATAGTGTTCCTCCTGCAGCCGCTGGGTCTCCTGAAACTTGGCCAGTACCCTTGCCATCGTCTCCTGGGAATTATGGTACGCTCCCATGATGTTGGAGAGGGCATCGTGGAGAGTGGGTTCCCTAGGCCTGTCCTCCCCCTGTCGCACAGCAGTCCTCCCAGTTCCCATGTTTTCCTGTTCCTCTGTCCCACTGCCACTGCCCCCAGGTCCCTGATTTTCTTGGGGTGGTGGGTTTGCCTGGGTTCTCTGTGGTGGTGGACACACTGCTGCTTGACGTGTCCTGGGGACAGAGGGATGGGCTCGCTGGGTGGGTGCTGTGCTGGTGTTTCCTGAGGGGGGAGGCTCTGTGGTGGCTTGTGCCAGTGTCAGGGGAACTGACTGTCCCGCGGTCCCAGATGGGCCAGGCTGGTCATCTTGATCCAGTTGTGCAGAGCTGCTGTCATCACTGTGGGCCTCTTCTGTGGGGGGACTGGATATGTCTGGAACCTCCTGTCCGGTGACATTGGGTAGGGGTCCGGCAGGGGTGTGAAGGCATGATTATTGCATTTGTGTGTGCTATCCTGTGCAAAGGGTGAGTGACCTTGTACTCCAGTGCTTGAATTCTTGTCTAGGTCCTTGTGTGATATTTGGTTTGGGGTCTGTGTGAGTATCTGTAGTGGACATGCTTTGGTGATGGGTGTCCATGCTTTGGTGTTGCATGCAGGGCTTGGTGTTGGGATGGGTGGGTTGTGATAGTGGGACATATGTGAGGTGTTGGAGTGATGGGGGTGAGGGTGGGGGTATGTGATGGCATGCAGGTAGGGTGGGGGATATAATAGTTAAGAGTTGACTTACCAGAGTCTATTTCTCCTGCTAGTCCTGCGAGGCCCTCAGAATCCAGTATTGCCCAAAACTTGCTCCTCCAATGTTGTTAGTTGTGGGGGAGGAGGTGGGGGTCCACCGCCAGTCCTCTGTACTGCAATCTGGGGTCTGGAGACCACGGAACGCACCTTCCCCGTAGGTCGTTCCACCTCTTCCTGATGTCATCCCTAGTTCTTGGATGCTGTCCCACTGCGTTGACTCTGTCGACGATTCTGCGCCATAGCTCCATCTTCCTAGCAATGGAGGTGTGCTGCACCTGTGATCCGAATAGCTGTGGCTCTACCCGGACGATTTCCTCCACCATGACCCTGAGCTTCTCCTCAGAGAACCTGGGGTGTCGTTGAGGTGCCATGATGTGGTGTGGGTGATGTGGAGGTGGTGTGTGTTGTGATGTGTGATGGGATGTGTTGTGTGTTGTTTGAGGTGCGTGGATATTGTGTGAGTGATGATGTTGAGTGTTTGTGGATGCTCATGTTGTTTCTGGTGGTGTCTCTCTCTGGCCTTCTTTCGAAATTTTGGTAGTAAGGGTTTGTGGGTGATGTGGGTGTGTGTTTTATATTGGATTGGGTGTGTGGGAGTGGTGTGTGTGTATCAGGTGTGTGTATTTCGAATTGTCCAATGTAGTTGTGTTTTGTAAATGTGTGTGTATTTTGAGTGCGGCGGTGTGTACCGCCAATGGAATACTGCGGTTGAATGACCGCCGCGTGGATTTGTGGGTCGTGATAGTGTGGTCGTATTCCTGTAGCCGTGATGGTGGAGGTTTTGTTATCACCAGTTTATCACTGACCTTTGGTGTGGCGGACTTGTGTGGGCGTCTGGATTATGGCGGATTCCGGGCTGTGGGTTGTAATAGCTGTAGCGAAATTCTGCCGCCGCAGCGGTGTGTTGACAGTATTTTGCACGGCGGTAAGCAGGATTTACCGCCAATGTTGTAATGAGGGCCTATGATTAGTCTGTTAGATTTTGGGGCTAAACTCGATGATGAAGGATTGGTTTGAGAGTAATGACCTAGTCCTTGCTGAACAGGGAGGTTGCAAAGAGGGTCACTGTATGATGGACCATTCCTTCAGTTACTAAGCAATGAGACAGAAGCATATAAAAGCCACAGGTACTCTTCTTTGTTTCTTTGCAGACTTCCATGCAGCCTTCAATTTAGTTAATCGAAATCTATTATAGACTAGATTGAGGAAAATGGGAATACCTAAATGTCTTTGGCTATCCTTGAAAAACTTCACTCGGAAAATTGGGCGGGGGTGGAGATTGGATATGAAGAGTTGGAAATGAAGGGTCTTCATCAAGGAGGATTCCAATAATTAATGATCTAGATAAGAGTGTGTTCTGGCACCAACCATATTATCTTTGTATATTGCTGATGGCTTTGAGAAAGGCTCATGTCTTCCACCCAAAAATGGGAAGAAGGCATGTATCTTGTCTCCTTTATGTAGATGACAGTAGATGATTGACACAGGGGATTCTACAAAGGAAACTTGAGGTTTTTAATATATATTTTGTGGCAAATGATTTAATAATCAATATGGAAAAAATTAAAATGGCTGTCTCTGAGAAGAAACCCAAACATTACACTTCGGCACTTAAAGATAGAACAGTAGAAGCACTTACCTCATTTGAGCACTTGGGCATGACATTTAACGAAACATTGTCTTGGAATTTGCACATGAAAGCAACAGAATCTCATATTTAAACTGCTGTGAGAGGGCTAACACAGTTTTAAAAAGAGTTTGCACTGCCTTCCTTTATTCCAGTATTCACTGCTTATAGGGCAATGGTGCCCTGCAATGTTTGTATGGGGCAGAACTTACATCCCTGGGTACAAATAATAACTGGGATATGACTGAAGGCAAATGTGTAAAACAGTACTTTGCTTCCTATAGGTATAATGACAGAGACAGTCGGAAGTAAATCCAACCCACAGTCCTGGAACTTTTTGGCACTGGACATATTTGCACTTTTGGTATAAACTGTGAAGTGATTTAGGCCAAAAGGTTTCAGATTCAGGTGCCATGGAAATCTACAATAGTGATCTGAAATGGACAAAAAAATGTAACAGCGCAGCTTTTTAGAATTGCAGAAAATCTGTATACTGCAGGGTTTACGGTGGTCCAGTCCCAGTTCCTTTCTAAAAGATATCTAAATGAATAGTGTGCAATGAAGTCAAGGCTTGATGACATACGCTGTTTAGCCTCCAAGAAATCTACCTGTCTTCTAACGGAATACTGGAGACAGATTCAGCTTACCAATACCAGACGAACACACAATCGCGTATGTGAATGCTTTTTAAAAAAATGTAGCGTGCTTTTAACCTTTTGTATACAAGTCTGGACATGGTCCACAGTAGGCTGAACAGGGATGGTCAAAGTACTTAGGAGTGATAGAGTATAAAGAAAATAGATGTCCATGCTAATGGAAAATATATATATATATATATATATATATATATATATATATATATATACACAAGTGTTTGTTTAACTTAAACCGCTACAGGCCGGGGGGAAGGTGGGAAGGTGCATGTGAATCTGCAGCGGAACATGCCACGAACAGATGTATACTGGGTAAGTGACATTTTCCATTCAATGGCATGTGTAGCTGCAGATACACATGCTATGCATAGACTAGAAAGCAGTTATTCCTCCCATAAAAGCGGTGGTTAGCCTGTAGGAGTTGAAGTTGTTTGAAATAATGTTCTTAGTACAGCTTGACCTACTGTGGCTTGCTGTGCTGCTAAAACATCTACACAATAGTGTTTAGTAAATGTATGTAGTGTTGACCGAGTAGCTGCTTTACATATTTAAGCTATTGGTATATTTCCTAAGAAGGCCATTGTAGCACCTTTCTTCATTGTGGAATGTGCTTTAGGAGCAACTAAGAGTTGTCTTTTAGCTTTAAGGTAACATGTTTGGATGCATTTTACTATCCATCTTGCTAAGCCTTGTTTTGAACTGGGGTTACCAGTATGAGGTTTTTGAAAAGCTACAAATAGCTGTTTGGTTTTCCTGAATGGTTTTGTTCTATCTATGTAGTGCATTAGAGCTCTTTTAATGTCTAATGTAAGTAGAGCTCTTTCTGCCACAGAATCTGGCTGTAGGAAGAAGACCGGTAGTTCCACTGTTTGATTGATATGAAAAGGTGATACTACTTTAGGAAGAAACTTAGGGTTAGTTCGTAGTACGACTTTATGTTTGTGTACTTGTATGAAGGGTTCTTCAATAGTGAAAGCTTGAATTTCACTAACTGTTCGCAAGAATGTAATTGCGACTAGGAATGCAACCTTCCATGTTAAGAATTGCATTTGACATGAGTGCATAGGTTCAAATGGTGGGCCCGTACATCGCATAAGCACTATGTTTAGATTCAACGAAGGAACTGGAGGTGTTCTGGGTGGAATGATGCGTTTTAAGCCTTCCATGAAGGCTTTGAGAACAGGTACACTAAATAAAGAGCTGTGCTGTATATTTTGCAAATATACGGAAATCGTAGTGAGATGTATTTTTGTGGAAGAGAATGCTAAATTTGATTTTTGTAAATGAAGTAAATAGCATACAATATCTTGTACTGATGCTGGAAGAGGGGCAATTTGTTTAGATTGACAGTAATATACAAATGGTTTCTATTTGTTGGCATAGCACTGTCTGGTAGTGGGTTTTCTTGCTTGCTTAATTACTTCCATTCATTCAGTTGGTAGTTGTAAATACCCAAATTCTATGACTTCAGGAGCCAAATCGCTAGATTGAGTGTGTTGGGATTTGGATGCCTGATCTGCCCTTTGTTTTGTGTCAACAGATCTGGTCTGTTTGGGAGTTTGGAGTGTGGTACTACTGACAGGTTTAGTAGTGTTATCTACCATAGCTGACATGCCCACGTTGGCGCTATGAGTATCAGATTGAGCGTGTCTTGGTGCAATTTGTTGACTAGAAATGGAATGAGTGGGAGAGGGGAAAAAGCGTAAGCAAATATCCCTGACCAATTGATCCATAGAGCATTGCCCTTGGATAGGGGTTGTGGGTATCTGGATGTGAAGTTTTGGTGTTTTTTTCGCTGGTGGCGAACAGATCTATGTCTGGTGTTCCCCATTGTTGAAAGTATTTTTGAAGTACTTGAGGGTGAATCTCCCACTCGTGTGTCTGTTAATGATTTCTGCTGAGAACATCCACTAATTGGTTGTGTATCCCTGGAATGTATTGTGCTACCAGGTGAATTTGGTTGTGTATTGCCTATTTCCAACTTTTTTGAGCTAGGAGGGAGAGTTGGGACAAATGTGTCCCTCCTTTTAGGTAATACATGGTGGTCACGTTGTCTGTTTTGATCAGGACGTTTTTGTGAATAAGGAGAGGCTGAAACACTTTGAGTGCTAGGAAGACAGCTAACAGCTCTACGTGATTTATGTGCAGCTGTTTGTGTTGGGCATCCCATTGTCCTTGAATGTTGTAATTGTTGAGGTGAGCTCCCCAGCCAATAATTGATGCATCTGTTGTAATTATGGTCTGAGGCACAGGGTCTTGAAATGGCCGCCATTTGTTTAGATTTGTGGAATTCCACCACTGAAGGGACATGTATGTTTGGCGGTCTATCAACACTAGATCTTGAAGTTGACCCTGTGCTTGTGACCATTGTTGTGCAAGGCACTGTTGCAAGGGCCGCATGTTTAGTCTTGCATGTGGAACAATTGCAATACATGATGCCATCATACCTAATACTTTCATGACAAATTTTACAGTGTACTGGTGACCGGTCTGTATTTGTGCTAATATATTGTGGAATGCTTGTATTGCAAGCGCTTTTTGAGTATTTAGTATTGCCCCTAAATACTGTTGTATTTGCGCAGGCTGTAGTTGTGACCTTTGGTAGTTTATTGAGAACCCTAGCGTGTACAGGGTTTGTATTACATAATGCACATGGTTTTGACACTGCGTATGACTGTTTGATTTTATTAGGCAATCGTCTAGATATGGAAAGATATGTATGTGTTGTCTTCTTAGGTAGGATGTGACTACCGCTAGGCACTTTGTGAATACCCTTGGAGCTGTTGTTATTCCAAAGGGTAATACTTTGAACTGATAGTGTTTTCCTTGAATGACAACCCTGAGATATTTTCTGTGCGCAGGATGGATGGGTATATGAAAATACGCATCTTTGAGGTCTAATGTTGCCATGAAATCGTGTTGCTGAAGTAGTGAGATAACATCCTGCAGGGTTACCATATGAAAGTGTTCTGACAGGATGTAAAGATTGAGGGTTCTGAGATATAATATTGGCCTTAAGGTGCCATCCTTTTTGGGAATGAGGAAATACAGTGAGTAAACTCCCGTCCCTGCTTGATTTTGTGGCACGGCTTCTGTTGCTTGTTTGAGTAATAGTGATTTGACTTCTTGCTGTAGCAGAGTGATATGGTCTGTGGACAGCCTGTGTGGTTTTGGTGGAATGTTTGGTGGAGTTTGTATCAATTGTAGGCAATAGCCATTGCGGATAATTGATAATACCCAGTTGTCTGTGGTAATGTTTAGCCAATTGTTGTGGAACTTTTGCAGTCTTCCCCCCACAGGGGAGTTGTAGATTGGAAATGAATAGCACAAGTCACTGTTTACTTTGTTGTGAGGCTTGTTTTGGTGTTTGATATCTTCCCCTCCCTCTGGTGTACTGGCCTCTATAAGTGCTTTTGAAACCACCTTGTTGGTATTGAGGTTGGTAGGCCGACTTTGGCTGTGATGTGGATGCCTCCGCAGTTTGGGCTCTAAATCCACCTCTAAACTGGGGTTTACGAAAGGATCCGCTGTATTGTGTGGTGTATAGTGCACCCATGGCTTTTGCGGTGTCTGAGGGCCTTATTTATACTTTTTGGTGCAAAACTGCACTAACGCAGTTTAGCACCGAAATGTTTTGCACCGGCTTGCACCATTTTTTAGCACCAGCTGGGCACCATATTTATGGAATGGTGAAAGCTGGTGCAAAGGGTGCAAAGGGTAGGGTAGCGTAAAAAAAAAAGATGTTAGGCAGGTTAGAGTCAAAATAAATGACTCTAACCAGATTAGCGTCATTTTTTGACGCTAAGGGGCATATTTATACTCTGTTTGCACTGAATTAGCGTAATTTTATTTTACTCTAATTCAGTGCAAAACGAACTCCATATTTATACTTTGGTGCTAGACCCGTCTAGCGCAAAATTTATGGAGTTAAAGTAATTTTTTAGAAGTGGAAACCTACCTTGCCTTAATGAGATGCAAGGTAGGCGTTCCAGTGCAAAAAATGACTCTCTGGCCTTAACGCCATGTTTATACTTCCATGCAAAAATGGTGCAAGGGAGGGAGGAGGGGTCAAAAAATAGGGCAAAGCTTGCTTTGCCCCATTTTTTAAAGCCTGGGTCAGGGCAGGCGTTAATTCGGTGCAAAACTAACTCCATATTTATACTTTGGTGCTAGACCCATCTAGCGCCACATTTGTGGAGTTACAGTCATTTTTTGGAAGTGGAGACCTACCTTGTCTAGCACCAAAGTATAAATATGGAGTTAGTTTTGCACCGAATTAGAGTAAAAAAAAAATGTCACTAATTCGGTGCAAACAGAGTATAAATATGCCCCTGAATCTTTCCACATTTTTTCTATAGCAGTGTCGACCTCTGGGCCGTAAAGTTTGTTTTGGTTGAATGGCATATTCAACACTGCCTGTTGGATTTCAGGTTTGAATCCCGAGAACTTAAGCCATGCATATCTCCTTATGGTTACAGCAGTGTTTATGGTTCTGGCTGGTGTATCTGCTGAGTCTAGGGCCGACCTAATTTGATTGTTAGTGATGGCTTGCCCTTCCTCCACTATCTGCTGTGCCCTCTTTTGTTCTTCTTTGGGGAGATGCTGGATTATATCTTTCATCTCATCCCAGTGGGGCTTGTCATATCTAGCCAACAACGCCTGTGAGTTGGCTATTCTCCATTGGTTTGCTGCTTGAGATGCCACCCTCTTCCCTGCAGCATCAAACTTCCTACTCCCTTTGTCTGGTAGTGGTGCATCACCTGACGACTGTGAGTTTGCCCTCTTCCTGGCAGCGCTTACCACTACTGGGTCTGGAGGTAGTTGCTGGGTATTATAAACAGGATTGGAAGGAGGTGGTTTATATTTCTTCTCCACTCTAGGAGTAATTATTCTTGCCTTTTTTTAGGCTCACTAAATATCTGGTCAGCATGTTTTAGCATGCCGGGGAGCATAGGAAGCGACTGATATGTTGCATGCGTGGAGGATAGTGTATTAAGTAAGAAATCATCCTCTAATGGTTCAGTATGCATGGTGACATTCTGATATGTTGCCACCCTAGCTGTCACTTGAGTGTAGCCTGTACTATCCTCTGGTGGTGAAGTCTTAGACGGATAGCAATCTGGTTTATTGTCTGGAATGGGGTCTGGATCATAAAGATCTCACAGATCCACATTGTCCTGCTGCGAGATTAAGACTCAGAAGAACGGTGTTTGCTCGGTTCGGAGACAGAACTTCGGCTCGAGTCTGATGGCTTCGGAGGGGTGGCCTTTTTCGGTGCCGAGCTAGTGGGTTGGTCACCGAGCGTTTTCTTTTGGGTCAAGCCATGGCCTTCCGGCAGTGGCATCCCCAAGGCCTTATGTTTGGGCTTAGAGGACACAGGGGCAGGCGTACTCATGTGCTGTCCTGCTGTGACCGATCTGTCCTCCTCAGAATCCTGGTCAGAGTTGGATCCTCGAACGGAGACTGCGGTCTATATGATTTCTTGCTCTTCGATGTCAAGATGTTCGGTGCTTTTTGATGCCATCTTGAGTCTCTGTGCTGTTCTGTCCCGGAGTGTCTTTTTCAACCAGAAGGATCTGCAGGTCTTTCCGATGGTCGGGTGAAAGGCAGAGACTACAGACAATGTGTTGGTCCATATAAGGGAATTTAGCGTGGCACCGAGGACAGAATCGGAATGGAGTCCGATCCATGAGGCTTCCACGCGGTCGGCCCGATCAGGCTCGAGTTGGGCACGCACGCCCCGTAGGGTGCGTAAAGATGGTTGTGTCGACGATACGGAAGTGTCAATCGAAGGTGTGATGCGATCGAAACAATACCGACGAGAAATTAAGAGTTTTCGAGGTTTTCCGAATCGAACTATGGGAGCGAAAGGAATCACGTCCGAACCTGATGGCGGAAAGAAATCAATCTAACGTGGAGTCGATACCCATGTGCAATGGAGCCGAAGAGGAGGAGTCACTCGATCCCATGACTCGAAAACACTTCTTTGAAGAAAAACAACTTGTAACACTCCGAGCCCAACACTAGATGGCAGACGTATGCATAGCATGTGTATCTGCAGCTACACATGCCATCAAACATATATATATATATATATATACACTCATCCTGGCTAGGTGAAACCTCTTATCAAATAGCAGAGCTGAGGAGATGGATAAGGTGAAGGGACCCACAAACCCAACCATGTTCAGAGTAGTATGCATCAAGGTAGAAAAAATCAATGCCGAGCAAAGAGTGTTGTTTTGTCCCCAAGTGATGAAGATGCCACACCACACCTAGAATAAGTGGTGAAACTGTGGCCTAGAGCACAACCCCATGATCTGAACAAAGCAAAGCCCACTCAAAGTGAGGCCAAGACATTCATTTTGCCAGAGTGTGTGGTAGCGGAGAAAGGGATGAAGCCCAAGGGAAGCTCACACATCTCAACAGCCCTGAGGCAGTTGATGCTTGAGGATGGTCAAAAAGATGCAGTGTGTTAAGTATCCAAGGCAATATGTCAATGTCTTCATGATCTTGTATGCCAGGCAAAGAAGGAAAGGAAGAAGACTCCTACCATGTGACCCCTGCCATGTGTGCTATAACAATTATAGACATCCTAAGAACAGCCCTCCTTGATACAAGGGCATTGGTAAATGTCATGGGTATTAAACCATATCAAGCGATGAACCCCAAGCCACCCCCTTTATGCGCACCAGAACTTATTCATATGGAGGGCAACAACTGCTGTTGATGGCAGAAGTGAAGGAAGCGATAGTTAGAAAAGATAACATTGAGAAACATCCAAGATCGTAAGCTAGTATTCTTTGCCTGAAGGGTACATGACTGGCAGTTTGAGAAGATAGTTATAGACCTCCCATGGTCATTGAAAGGTCTGGGATGCCTTAAAACTTAGGTCCTGATTTAGTTCTCAGCAGACGGGTTACTCCGTCCCAACAATGACAGATATCCCATCCATCGAAATATAAATCCCACAGGAAATAATGGTATTTATATTACGGGGGCAGGTTATTTGTCACTGTTGTGATGTAGTGACCCATCCGCCGAGATCTAAATCAGGCCCTTAATGATAAAACGCCATATAAATAAGACAATCTGGCTGACATCTCTCATGCACCAGTGGGTGCCATTCCACCTGCATTCCCTGGTAGAACTTCAGGGACTAGAACAGCTGGTGGTGGTAGAAAAAGTCTCTGGACCCACCCCATGGGTGTCACCCATGGTTGTGGCTGGAAACCAAAACAACCAAGGGCCATTTGTTTATGTATCAATATGAGGCACCACAATGAAGCAACATTTTGAGAGAGGCACCTGGCTCCTACAATAGAATATATCGTAGATTTAAGCTGGGAACAATGGTTCTCCAAACTAGACTTAAATGTTGTGTGCAGCCAGCTGATGTTATATCCAACCAGCAGGCACATCACAACATTTTCCACTCACTTGGGCAAAGAAGGTACAATTACCTCAACTTGGGGATATCATCTGCTGCTGAGGTATTCCAAAATGCCATTAGGTAAACACTATGTGGTCTTGAGGGTGTCTTAAACATCCTTGAAGATATTTTAATGTACTCAACAACTCTGGAAGAATGCTGTTTAGGTTAGCAGAGTACATGCTTACATCACACAACAAGAAATGCTCCTTCTTTAAAAACTAAATTGACTTTTTGGATGTGTTCTCGAAGGATGGCCTCCATGTGGACCTATGAAAAGCACAGACCAAAGAAAATGCCCCTATGCTTCAGAATGCCAAAGAATTATGGGGTTTCTTTGGCATGATAAATTACTGTAGGCATTTTGCGCCTAGCATTGCCACTATCAAAGAATGCTACAATGGCATACTTCAACTGTGAGAACCACACCAAGCTTATTATGGGTGCCAACCCTGTGGAATTGGGGGCTTTGCTGACTCAGTAACATGACCAGGGGGCCTGGGTGTCTATCGCTTATGTGGGCAAGCTCTCACAGACATGGAGACCCAGTATGCACAGAGTGGGAGGCTCTAGTCATCAAGTACAGTTGTCGCCACTTCCACCTCTACCTCTCTGTTAGGGAGTCTTGAGTGGTGCTGGACCACCAGCGGCTAAACCCACTATTCACAGGCACTTCCCAACACCCTCCGCCACAGATTGAAAGCTGGCCAGTTCAACCGTAACAATATGGCTTCACAGTGGTCTACACAAAGGAGGCTGGCAATCCTGCACATTATGGCCCTCATTACAACCCTGACGGTTGGCAGAGAAGTGGAGGTCTTGCCGCCAACAGGCTGGAGGTAAAAAAAATTGGAATTATGACCATGGCGGCTACCGCCATGGTCATCCGCCACTTCTCCGAACCGACCGCCATGGCGGAGACAACTGCTGGGCTGGAGACTTGGGTCTCCAGCCCGGCAGCCGTCACAACACCGCCGGCGGTATCATGACCCGGCTGACCGCCATGGATTTCATTGGGTTGGGCACCGCCATGAAATCCATGGTGGTAAGCACTATCAGTGCTAGGGAATCCCTTCACCTTGCTCCTCAATGTCAGAAAAGGTAGCCAAAACCAAGGCTTGGCTGAGAGCAAAGTTATGTTTCCAAGGGATGGATGTCACAGGGAACAGATAGTGAGAACATGCTATGCCTGCGAAATTGCAGTAGGAGCCGCTTCCCCTGCACCTATTATGATGAAGAATCCAAGCCAAACGCCCTGGTCCAAACTCAGAGTGCAGTTCAGCAGCTTCCCACATTGCCGAATGTCTATGATGATGCTAGATGGCCACTAAAAGTAACTCATATGTGAGATAGTCTCTTATATGGTGTTCCAAAGGATACAGCCTTTCCTAGAAAAAAATGCTTGCAACATTTGAGCTGCTGGCTGAAATTAAGAGAGAGAATGAACCCCTGCTGTGGCAGCAAGCTAATGGTAAGCCAGAGTGCTTCTGAATAAAACACTCTACATCAGCGTGGCAAAGACCTTTAGTGGTCTGCAAGGGCAAGATGCTTCCTAAAGTTGGGGTTGGGAGGAATGTAGGGAGCCAGCCCATGTGCCCCTGTACAAGAGTTACACTGTACACACCCACGAGACCGGGTGTAACTTAAGGGTTAAATAAAGGGAAAGTGAGCAGCTCTTGGTCACTCTTTTGAGGTTATACTTAGGTGTTTTGTGAGTACTCAT
Source organism: Pleurodeles waltl (assembly GCF_031143425.1). NCBI lineage: Eukaryota > Metazoa > Chordata > Amphibia > Caudata > Salamandridae > Pleurodeles > Pleurodeles waltl. The sequence continues at coordinate 470,206,593 of NC_090449.1, read as the reverse complement.
GCTGCGATGAGAGGGCCTACCTGGCACCACTGAACCACCCACTCACTTCCAACAAGTAACTGTACCCCAACCCCCACTTTTATTACAGTGTTTATGTGCATATGTACTTTTTAAAAAAAATGTACATTTTAGTCTTCCCTTGAGTTTTTCATGTTCTTTGTGGCCCAGTGCGCTTTTTTATTTAAATCTCTTTATTAGAGAAGCTCCACAATACCCGTGTAATCATCCCACACTGCTCATTTAACAACTCCACCTGCTTGCTGCCCTCACTTGACTTCCATTGCAAGATGACCCCTACATTCATTTTGTCAAAAATATGGTGCATTGGTAAGTCCTTTTTTTTATCACTTGCAGCAGTTTTGAAGGTAGGAAACAAGTAAACAGCGAGGGACTGTCCTGGCTTTTCAATGTCACGAAAGCTAAGTGGAGACTTCTCTTGAGACTTACAGATGTTGATGCAGATATGCTAATTAGAAAGGATTAATAAATGTCTATGTGTTTTGATTAATAAAAGGTTCGTGGAGAAATTAATCGTAAAGAAAATAATGTGCACGTTTGAAAATGTGCCCTCGGGGCATGTCAGCCACTTATAAGAAGTTGTACTAAAACAACTAAAAAAGTTGTGCAATAATGAAAATATGTAAGAATAATGTAGTAATATGTCATATTAAGATGTATAACCTATGTTTTGCATTAATTTGTAGAATTAACTTAGTTAGGTCATGGCCTAGTCCTTTCCAGGCCTCACACAAGAAGCTGAATTTCTAGCGCACTGCAGAGAAGTCAGTGCATAACCTGACCTTGAACCACCCCATGTTAAAGTTGCTTAGCTAGACTTTTCTGCAATGTACCGACGGACGGGAGATGATGAAGTCAATTTGATACAATTATGTGTAAAGTAGGCTAAATGTACTTTCCCAGGACTTAAACAATGGGAGCAGTGACTGAAGAGGGACATGCAACATTTTCGCTACCTGAAGAGCTGGATGATGAAGACATCGTACAGTGGACCAATCCATGTACTGTGAAAGAAGAAATATTAGAACTTATAGATTTGAAAAAATAATATTATAGGTTAGAGTCATATCTGCCGATTGACTGACCAATTAGGAAATAGAGGGATGGACTGGAAAACTCTAATAAAATGTCATGACAAGGGGCTAAGAATTCAGAATTAGGGAGAGATGCAGGAGATGCTGATGATGTCAGGAGACGCGGTTCGAGATTCTGTCGTTGGGCTCATACTCCTGAGAGCCTGATGCATTGCTGATCTATTGATGACCTGAAGACGAGGACTGACTGTTGGTAATCCATTCTGTGGATAGGTAGCTATGCCAATGTGACTGATTAACTTTGTGCCTTTTCTTCTAGGTACCAACTGCGCTGTTTTATAGTTTTTCTCGTAGTTAGATGTTTTCCAAATTCATATTTTCTCAATTGTTTTGCATAAAGTCCCACATGCTAATGCCAATCTGGGTTAGTTAAGGGTCCTTCGGGTGACTTGACAGTGACAAATGATTGACGGACTGGTCTGCGGAACTCTGCTATTAATGTTGCTATATTCATCTTTATTGGCTTATGTAAAAGCATTCGATCATATGTTTTCTCAAGTCTTGATCAGATTGTGTTATTGGTGGTTGTTAATAACTAACTTTGAACTGACTAAATAAAGCTTGAGCTAACCAAATGCATTAGAATTGTAATTAATAGGGGAATAAAAATTGTTAACGCTTTATTGAGTCATGGTTATTCATGAAATTGTTGGTTACAATTGTTGATAAATTAATGATTCTCGTAGTGGTTACTGATTAATTACATTGATTATTGATGCCACTGGTCACTAAGTGATCCGGATACTCCATGCGATCCAAAAGGTTAATCGGCCTTTAACCGTCCCCTTGTAAGTTTACTTAGTAAGGACCAGGCGCGCTAGCACAGACAACTCTTCCCTTTTTGTCTTGTCCATGCCATTTGGGTCTGAAGGATCCCATCTTGTTCTCACAAAACTTTTGCTATACTTCCCTATACAATATAATATGTTTGCATATTTACCAAGCACAAACTAGTTGTTTGTCACAGTAGGAAATTGCTTTGGTGCTTTCTGCCTTAAGTACTATTGAAAACCTAGATAACCAAATATTCCCTTCTCACTCATCTACATAATTGTCTTAAAATCCTTCAGTCTGTTGTCTACCAAATGGCGTTGATTAAGTCTGTGCTTCGCGAAATGTTAATTTAACAATAGGGCTGCAATGTTCATCTATGAGCATGTTCATAGCTGACAAGTTTCCCAGATCCTTGCATGAAGGTCTACACCACTCCAGTTTTTTCCTTTGAATTATGGGTCTTGAAGTCATGTTTTAGAAAGGGATAAACAAGACTATAAGTCCCAGAATTCCAATAACAAACCTGGATTAGAGCAGCATATCACACATGGACCAGGGAGAATTGGCAGGGCTGCATGTTTGCACTTGTAAAAGCCTCTAGCCATGTGGCGCACTAGCAGTTTTTGGTAGCAGCTTGATGGTTTGTGGTGATTAGTGGTTACGGTGGTAGTTTAAGTTAGGGTTAGTTGTTCATTTTATGAGGTTTGAATTTTGTTTTTCTGAAATGGCAATTGTAGCAAAGTTGATGTCCCCTTAAGCCCAGAAATGACCTTCCCAGATCCTGAATCCCACTAGAAAAGATGGGTATGTTCACTTTTTATTTTGTAATGACGTTGTTCTTGGGGAACTCCGGAGTAAGCCTTTAAATACATTTCAATGTTCCTCATGCTCATTCATTTTAGGCCATTCATCTATGACGTTTTTAATTGTTTATGTAACCAGATGTGTTCTGACACTATCGATGAAGTGATCAGAGCGGTTTATAATTTCAGAGGAAAACATTTTATAATGCTATATTTTGATTTGTTGATGTATGGACACACTTGCTCACCCCATGCTGACTGTGGAATTTCCACTGCTTTCTATGGTAAAAAATGTATATAAAAGGCCCTTTAATTAGAAGTGAACCCGGCTTTTTATCTGGGCCTCTGGGGATACTGCTTGATGTTCTATCAATTTGTTGCACATTCTAGACTTGGATTAATTTTCAGATGTTGTGCATTGCTGCATCTATTTGAAACACTAAGATAATTTATGGTAAATCATTTTTAAATACAATGAATTTAATTATTGAACCTGACTATACTTTTCTCTTCTGTATTGCACCTTAATATTTTAATAGCCCTTCATGCGTTCCTATTTTACTGATCTCAAACATCTTATTGACTGTATTTTGAAATGCTGCATTGAATCTTATCTTTTGGGGCACTTTGCCTCATCTATTCTTTTTTTTTTTTTTTATTATTTTTTTATTTAGAACACACAGCGGGTTACATGTTTGCAACATAAAAGAGAGAACAAAAAAAAAAGCCGTGAGTACAACAATGTTGTCATGCAGGAGAAACATGCATTCTAATCAATAATCAATAATCATAGCTTCTGCTTTTAGAGATCTCATGTAAGATTACTTATTTAGTTAACATATTCTCGGGGCCCAAGAGCCATGCAGAGAAGGGTGCCCAAACTCTAGTGAGTCTTTTACCGGCCGCTGCTCCTTTTAGTTCATACAGGCTATTCTCCAAGTGATACATAGATAAAAGTCGTGAAAATCATTGATTAAATCGTGGGGGGTCTACATCACGCCACAGAGATGCTATGCAGCTGCGAAATACCGACATTGCTATGAACAGGAAGTATCTATCTCGACTATTACAGACTGCATGATCAACTCCCAGCAAAACCATCTGAGGTGTCAGATAGATAGTCTGTTTCAAGATTTTCTTCAATATATCGGATATCCCGGTAATCAAACTTTCCAGTTTTACACATTGAAAAAACATATGACAGAGATCTGCTTTCGGGCAGCCACATCGTGGACACATGATTCCCACCGTTTTACCCCAGCTCGCAATCTTAGCAGGTGTATAATATAAATTATACAATACCATAAAATGTTGAGCTTGCGGGCCCGCTGACAATAAAACAGTCCGTGCCATTTCGATAGACTCACAAACCTCTGTCTCTTTAGCTCCAACCCGTCCTTCCCATTTTTTAACAAATAAAGCCCGGTCGTCCTGTATAGCATTTAAGAGCAATGGATACAGGTTTTTAATGCCGCAGCTAGTGGGGTGTCGTGAAACTTCCATTAGCTTAATCTTGTCTATGTGCCAACCTTGGGTCATACTAGTTAGTAGAAAAGCTCTTATCTATAAACATTTTAAAAAGTCTGTTTTTTCCAGCGCAAATCCCACACTCAGTTGCTCAAATGATTTGAAGTGGCTGCCAGAATGAAAAAGGTCCCCGACTTTATGAATGCCCCGATTACTCCACCTCAAACAATAGTGGTCTTTAAATATCGCCGGAAGCGTGGGAGTAATTCACAGGGGAGTGTAGTAGCAGATTCATCCTATACCTATCTTGCGCTTAACCTGAGTCCATGCCTTAAATGCAGCATAAATTACCTTAAATTTAACCTTTTTTTAGTAGCTGGGTTCCAGAATCCGCAGAAAGACCGCATCTGCTTCTTTGCCCAAAATCAGGGTATATATCGAAGGGAGAGCATCTTGCCCGGATCTATCCGTAACATAAAGTGTCTGTGCATACTGAAGCACTGCTGCCGGATAATAAAGTTTAAAATTGGGAAGTGCCCACCCCCCTTTCTCTCTAGGAAGAGTCATATAGTGGAAAGCCCGGCGCGGCTTTGTATAGGACCAAATGAAGCTATTAACCAATCCCTCTATTAGTTTGAACCAGTCTTGCCCAATCTCTAGGGGGATTGTTCTAAAGAGATAGAGTACTTTGGGTAGAAAAAACATTTTTATCACGTTGCAGCGTCCCATGAGTGACAAATGTTGATTGTTAATGCAAGCGAGATCTTTCCTAGTCTTTGTTAAAATCGGGCCCATGTTTATTTTCACCACTTCGTCAAGGTTTACTGTGAGTTTAACACCTAAATATTGTACCTGTGACAGCGCCCGCTCATCCTTAAAATCTATTGAGTCGTTCACCAACATTTGGCATTTACTTTTGTTCAACAAATAGCCAGATCTTTTCCCAAACTGCAGGGCTTCCTGCTCTATTTCCAATATAGCAGTCCTGGGGTCCGTGGTCACCACCGCAATATCATAGGCATATGCTAAAATCTTAGTACACCCTCCTTTCAATGAGACTGGAATGATCCGATCGTTCCTGATCATTCTCCTGATCAAGGGGTCAATATATAGCGCAAAAAGCAGTGGTGAACACGGGCACCCTTGTCGCGTACCTCTCTGAATCCTGATTGAGGTCGACTTTAGCCCGGCAACTTGTATCGTAGCCTTGGTTTGTGGTAAAGCTGTTGAATTGCTTTAACAAACCCGGGACCAATGTTGTTTTTACGCAGGACACACCATAAAAAGGGCCAGTGAACTCGATCGAAAGCTTTTTCCGCATCTAGCAAGATTACTGCCATGGGAAGCTTGGCTGTTGCACTAACATCAAGTAACGTGATGACTCATCTTATATGATCTGCCGTGCTCTTCCCCGGGATGAAGCCATGCTGCCATGGAGATACTAAACCTGAGATTACCAAACTCAGGCGGCTGGCAAGTATTTTAGCATAGATTTTGGCATCGCTATTAATTAGAGAAATTGGGCGATATGAGCCAGGCTGAGTGGGTTCCTTGTCCTTTTTCAGAAAGACTACTATTTTAGCCTCCCCCCAGGAGGCCGGTTGAGGAGCCCCTGCTTGTACTTCAATAAATAAGTTAAGTAGCTGTTTACATATCTCCACAAAAAAAACTTTATAGAATTCTAGTGGAATTAAATCCCCCCCGCCGCCTTCCCGCTTGCCAAGGCGCGGGTTGCTATATCCAATTCTTCCAATGTCATAGGTGCTTCTAAAGCTGCCTTATCCTCCTCTCTTAACTGATCTGATATCTCATTGCCTGTAGCATCAATCCCTTCCTCTTCTTGGGGCTGTTCTTCCTGGGTATATAATTTTTGATAGAATCATCTAAAAACTTCCATAATCTCTGGACCGTTGTGTACCATCCGCCCCTCTTCATTCACTAAGCTTTTAATGCTCCCAAATACCTGCTTTTGTCTTATTCTTAAGGCCAGCTGTTGTCCCACTTTCCCGCTATACTCATAGCATTTCTGGTGATATACTAAAAATTTTGCAGCAGCCTTATCCATAAAAATCTTGGTGGCTTCTGCCTTAATGATATTCACCTCACACAGAATGTCTGAGATCTCTACTCCACTGCAGATCACTTCCCCTAATCGCTGCTCTGCTTTAACCAGCTTTGTCTGAACTAATTTTAACTGATCCATGCGTATTTTCTCCTTTCTTAACCCATAACTCAGGGTTTCTCCTCTGACAGCAGCTTTAAATGTATCCCAAACTGTCTGGCAAGAAGCAGAGTCCTGATTTATCTTAAAGAATTCCAGGATTAGGAATTATAATTTTTTGGATATACCCTGGATTGGCTAATAGTGCCCTATCAAATGTCCAAGATCTAGGCTGCGGGCCCTTTCTCCCAATCTCTAAAGCCAAAACCAATGGGTTGTGATCTGATATGATTCTAGGAAGTCTGTCGACTCTTATTTGGTTTTGTAGAAAGGCTGTCACAAAAAAGTAGTCTAACCTGACTAATTTCTTATGCGGGGCAGAGAAAAAGGTGAACCCTGAGTCCTGCGGGCAACACAACTGCCAGACGTCGATCAAGCCATGATTAATGGCCAATGACTGAAGTGCCCTAAAAACTTTATTCTTTCTACCCAGGTAGAGTGTTTGTTCCTGAATGGGTTCTTTATTATCTAAATGTATATTGAAATCTCCACACATTATGATAGGCGTTGCCCAAGTCGTAAATTCTAAATTAAGCCAATCCAGTATCTCTGGATCATCTGCGTTGGATCCATAAATAGAACATAGAGTGAACCTTAGCCCCTTAGCCGAACATTCCAACAGAACCAGCCTGCTGAGTTTATCAGCAAATTGTTTATGTATAACCAAAGTACTGATCCAAGTTAATATTGCGACCCCTCTAGTGGTTGTGTGTTGTCCTGTAAAAACCGCTAGCTTCCACCCATAAAACTCCATTAGCTGCTTTTGTGTACTTGGAATATGTGTTTCCTGCATACAAATAATATCGACATTCCATGACTTGAAAACTTCTCCTACAAGCTGCTGCTTTTTGTTATTATTGAGCCCACAAACATTCACTGTGGCAATACGTATTTCACTTTGCTGTCCCATTTTTATGGATGTTGGTCCTTCTGACATTATGCTGCGTGCGGTGTCAATGAGAAATATAAACACACAATTATTAAGAAGCAGCAGCCATAGTAATAATAAATGGAGCTAAGGCATAGTTGAGGCTTAGTTTGGGATAGGCCATGCAAACATGGTTCTGAACATCACAGATTTATTATTTCAGTAGCAATAGATTAATTTTTATTTGCAAATATTAGTTGAATCAGAAAGTAGTGTCATCACTAATGGTCAAATTGTAAGATGTTATTAGGTGATATTTAAGAGAATATTGCTAAAAACAACATTTTACTTTTGATAATTGTTAAACTGTTTTTTGACAAAGGTAGAATGGAATCTGGTCAACATAATGTGTTGAGGTGAAGACGGAAATGTACTAAAATGTGTGAAATATAGTGCAAAAATCTGCAGCTCTGCATTACATGAATAAACAAAAGAATGCTGCACTACGTTACTTTATGATTTTACAGCAATTATGTCATCTACTATGGAGGCACTAAGGAACATAGGGCATCACTTTGCTCTGTGCAAATGAGAACTAGGTTGTCATGCTACCAGTATACACCATGAGGATGCACAGAGTGTCAGAAAAGTTGGAGTGAAGCTAGTCATGATGAAATCATCTGAATACCCCAAAAGTATCTGGTTCAGTTAGTTGGAAGTATGAGGTCAAACCTGGAGTGAGCCAGGAAATCATAACCCTGAAGGAAAGAAAGGTGCATTAAAATCCACTGAGGATGAGTTTGAAATCCTTATCAGTATGGTAACAAAGAACTAAGGATGACTCAGCAAAGAAATAATCCCCCTGTGTACAAGGAGACAGGGATTTTTAATAATCAGACACAGAATATGTCTACTCTTCATAAAAGAATATTTACGTCACTTAGTACCCAAATTCTCAATAATTTTACATACTCTGTATACCACAAAGAGCACATCATCCATAAATATGCATGTATATATATATATATATATGTATATATATATATATATATATAATATATGTATATATATTTTATACCCAAAAAGTAATTTAGCGCACTCCAAAGATCCTTTAGGCAGATTTATTGATAAGAATAGCAACCACCAATGCGTTTCAACTCCACTTGGGTCTTGCTCATGGTTAATGAGTTTTTTTCATACCACCCTTAAATTGTGTGAGGTCATTATTACCGCCCCATTGCATTCTGTTATAGTAGTTTGACATTATACAAAAACATATATAAAAGTGAAAATTAAAGAATAAAATAAAAAATATCACCCAAATTAGAATCCTAAAGTTGAAAGAATGTAAAAAAAATATTAAATGACAATAATTACTTCTATATGAATGAGGCTTATAACCAATATTGCTCTCTGCATTTTAAACATGTTTCCTCCATTTTTACAACCGCTAAATTTTCATCATAAGAATATTATACATACACCTACTTGCATAATTTTATATTTATACATATATATATCTTTTTATATTCTTTTCATTCTTTCACCTTTTGAGGATAGGATTATCACTGATCTTATCATACTCTATTATCAAACCATGTATTGCTTATGATGTGATCTCATATAAACAGGAGAATATAAATCATTTCAGATCTTTCTTTGTTGCTTATCACATATTACAACAATTATTAATCGTTGAGTATCGGCTAAGTTCCTTTGCAAATAAATTTCAACATCACCTCAACAACGAAACTGATTGTTTAAGCATAATACCCTTCAATCTTTCATATCAGATTCAATAATAGATTATATCATATCTATTCTTACATCAAATTACATTTTATATTATCCATATCCTCCACATTTGAACAATAATTTAATTGCATGATGATTATTTTCCCAATTGGTGGAAACTTAGCAATTGTCAACAAATGATCCAATAATTTTTTTATAATCATTCAGTTCAATATTATACTAATCACTTTAACTGTTCATTGTTAGTATAGTTAGTTCATTATAAATATACAAAAAGTTCTTCATCCATGTTTAGCCCAAATGGGATATTTGTACGGAGTCAAATGATATATTTGCTTTCAAGTTGTCTCAACAGTAATGTTCTGTTTCCTCCACGTTCATTAATATTTACTTGTGCCAAACCAAAAAATGATATGCTTTTCCAATCTGTGGTGTGGCATTTGTTATGATGTCTAGCCACTGCATACCTCTGATCTTGATGTTGAATTGCTCTAGTTGTTCCAGTATTCTCTTCTTCAGTGGGCAAATTGGACTACCCACATATTGAAGTCAACATTCAAATTGGATCAAATATACCACAAATTGGCTATTGCAAGTAAATGTTTGTACAATGTGTACTTCTCTACCTTTATAATCCACAAGAGACTTCATATTCTTCGGAATTTGACATGCCTTACACTTGTTACATTTAAAGAACCCAGTTACACTTTTGTTTAACCAATCTGTTTTATGATGTTCTGCATAATGACTTTTGACCAACATGTCTTTTAAAGATTTTGATCTCCTTTAAGTTATTTGTGGTCTCGTTCCTATTATTTGTTTCAAGTCTTGATCACTCCTTAAAATGTTCCAATATCTTTTGAAACTTTTCTCAATTGTCATACTTTCTTTACTGTATGTTAATATTAGTCGCAGTCCCTCATGATCTTCTTGTTTCTCAGGGATCTTGACTTTATTATCAATCAAAGTTTGCTGATGAGTTATCTTTTTAGCTTTTAGTGCTCCCAATTTTACATTCACTTTAGGGTATCCTCTCCTGAAAAATCGTTGTTTAACATTGCTGAATTGTATATCCATTTCTGCATCATTAAACCAGTTTCTTCTAGTTCTCAAAAATTCATCAAATGAAATACTTCTTAGTAGTCGTTTAGGGTGAAAGCTTGTCCCATGTAATATGCTATTCGTGGATGTTTCTTTCCTGTATAACGTTTTATGTAATTGATTATTTTCCACATACACTTTAATATCTAGAAAATGTATTTGTGTTGAACTAATATCAAAGGTGAATTGAAGACCATAGATGTTATCATTTAATAATTGAAAATATGATGTAAAGTCTTCGTTAGATCTATTCCATATTATGAAAAGATCATCAATGTACCGAAGACACAAGACAATCCTATTCACAAATTCCAGATATTGATCTTGCCATGCTATTTCTCGTTCCCACCATCCCATAGTAAGTTTTGCCTAACTTGGAGATAATGAGATTCCCATAGCTGTGCCTTGTTTTTGCTTGTATACTTGACAATTAAACAGGAAGACATTATTTTGGAGACACATTTTCACCATCTCTATCAGCATAAAAAAAAAAAAAAAAAAAAAAGATGGGTATGTTCTCGGCGTACTTGTGGTAGTGTGAAAGTGGTAGGTTGCGCTTGCAAAGGGTTAAGCAAATCGCAAGTGAATTGTGATGTATGAGAGATAAAGTAGGGAGTTTGCGTACTCCAGTTGAAGGTTTAGTAGGAGTGTGCATATTCTGCAGTATGATAGTAGGGAAGTTGCTGCACTTCATGTGTGTGTGGTGCTTTATGCTCAAAGATTGTCCACGTGGTTGTTGGTGATGTACAGACCCTGTGTGGTCTAAGATTCTGGAGTATATTGACAAGTGTAGGAGACACTTGGTTATATGTTGTAATCTGTCTAGTTTAGTAGGTTGGTCGGGCGGAGGCTGAAAAGGAGGAATAGCCGCATGAGCGATAGTGCCATAAGTGAAAATCCGTAAGGTCTCTGAAGCGATTGTGTACCTTCCTGTAGTAAACCAGCAGGTTTGTTTCTAATTATTGGTTTCTGGTTAAGTGCTCACAATAATTTTGCATTCGTTTAGTGTGAGTTGAAGTCTGGGAAGACAAGCCGGAAGACTTTGTCAGCCACAGTGTGTGAGTGTGACGTCAGAGTGCGCAGCACTGGGATAGGTTGGTTAGTAAGAAGAGTCGCGGGCAGATTGGCAAGAAAGGAATCTTGGAAGTAAAAGTCATTTCCTTATTGAATCGAAATAACAACAGAGAAGATGAATTTTTTTAAAGCGTTCAAAAGTGCCATGAAGGGTGATTCTTACATCAAGGCAACAGTGGGGGAGCCGACCCCATGGGAAAATTCTCCGGCATATATTGTGATGGAGGAGCGAAGTGTCGCGCCATGACTTTGGTTGAAGCAGTGGTCCAAGTTGACAGAGAAATTGGGCGCTTTAGCGTTTCCAGAGTATGGAACATTTAATTTGAGAGTTTTGGATGAATTGCGAATTACATTATATGAGACAAAGCCATTACCGAGGCCAGCACAGTTTGAGGCTTTAGCGGTTTGGAAGCTGGTAGCCAGACAACAACAAGAGGTGAAATTTCAGAGGAGAATAAGGAAGGTAGAAAAGTCCTTTGCAGAAGCAAGGTGGGATTAGGAACAGAAAAAGTGGAGAACGGAGACATTACAGGGTGTTAAGTTGTTTCCTGCAATCACAGAGGAAGAAGAGTCAGAAAAAGAAGAAGCCGCTAAGAGTGATAAGAATTCAGGGAATAAGAAGAAGAAAAAGACTTATGTAGAAGAAGAAGATTCAGACGTTGAGGATCTTATTACGCAATCTGCCATATGCAATGCATGTAGGGGGTCCAAGTACTAGCTTTGCCCCAACTGCTCCAGCACAAGTATCGGGGACAGTTGGACCAGTGCAGACAGATAATCTACAGGTACAATGGGTAGTGCAGAGTATTCCTAATGCAGTGACTACTTCGGTGGTCCAAGCTCAGTTACACCCACCATTGATACAAAGAATCTATCCAGATGTACCAGTTCTTGAGACGACTTCGAACTTAGTGGTGCCATCGGAGCAAGTGGTTCTGATTGGTCCGAGGCCAATGCTAGTTCAGACTGAATCAACTCCAATGTTGTTGCCTCAGGCACAGCCACAGGGTTTGCCGAAGTTTATGCCAATGACAGGAACACAGTCAGATGTGACACCAGTGATGAATCAGACTATGGGAGTAACCCTTCCACAAAATGCGAGGGTCAGAACAGCACCAGATGCAATATCGCTACTGATTACTGTTGGTCCAGCGGTACCATTGTTTGCACAGAAGAAATCAATTGCACGAGAGCAAGGTGAAATGTCCCAGAGCTTCATGAAGAGGGGAGTGAGTGATCATGTGCAAGTGATATCGTCTATGGGTCAGACCTTCGATTAATGTAGACCTTTAATGGATCTTAGTCCACTTGTTGCGCTTCCAGATGAAGTAAATAGCCCAAGTGTGAGTCAAAACATTTGACACCGCAGACTCCAAGTGCAGTGGTACAACAGGTACCATTGCCAAATGCAAGTAACATCTTGTTACCGGGATTGACAGCAAGGCAGTTGAGTGAATGGTTGGAAAGTTTGAATACTCCTCGAAAACACATCCAAGGGTGAAGAGCAGATAAATTGTGTAAGATTAGCTACAAAAATAACTAAGGTAGTTGAGGGAACCATGGGAGTGAACAGATTGGAATCCTACACAGAGGAAGAGTTGAGGTACTTGTGTCCAAGTATTACAAAGGAGGTGAGCAAGATACATCAGAAATTGGCAGATCTGGCAGACAAACATGACATAGAGATTGAGAAAAACAAACATTTGAAAAGGAGTTACATCTTAGATTTTGAGGCGAAGGATTTCAAGCACATGAGGTCAGCAGGGATGAAAGCGCATCTAAAAGAATTATTGCAGAGTGCTCAGATTTGGGGAACATTAGAGAAGTGGGAAGGCAGATGCCCAAAGAAGAAGGATACACATGTCTGTTTGTTCATGTCCCATGGCACAGAAGTGACATACTGTCATTCATAAATGATTACCCAAAACTGAGGGAGAAACCAGTTGAGTGGTACCAGCAGACAGATAGATTTGTGAAGCTTTCAAAATGTCTGTGGGAAGACTTGAATACATTGTTGGAAATAGTGGTTCCAGCTGATTTGTGGGTTGAGTGCAAGCGAGCAGTAGATTGGTCGACGAGTGAACCGGAAAGGGATAGAGTTACAGGTGCATCATCACCTGAAGTTATGACATTTTATTATAAGGTGATCAAGTTCCTGAAGATTAGAATCTCGACTAAAAATATTGATTGGCAGAGAATTGACAGGACAGTGCAAGAAACTAAAGAGTCCATACAATTGCTTCCTTACCACTGTTCAAGGAGTACAGTGGTTATAGAATTAATTGAGCTGAAAGACATGTTTCACTTAAGTGTTCAGGTTCGTCAAAGGATTGAGACCAGAAATAGGGCAGATGATTAAGAGTCATCTGATTTGTTGGCAAGCGAAGCCGATTGATGAGGTGTTGCAGTATGCAAAATACTGTAGTGATGAAATTGAATTGAAGCAGAAAAAGCTGAAGGAGAAAGCAATGGTGATGCAAATTAAAGCAGCTCATACAGGAGTGTAAGGAGCTTTGGTGCAACAGATGCCGAAGCAACAGGAAACTGTTATGTTCCAACCTCAAATGAGAGGTAGGGGTGGTAGAGTCAACATGACTCGTGGACCAGATTTGAATACTGTAGTGGTTCAAAATGATGTGCAAGGGATGAAAAAGATGTTACCGTGTCATTTGTGCGGAAACGTGGGACACTGGAAGAGGGAGTGTCCGTTGATGGTGCAGGGTGGTGTTGTTCAGCAAGGTGGTGATGTCAATACATTTCAAACTGTGAAAGTTCCTAGAATGGGAGGACTTAATCTGAATGTTCAGAACCAAGTGCAGAATTTTCAACCCATGCAGCAGGTGCAAGGGCAGAGTGCACAACTAACACAGTTGCAACCAATGCAGCAGCAGGTTCCCATGGTACCTAGACAGCAAATGCAGCTACCTCAAGCCCCGATGGAACAGCAACAGATGATGCTTACTTAGCAGGTGATGTGTCAGAGACAGGACAGAAGTAATGACACAGCACACCAATTCCTATTACATAGTGAGAATGAAATAAACAGTGAATGGATGAGTATGAGTTCAGATGAAGAGCCATGTATGCTTGCTGCATCCTTAGAGGGAGATCAGAGAGGACCTTTTGTGAAGGGAAAAGTGATGGGTCATAGAGTCTCATTCGTAGTGGACACAGGAGCTACGCGTTCTACAGTAAGAAGTGCAGAAGTTCTGAACCTACCTCTTTCAGGCAGAACAGTTCAGGTTGTAGGGGTAGAAAACAGACAGTTGACAAATCCAATCACAGATCCAGTAGAGGTTGAGATTGGTAATTACCAGGGACTGCATAGGTTTGTAGCCTATGACTCAAGTCCGGTATCCCTATTGGGAAGGGGTTCACTGTGTAAGACAAAATGCTCTATTAGTTGTTCGGCTGCTGGAATAGAGGTTCAGACTAATAGTGACGATGAGGAAGAACAGACCACTGAAACAGCAAAAGAAAATGTTAATGAGGAATACCCATTGAGTTTTTCCCGATGTTTACTGTGAAAGAATTGCATGCAAACTTGCAGGGAACAGTACAGGAAAACGTGTGGGACCTGACATGTAAAGAAGTGGGCTTCATCAAGGGAGTGGAACCGATTAAGATCACTTTCAAACCGAATGTAGTGTTTCCACAGCTTCCACAGTAAAACATGGCACAAGATGTTCTGATGAAAGTGGCACAGATAATTGGAGATTTTCTGAAACAAGGAGTCTTGAAAGAAGTGTTGAGTAGTCCATGTAATTCACCGATAATGGGCTTAAAGAAGCCGTGTGGGAAAGTTCGCATTGTACAAGATTTGCGAAAAGTTAACCACATGGTGGTCTAGTGTTGTCCTGTACTGCTAAATCCAGCAGTGATACTGTTTCTGATTCCATGCGATGCAGAGTGGTTCACAGTGGTTGATTTGTCACAAGCTTTCTTTTCTGTGCCTTTTCATGAGCTAGTCAGTTTCTTTTTAGTTTCAAATTCCTAGACAGAGTCTACAGCTGGTGCAGACTTCCACAAGGGTATACGAAGTCACTGTCTCTGTTCAATCAGATCCTGAAAAAGAATTTGGAGTCATTGGAACTACTGTATCAATCAACTCTAGTGCAGTATATTGATGATTTACTGATTGCATCCAGGACAAGGGATGAGTGTAAGTATGACTCGATTGCCCTGTTAAATCATTTGGGAAAGTTTGGACATAAGGTGTCACCTTTGAAATTACAGTATTGTCAGAAATCAGTGAAATACGTGGGACACCAGATTGAGAAAGGGTCAAGGAGAATCTCCAGAGAAAGGATCACAATGATACTGCAGAGAAGTCCTCCGACTTCACAGAGAGATGTCAGAATGTTTCTGGGAATGGTACGGTATTGTTGACAGTGGATTCCAAATTTTGCTGAGATTGTTAAACCATTGCAGTAGCTGACACATAAGGAAGTTACAGACCCTATTATATTAGATGAAGATCAGATGAAAGCGTTCACTGAGTTGAAAGAGAGTTTGTGCAGAGCTCCAGCTTTGGGAATGCCTGATTACACAAAGCCATTCACATTGTTTTGTCATGAACGTGATGCTTGTTCTTTGTCTGTTTTGACACAGGTCCATGGAGGTGCTTATCGCCCAGAAGTCTATTTTTCGGCTACCTTGGACCCAGTCGCAGCAGCTTTACCAGGTTGTCTGCGTGCAATTGCCTCAGTTGGTCAAAGTCTTTCTCAATGTGAGGGAGTAGTGATGGGATACCCTTTGACGGTAATGGTACCATATTCTGTTGAGATTTTGGTGACAAGGACGAAAACACAGTATTTGACTGGTGCAAGACTGACAAGTTATGAGACGAGCATACTAGGTGCTCCAAATGTAACATTGAAAAGATGTACAGTGTTGAATCCGGCAACATTACTTCCAAGTGATACTGTTGAAATTGAAAAAAGAGGAAGACATCGAGCATGATTGTCTTGAGGTGACTGAATTGTGTACAAAACCAAGGCCTGATATCAGAGATACATGATTGGAAGAAAATGATCAAATTGTCTTTGTTGATGGCTCATGTCTCATAGATGGTACAGGGACATTGAGAGCAGGATATGCTGTATGCACAATCACAAGTACATTAGAAGCTTCCTGGTTTCGAGGTGTATATTCTGCAGAAGTGGCAGAACTGGTAGCTCTTACTAGGGCATGCCATGTCTCTGCAAGACTGAGAATCACCATCTATACTGACAGTCAATATGGATTTGGAATTGTTCATGATTTTGGTCAATTGTGGTCGCAAATAGATTTTCTAACCTCTACTGGTACACCAGTAAGAAATGGTGACAAGATAAAAGAGTTGCTGTATGCAATACAGTTACCTGAAGAAATTGCCGTGGCAACATGTAGTGTACATCAAAAGGCACAGGATTACATCTCACTGGGAAATGGATATGTGGATCAAGTCACAAGGCTTTGCGCATTGAACTGTATATCGTTTAAAGACAAGTGGGAATTAATGCCCGAAGAAGACAATACCTGTACAAGTTTTTTATTGAAGGTGATTGATACTCTGGAAGAGTTGAAAACATTGCAGGATAATGTTGACAATAAGAGAAACATCTCTGGGTTAAGTTCAAATGTGTCCATCGTCCTGATGAAATTTGGGTTTCTGAGGAGGGTCAGATGGTCCTGCCTAATAGTTTTTTTTTTTTTTTTTAAATGTAGTCCTCATTCTGTCACCCTCGCTTTGGTTGAGAGAAAAAAGAAAAGGCCGAGGCCTTTAAAGTATGCATCCAAGTGCGAGGTCCACAGCGCTGCTGGGCCGCCCCACCTGTTCTACACACTGCAATTTTCCCCACCGACTGCCATCGACCACGTCTTACTATTTTCTTCAGGACATGATCATAACCAAAGCAACACCCAATTAGGTGAGGGGAGTTTTAATCATTGGACTTAACTTTCGAGAGGAGGAAACCAAAAAAGAAAACAGCGAAACAAAAATTACACATCTAAACATACTCCAAACTTATTAACTACTGATAAGCATTTTCCCAATCCACCCAAAAATTGCCTCTTCTACTATGAGGACCACATTGTTCCATTTTACATAATCGATTTACTAATAATTTCCAGTCCTGAACAAGGGGGGGAAATGAGTCCTCCCATTTACAATATATTTCCCGTCTAGCCAAAAGCATTAGTACAAACAACAAACGCTCTTGCTGCACAGTCATTTTCTGACACTTTATATCTGGTTCGCAAACCCCAAACACCACCATAAGAAGATTTATTCTTAAGTTATCATCAAAAATTGCCTTAAGAGTACTTCCTATATCTTCCTAGTACTTACTCAAAATTGAGCATTGCCAAAACATATGAACATCATCTGCATTGGTTTCCCCACACCGTGGACAATTTTTATTGGATTTCCCAATAGCCGTTAATCTAGCTGGTTACCAATATACCCTATGTAATGTAAACAGATGATTCTTCTTCAGTCCCGCAGGTTTAATAGTACACCAAAACTCCGAACATGACTTTTGCCATAAAGACGTGACTTCTAGGGTAGGGAAAATCCTCCCCCATTTCAACACAGGGAGGGAAGAAACATCTTCTATTGCTTCCAACTGTACATGATACCAGAAGGCAATCTCTTTTTTAATACATGTCTGATTCAATTTCCCCTCCCACAAACTCCTTCCTATTTCTCCTACTTGGCGATACTTAACCCAACTGGATAACTGGAGATACTTAAACTTAGAAATTGTCCCACCTGTGCACTCCTGGAATGCAGACCAAGATATTAATTCGGAATCTTCCATAATCTGCCCCCATCTTACCACACCGCTAATTCTCAATGGAGTTGATAATTTATCCATAAGACAATCAGGAGTACCAGGTGAATCCCAGATGGGAGCAGAACTACAATAATAAGCTATCCCTAACACCTTCTGAAATTGTATCCAAACCTTACAGGCATGTCTGGGGATCTTCAAGCGCACCTTCTTAAAGTACTTTGGGTGTCCAAATTTATATAAAAAATTATCAGCTCCTTTCTCAAGATGTGCCATCAAAGCTCTCCAGACCGATGAATACTCTGACTTCTTGTTCAATAACATTCTAATATTCTTTAGTTGAAAAGCCAGATAGTACCTATAAAAATCTGGAGATGCTATGCCCCCCCACTCCTTCTTTCTACTTAACTTTTTCCATGATATCCTTACTCCCTTAGAGGCCCAAACAAATGAGGATAGGTCCCCCTGTAGTTTTTGAAACCAACCCACCTTAAACTCTAAAGGAATAGTATTAAATAAGAAAGTAAACTTTGGAAGAATGCACATCTTTAATATGTTAGATCTTCCAATTATAGAAAGTGGAAGAGCAGCCCACGCCTTTAGCAGCTTTTTAGTTTCCATATAAGCTCTATCAAAATTTACCTTAGCCACATCACTAAGATCAGTTGTAAACCGAATCCCCAAATATTTAATCTCCTGTTTAACTAAGGAAGAAACATAGGCCATATTCCAACACATAATTTCCGTCTTTTCTGTATTTATGCTGTAACCTGAAAATCCACCAAACTGCTTTATCAATGTATTAATAAGGGGTAAAGTACTCGCCACATCACTAGTATATAGCATCAGGTCATCCGCATATAATGCTACTTTCTTTTCCCAACCCCCACTCCGAAACGGGGGAATATCCCTGCAAGCCCGTAACAAGATTGCCAAAGGTTCAATATATAAATTAAAAAGCAAAGGAGACAAAGGACAACCCTGTTGAGTACCCCGACTAATCCTAAATTCCTGAGATAGCAAACCATTGACCAAGATTCTCGCAGATGGGTATCTATACAGTTCCCTAATAGCCCTAATAAAAGGCATTCCCACACCACCTGTTTCCATCACAACCTGCAAAAAAGACCAGTTAACACGATCAAAAGCTTTGGCTGCGTCGAAAGTCAAAACCGCTAATGGAGCCTTTTCTTGTACCGCTAAGTCTCCTGCGGCAAGTAACTCGTGGGTTAACTCATAAAGTTGTCTACCCTTCATAAAGCCCTTCTGATCTGGATGAACCAAATTACCTATAACTTTCCCCAATCTTCTAGACAGAATCCCTGTATACAATTTATAATCCGAGTTCAGTAATGAGATATGTCTGTACGATGAGCAAGACATTGAATCCTTGCCTGGTTTTAACAATAAGCAAATTATGGCTTCATTCCATGATTTGGGTACCTGTGTCCCCTCTAATAGCACAGAGTTGAATAATTCCAGTAAAATTGGAGTAAGTTCCTCCCCCAGTACCTTCTATAACTCATTTGGCAGACTATCAGGCCCAACTACCTTCCCTTTCTTCAAGGCTTTTATAACTTCAGCAAGCTCTCCCCCACTTATCTCACTACCAAGTAACTGCCTTGCTGATTCATCCAGAACTGGGAGATGCGCTTTTTTAAAAAATGCTCTAATCGACTCCTCTGAATTTGCAAGGTTCTCTGAATATATTTCTTGAAAAAAAGATACAAAGGCTCCCTCAATTTCAGATTGCTCAACACAAGGCTGACTTGCAGAGTCTAGTTTAATCGATAAGATATACCTTTTAGAATAATCTGACTTAACCTTCAAAGCTAACAATTTGCTACATCCTTCTCCGTATTCATAATGCGCATACCGACTGCTTTCCCACTTTAACCTGTTGCGATTCTCCACGAAAATTTTTAAGTCCATCCGAACCTTTTTCTCTTGACGTGCCAGTTCCTCTAGTTGCCCTTCCTTCCATTCTCTTCGTGCATTATGCATTAATACCTGTAAGGTATTTAAAGATGTTTCCATACCCCCCAACTTCTCCTTTTCTTCGCGACGCCTATAAGTCGCCAGGCTAACAAGCCTTCCTCTAATATAGGCCTTATAAGCATCCCAAACACACCATAAAGTTGCTGATCCTCGATTCAAGTCAAAATAATCTCTTGTATCTTTCTTTAACACCTCTACTATTGAGTCGTCTAAAAATAAAGAGCGATTTATTGTACTCCTAGTACCCAGACTCTCCACCTTAATACCCAGATGTAGTTTTAAAGCTGAATGATCTGAAAGGTGTGCTGAGTTGTGGGCTGCCTTTATCACATCTGGACATAGACTCTTATGTATTAAAAAGAAATCTATTCTAGATTTATGTCCATATTTTTTATTGTGGAATGTATATCTATCTCCTTCACCCCCTTTCCAGTGCCAGATATCTATCAGACCTAAGTCCTGCATGGCTTGCTTCACCTGTGACCTAGTTTTAGGTGAGTTAACCGTACCCCTGGGGGCGATTTATCAAGAGCAGGATCCAACAATATATTAAAATCACCTCCTAACACCACCGGATACCTAGCTAGAAGTAAAATATTGTATAATTCTTGAAATGGCGTCGGATCGTCTAAATTTGGACTGTAATAACCTGCCACTGTAACCCAAAAACCATATACACAGACTTCTACCACTACCCATCTACCCCTGGAATCTACTTGCACATTTCCTACCTTAAACCTTATAGAGTTTTTAAGCAAAATTGCCACACCTTTGACCCGCACAAGATTGAGTAGAGCATGCACTATATAATACCCATTTCATTTGTTTAAGCCAATTTTCCCACTCTTCTCGTTGTAAATGAGTTTCCTGCAATATAATAATCTCCTCCTCGACCAATCTTAAGTACTCAAAAATCTTCCTCCTCCTATGTACCACCCTAAGGCCATTAACATTCCATGAGAGAAACTTTAATCGTAAACTACCATACTTAGTCATTTTCAAAAAAAGAAGCCTGGTCACTATCCTCCCCCCTCCTATCTAACCAAATTATGAGGACTCTCTTATTTTTATCTTTTTGTACCCGCCTGCCCCTACACCCAGTGCCAAACCACCCCTCCACCCACCAAACCAGCACCCAACCAAACCCCCGCCCCCCCAGGGGAACCCTCCCTGCTTCTTTTAGGATAACCATCCTGCTAACCTTATTTGAGCTCTCCGTCGGACATGATTTCCCATTTCTACTGAGATGCCTTAATCTGCTCTATGAAAGCCCTGACCTCCCCCGGATCTCTCATTTTGTGCATTTTATTTCTCCACATAATACGTAGAGCAGCCGGAAACCTTAAGTGTACCGTGGCTCCAAGAGAACAGAGCTCCTGCATAAAATTCCCCAATTCCCACTGCCTATCCAACGTTGCTTTAGACACATCCGATCTCACACGGAAAGACCAATCTCCTTTGGAGAAAGTTCCAACTTTAAGGGCTTCGGATAAAATTCTCTCCTTGATTGTATATGTAACGAAGTTTATCAAAATCCTCCTGGGATTTTTCCTTCTGGGGTTCTTCCTGAACGGGTCCCGATGAACTCTTTGGATATCCTCCTTTTCAACGGAGCTAAGCTCGGAATAGCCTCCTTGATTAGAGAAATCACATAACCTTTAATATCCTCCCCTTCTAAGCCCTCAGGAACTCCCAACAGCCTAATATTGTTTTTCCTCATATTGTTTTCCAACAACTCCAGCTTGTCCTGCAACATCTTTTCTCCAGGTTTTAGCTGTGAAATATCCTTAGAATGTACCATCAACCGCTCCTCCTGGGCCTTCAACACAGCCTCCAGCTTACCCAACCGATCTGATAATAAATTAATTTTGCTCTCCAATACTTCACAGGCTTCCTGGATTCTAACTTGATTATTTTCTGAGATCTCAAACTTCTCCCTAATCTCTTTAATAAGAGAAATTAACAAATCCTGCACGTCTGTGCTATAAGTCGCTGAAACGGCTGAAGGAGTAACCTCTACTTCCGGCAAGGTTAGTGTAACGGAAGAGGCCTCCATTTGTCCTACTAGATCCTTTGCTAACTGATCTGACATATTACTATCAGAGCTCGCAGATTGTTTCGTTAACCCCAGACCACCTAAAGAAGGTTGAATGTCTGCCATACCCTGCGGGGGAAGGGTTGTATTCCGAAAATACCTAGTAATCAAAGACTCACTTTTCCCCGCAGGTTCAGCCCGGCCTTCCTCTGAAGAAAATTGGGCACCTCCAAGTGTAATACTGTGTGTTCAATCCCCCTCCTCACAGCACCTTTACTGCAAGCCTCAAAACCACTTTCACCTCTGTTTTTATCTATAGCCGTTGCTATAGTTACTGGTAAATGGGGATTAACACTCGCCCCCAGGGGGCCAGGCTTACCTTTCTTTGCACCCTCCAACTCACTGACCTCTGCCCGGGTGCCCCTGGGGCGACGCTTGGCTGGCGACATACACTGTGACGCTCCTATGCTGTCCCCAACTCCTCTTCTCGAACTTCCACTTAGGTTTTTCCTAGTCGAAAACCCAGGAGTCTCCGGTAGTCCTCCACGAAGAGAGCAGCGAGAGGTGTAGCATCTCCCACGGCGCACACCCCTCGCAGCCTCTGCCCATATACTGGAGTCCGATGCGTGCTTCAAGCACCGCTCCTCACCACTTTTCGCCGGAGCGCGCGTCTCCCCTTTCCTGTCTGCCGTTTTCTTAGTGACCCGTCCAGGGCCGTGCAACAATATGGCTAAAAAAAGGAATAAAACGTGGCCGCAAAACAACACGCGGCTTGGGAGCTCCCTGTCTGCCGTTATACTCAACAGCCCGTCCTGGGCTGAGCCCGAGTACAAATGCGGCAAAGAAACAATGAAAAACAACAAAAAACACGGCCGCAGACACCCGCGGCTTGAGCGCTCCAACGCTCCGCTTCGCTTCCTTGATCCTGGCGCCTAACGCAGCGTAACGCTCCGACGTCTTGCTTCCGACGGAGAGCTCGCGGACCAGCTCTCTAACTGGCCGCCATGTTCCCCTCCCGCAATCGGTCCTGCCTAATAGTTTATTGTCGCAAATGGCCAGGTACTATCACGGTCAGGCACATATTGGAAGGGATGCCATTGTATGATTGTTCAAAATTCACTGGTTTAATCCTAAATTCAGGCAAGCAGTGGAGGCAGTATGTCATCGCTGTATAGTTTGTTAGCAACTAAACGTGGGAAAGGGGACAATGGTGAACTTGAGCCACATTGGAAGAGCAGGAGGTCCATTCAGCAGAAGGTAATTGGATTTCATTGAAATGCCTGTTTGTGGGGGTTTGAAGTATGTGTTGGTGATCGTGTGTGTCTTTAGTCATTGGATTGAAGCATACCCAACAAGAAGAAATGACAGTCTCACAGTAGCAAAGCTGTTGCTTAGGGAGTTGATACCACGTTTCGGGTTTCCGGTCTCTTTAGAATCAGATAGGGGAACTCACTTCAATAATGAGGTGATTAAACTCTTATGTGCAGCACTAAACATCGAGAAAAAGTTGCATTGTAGCTATCGCCCAGAAGCATCAGGACTGGCGGAACAAATGAATGGTACCTTAAAATTAAGAATTGCAAAGATGTGTGCAGCTACGAATCAGAAATGGCCAGATGCATTGCCTTTGGTGTTGATGTCAATGAGAAACACACCCGACAGGAAGACAGGGCTGTCGCCTCACGAAATCCTCATGGGTAGAGCAATGAGATTATCAGCAGTTCCAGCCAATGCACTTGTCAATATTACAGATGATATGGTGTTGGACTACTGCAAGGGTCTTGCTGATGTGGTTCGCTCTTTCTCTCAGCAGGCCACCACCCTGCCACCCATCCACGATCCGGGCCACAATCTGAGAGCTGGAGACTGGGTCGTTGTCAAAAAGCACGTGCGCAAGACCTGTTTGGAACTGCGTTGGAAGGTACCTACCAGATGGTGCTAACTACTACGATAGCTATGAAATGTGCAGGACTCCTGAACTGGATGCATGCAAGCCATACAAAGAGAGTGGTATGTCCACCAGAGCGTGAAGAAGTGTTGTTGAGAGTACCAACAACAGTGAAACAGGTCGCCGCACCTGAGCCAGAAAGGGAGCCACCAGAGCCTGAAATTGAACCCGACCTTGTAGAAGATGGTTCTATCACCCCAGTAAGAGACGAGAGTGAGGAATTGCAGGAGGGTGTGCAAGAGTCCATCTCGACGGATACAGCAGGAGAGCCTAGCTCAGCAGAAGTTCTCCCAGAAGCAGACAGTGTTGAAAAGCAGACAGAGCAAGTGCCAGACCAAGAGGGCGAAAGGATTGAGACGGATCAAAGTCAAGGTGATTTGACTCCTCCTGAGCCCGTTGCAGGTCCATCAAGAGAAAACACCGTAGAAAAAGAAAAGGAGAAGAGTCCAATCTTGACAAGAATATTGACAGAAAGAACAAGAAAGGGAGATAATTTGCCTGAATCGCAGATTGGGAAGAAAAAGGAACTGGTTATAAATGAAACAATAGAAGAAGTAGACACTACAAGAAAGGAAGAATTAAATGAAGGAGAATTAAGTAGTGACCGAAGGTTGAAACGAAAGAGAATAGCAAGTCGACGATACGCAGGTCCTGAATTTGCATATGTAGCTACCAATGAATGGCAACATGAGTTTATGTCTTTTTGTTTTGATCGAGGAGTTCCGAGTCAGTATTCTGATGTAACCAGAAGGTGATCAAGAAGCTGAATTGTTGAGCTAATCTGACAAACTTACGAAGGAGACTGTTGAAAATGAAACTGAAAGAAACATTGATAACCTGATGACAGTTGAACACTGGATGTGACAAGCTGCTAATCGATTTTGACAAAGGAAGAGGGTTCCTGGATGTGAAACTGAACTGTGAGAAAATAATTTTTAGATTTTCTTTACTGCACTTTATCTAAGAGTTATTTCTGCTTTCTGATTCTTTAAAGATCATAGCTGAGCTAAATAATCAAGATAGAAATATTAGGCGCTGTAGCTACATGAGTATTGGAGTGGCAGTTATGTGTGGAATATTGTTTATAATAATGATTGTGGATATGTCTGTCCATGATATGAAAAGAGCTACTATTACTTCTACTCCTGAAACTACTACAATACCAGCTTTAGAGAGGTTTAAGTTACATGAAAAATAGTTGCATGATTAAACTAATGCTCAAGGAGAGCTTTCCTCTAAAGTTTTCTACTGATTGTTGAGTGAGTATGTTGAGACAATGGATGCGAGGAATTGTCTTGTATGTATGCAAATTCCTTCATCAGTAGAGGAAGGAGTTACGTACAATAGTCTTCCCTTAACTTATGGAATAAGCTGTAGTTTGCTGCTAACAAGGTTCTATAGCCAAGAGCACATACAGGATTTTTATTCAAATCATGATGTAGTGTTTTCATTTGTTCCTATTATTAGATACCTGAGTAAGGTGGCTAAAGAACAAGATATAGTACTAGTTAGAGGATTCTTTGAACCAACACTAACTTTTGGAACCGCATACGCGCACAGAAACAACTTGACATGCTTGCTCACACCTTTAGAAAAGAGCTTTATAGGGCATACTGATGATAGGAGAAAGGCATTGAAGGAGAAGTTAGAAAAGGGTTTAGAGAAAAGGACCTATAAGAATGATTATGTTTACACTGCTATTAAAACACAAGGGAGATTAGCATTAGATGCATTACACATAGGGAAGCTTTGTACATATAGGCCATAATCATGCACTGACACTTTATTTGTGGGAACAAGTGAATGTAGACATGTGTTCTTGTTTCAGAGTAAATGGACTTTTTATACTGAATGGTCAGGACCCTGCTGTTCCTGGAATCTACTATATTTGTGGACTTAATGCTTATTTCCTTCTTCCTAGAGGATGGTATGGGACATGTTATTTGGGGACAGATTTCCCTTAAATATATCAGATATATGACTTAAAGAAATTTCCGAAATTGACTGAATTACATCATAAGCGACAGAGGAGGAAAACCTCTTCTGGAGATATTTTTGGTGCAGTGATTCCTTCAGTAGGAGTCATTTTAAATTCAATCAAGATACGAAAGTTGTCTACTATTGTGGGTAACATGCTGACAAATTTTACAGGGGCAATACTCCTGTTAGATACCGAATTAGCTGCGGATAGAGCTATGACGCTTCAAAATAGGCTTGCTTTAGACATTCTCTTAGCGAAAGATGGCAGAGTCTGTAAAATAATGAATGCTAGGCATTGTTGTTCATATGTTCCGAACAATGATAAGGAGATAAGAGACTTACTCAATAACTTAACTAATTCTAGTAAGGATTTGAAAGAATTGAAGGAACCAGGTATTTGGGAAAAGATTGGAAAAGGATTTGCTTCTGTGGATAATTGGCTTAGTCAAATTTGGAATGGGGTTTTATTAAAAAGCGTGCAAGGAATAGTAATTGTGATTGTTTGCATATTAGGATTATGGGGTATATGTAAATCATGTCAAAGGATAAAACTGAAAAGATCTAAAAACAATCAGAGGAGGGAAGAACAAAAACGGGAAATAATTTATAGGGAAGACCTGAGAAGGAGGCAAAATACAAGTGAAACAGAACTGTGAAATCTTGGTAAAAGAAAGGTGTGATGACATATTTAGTCATCAGAGGAGGGACTACTGACACAGATATGTGTTCTGCCTTCCTACTTATCTCGTATCAGAGCTTACAGAACCTCTCTGGAATGCACTTCTGAGTTCAAAGAAGACCTTTATTGTTGTTAATTCTTCCCCACCCACAAGTTCTTGAGAGACAAATTAATAGACTTCAAGCCCACGTTCAAATGAGTAAAAGTAGCCGCAGCAATGAAAACAAAATATATCACAGTACTTCTCAGTTGCAATGTACACAGCAGATTATATATTCAATGCAAAGCATATAAATCAAAATGCATCACCGTATGAGCAAGTAGGACCTATCTTCAGCTTCATCTTTCTGGGGTCTGCAAGTTGATGACTCCGGTTAACTGCGAGAAAGAGATTATCTACCCACACGGGAGACTGGCAACTGGCGCCTAGTTCCAGCCTGAAGTCAAGCAGATTTGAATCTAAATCTCTGAAGCCCAGAGTCATCCTTACAAAAGCGTGCCCCCTCCTCTCAGACTCGGGAAAACTACGCAAGCCTTTGGAGACTGGCCAGATCTCCTAGACTTCTCCTCTTCCCAAGCCTGAGCAGAAAGGAAAACACCAAATGTACTCTCTCTTATCAGGTCTAGTCTGGTGTGAAGAAAACAGCTTGGTTCATCTTGTGGAAAAACATAGCTTGGAAAAATACAGCTTGGATTCTTAACTGCAATGTCTAACTCCACGTTAAAGGCAATAGGCAGCTAACCTAAATATCAAATGTAATGTCTAATATCATGCCAAAGCCAATAGGCACCTAACCTAAATATCAAATGTAATGTCTAATATCATGTCAAAGCCAATAGGCAGCTAAACTGAATACAGCATGTCAAAGCCAATAGGCAGCTAAACTGAATACAGCATGTCAAAGCCAATAGGCAGAATTCAGAATGTAATGGCTAATGCAATGTCAAA
The DNA here is from genome assembly GCF_031143425.1 of Pleurodeles waltl. Lineage (NCBI taxonomy): Eukaryota > Metazoa > Chordata > Amphibia > Caudata > Salamandridae > Pleurodeles > Pleurodeles waltl. The sequence goes on along the minus strand of NC_090449.1, from coordinate 470,179,050 downwards.
GCCAATAGGCGGCTGAACTGAATACAACAAGTAATGGCTAATGCCATGTGAAAGCCAATAGGTGGCTAAACTGAACAAAACATATAGGCCCTGATTCTGACTTTGGCGGGCGGCGGAGGCCGCCCGCCAAAGTCCCGCCGACAAATGACCGCACTGCGGTCAAAAGACCGCGGCGGCCATTCTTACATTTCCGCTGGGCCAGCGGGCGCTCTCCAAAAGAGCGCCCGCCGGCCCAGCGGAAATGCCCCTGCAACGAGGATGCCGGCTCCGAATGGAGCCGGCGGAGTTGCAGGGGTGCGACGGGTGCAGTGGCACCCGTCGCGATTTTCACTGTCTGCTCAGCAGACAGTGAAAATCATGGTGGGGCCCTGTTAGGGGGCCCCTGCACTGCCCATGCCTGTGGCATGGGCAGTGCAGGGGCCCCCAGGGGCCCCGCGGCACCCCCTACCGCCATCGTGTTCCTGGCGGGAGACCCGCCAGGAACAGGATGGCGGTAGGGGGTGTCAGATTCTCCCGAGCAGCGGAAAGTCGGCGGGAGACCGCCGACTTTCCGTTTCTGACCGCGGCTGAACCGCTGCGGTCAGAATGCTCGACGGAGCACCGCCAGCCTGTTGGCGGTGCTCCCGTGGTCGGTGACCCTGGCGGTCACCGACCGCCAGGGTCAGAATGCCCCCCATAATGTGCTACTGGTGAGCACTGAGCAACTAATATGCGCAGTGGTGAAACACAAAGTCATTGGTCAAACACAATTTATAGCATCACAATATGCTAATTAGAAATTATTAATAAATGTCTATGTGTTTTGATTAATGAAAAGTTCGTAGAGAAATTAATCGTAGAGAAAATAATGTGCATGTTTGAAAATGTGCCCACGGTGCATGTCAGCTACTTATATGAAGTTGTACTAAAATAACTAAAAATGTGTGAAATAATGAAAATATGTAGTAATATGTCATATTAAGATGTATAACCTATGTTTTGCATTACTTTGTAGAATTAACTTAGCTGAGGTTATGGCCTAGTCATTTCCAGGCCTCACGCAAGAAGCTGAATTCAGAAGTCAGTGCATAACCCGACCTTGAACCACCCCATGTTAAAGTTGCTTAGCTAGACTTTTCTGCAATGTACTGACAGACGGGAGATGATGAAGTCAGTTTGATACAATTATGTGTAGAGTAGGCTAAATGTACTTTCCCAGGACTTAAACAATGGGAGCAGTGACTGAAGAGGAACATGCAACATTTTCGCTAACTGAAGAGCTGGATGATGAAGACATCGTACAGTGGACCAATCCATGTACTGTGAAAGAAGAAATATTAGAACTCATAGATTTGAAAAATTAATATTATAGGTTAGAGTCATATCTGCCGATTGACTGACCAATTAGGAAATAGAGGGATGGACTGGAAAACTCTAATAAAAAGTCATGACAAGGGGCTAAGAATTCAGAATTAGGGAGAGATGCAGGAGAGGCTGATGAAGTCAGGAGACGCGGTTCGAGATTCTGTCGTTGGGCTCATACTCCTGAGAGCCTGATGCGTTGCTGATCTATTGATGACCTGAAGACGAGGACTGACTTTGTTGGTGATCTATTCTGTGGATAGGTAGCTATGCCAATGTGACTGATTAACTTTGTGCCTTTTCCTCTAGGTACCAACTGCCCTGTTTTATAGTTTTTCTCGTAGTTAGATGTTTTCCAAATTCATGTTTTCTCAATTGTTTTGCATGAAGTCCCACATGCTAATGCCAATCTGGGTTAGTTAAGGGTCCTTCGGGTGACTTGACAGTGACAAATGATTGACGGACTGGTTTGCTGAACTCTGCTATTAATGTTGCTAAATTCATCTTTATTGGCTTATGTAAAAGCATTCGATCATATGTTTTCTCAAGTCTTGATCAGATTGTGTTATTGGTGATTGTTAATAACTAACTTTGAACTGACTAAATAAAGTTTGATTTAACCAAATGCATTAGAATTGTAATTAATAGGGGAATAAAAATTGTTAACGCTTTATTGAGTTGTGGTTATTCATGAAACTGTTGGTTATAGTTGTTGATAAATTAATGATTCTCGTAGTGGTTACTGATTAATTACATTGATTATTGATGCCACTGGTCATTACGTGATCCGGATACTCCATGCGATCCAAAAGTTTCATCGACCTTTACGCGTCCCCTTGTAAGTTTACTTAGTAAGGACCAGGCGCGCCAGCACAGACAACTCTTCCCTTTTTGTCTTGTCCATGTCATTTGGGTCGGATGGATTCCGGCTGTTAGGGCCAACCATCTTGTACTCGCAAAACTTTTGCTATACTTCCCTATACAATTTAATATGTTTGCATATGTACCAAGCACAAACTAGTTGTTTGTTACAGTAGGAAATTGCTGTGGTGCTTTCTGACTTAAGTACTATTGAAAACCTAGATAACCAAATATTCCCTTCTCACTCATCTACATAATTGTCTAAAAATCATTCAGTCTGTTGTCTACCAAATGGTGTTGATTAAGTCTGTGCTTTGTGAAATGTTAATTTAACAATATTGCTGCAACGTTCATCTATGAGCATGTTCATAGCTGACAAGTTTCCCAGGTCCATTCATGAAGGTCTACACCACTCCAGTTTTTTCCTTTGAATTATGGGTCTTGAAGTCATGTTTTAGAAAGGGATAAACAAGACTATAAGTCCCAGAATTCCAATAACAAATCTGGATTAGAGCAGCATATCACACATGGACCAGGGAGAATTGGCAGGGCTACATGTTTGCACTTGTAAAAGCCTCTAGCCATGTGGCGCACTAGCAGTTTTTGGTAGCAGCTTGATGGTTTGTTTCCTTGGAGAACTGGTTATGTGGTGATTAGTGGTTACGGTGGTAGTTTAAGTTAGTGTTAGTTGTTCATTTTATGAGGTTTGAATTTTGTTTTTCTGAAATGGCAATTGTAGCAAAGATGATGTCCACTTAAGCCCAGAAATGACCTTCCCAGATCCTGAATCCCACTAGAAAAGATGGGTATGTTCTCGGCGTACTTGTGGTAGTGTGAAAGTGGTAGGTTGCGCTTGCAAAGTCTTAAGCAAATCGCAAGTGAATTGTGAGGTATGAGAGATAAAGTAGGGAGTTTGGGTACTCCAGTTGAAGGTTTAGTAGGAGTGTGCATACTCTGCAGTATGAGAGTAGGGAAGTCATTGAACTTCATGTGTGTGTGGCACTTTATGCTCAAAGATTGTCCACGTGGTTGTTGGTGATGTACGGACCCTGTGTGGTCTAACACTCTGGAGTATATTGACAAGTGTAAGAGACACTTGGTTATATGTTGTAGTCTGTCTGGTTTATTAGGTTGGTCGGGCGTCATCAACAAATCGGTGTGTGAGTTGAGTAAGAGAAATTTTTTCGACTGAGATTTGGTGAGTCCTATGTTCACCAGGACAGACCCATTGATCATTGAGAGTAAAATTAGCGGGTCCAATTTACTTGTGAATTTGGGAGGCTGAGAAGGAAGAATAGCCACATGAGCGATAGTGCCATAAGTGAAAATCCGTAAGGTCTCTGAAGCGATTGTGTACCTTCCTATAGTAAACCAGCAGGTTTGTGTTTGGTTATTGGTTTCTGGTTAAGTGCTCACAATAATTTTGCATTCGTTTAGTGTGAGTTGAAGTCTGGGAAGACAAGCCGCAAGACTTTGTCAGCCACAGTGTGTGAGTGTGACGTCAGAGTGCGCCGCCCTGGGATAGGTTGGTTAGTAAGAAGAGTCGCGGGCGGATTGGCAAGAAAGGAATCTTGGGAGTAAAAGTAATTTCCTTATTGAATCAAAATAACAACAGAGAATATGAAGTTTTTTAAAGCGTTCAAAAGTGCCATGAAGGGTGATTCTTACATTAAGGCGACAGTGGGGGAGCCGACCCCACGGGAAAATTCTCCGGCAAATATTGTGATGGAGGAGCGAAGTGTCGCGCCATGTCTTTGGTTGAAGCAGTGGTCCAAGTTGACAGAGAAATTGGGAGCTTTAGCGTTTCCAGAGCATGGAACGTTTAATTTGAGAGTTTTGGATGAATTGCGAATGACATAATATGAGACAAAGCCATAACAGAGGCCAGCACAGTTTGAGGATTTAGCGGTTTGGAAGCTGGTAGCCAGACAACAACAAGAGGTGAAATTTCAGAGGAGAATAAGGAAGGTAGAAAAGTCCTTTGCAGAAGCAAGGTGGGATTAGGAACAGAAAAAGTGGAGAACGGAGACATTACAGGGTGTTAAGTTGTTTGCTGCAATCACAGAGGAAGAAGATTCAGAAAAAGAAGAAGCCGCTAAGAGTGATAACAATTCAGGGAATAAGAAGAAGAAAAAGACTTATGTAGAAGAAGAAGATTCAGACGTTGAGGATCTTATTACGCAATCTGCCATATGCGACGCATGTAGGGGGTCCAAGTACTAGCTTTGCCCCAACTGCTCCAGTACAAGTATCGGGGGACAGTGGGACCAGTGCAGACAGATAATGGACAGGTACAATGGGTAGTGCAGAGTACTCCTAATGCAGTGACTACTTTGGTGGTCCAAGCTCAGTTACACCCACCATTGATACAGAGAATCTATCCAGATGTACCAGTTCTTGAGACGACTTCGAACTTAGTGGTGCCATCAGAGCAAGTGGTTCTGAGTGGTTCCGAGGCCAATGCTAGTTCAGACTGAAACAACTCCAATGTTGTTGCCTCAGGGTTGACCGAAGTATATGCCAATGACAGGAACACAGTCAGATGTGACACCAGTGATGAATCAGACTATGGGAGTAACCCTTCCACAAAATGCGAGGGTCAGAACAGAACCAGATGCACTATCGGTACCGATTACTGTTGGTCCAGCTGTACCATTGTTTGCACAGAAGAAATCAATTGCACGAGAGCAAGGTGAAATGTCCCAGAGCTTCATGAAGAGGGGAGTGAGTGATCATGTGCAAGTGATATCATCTATGGGTCAGACCTTCGATTGATGTAGACCTTTAATGGATATTAGTCCACTTGCTGCGCTTCCAGATGCAGTAAATAGCCCAAGTGTGAGTCAAAACATTTGACACGCAGACTCCAAGTGCAGTGGTACAACAGGTACCATTGCCAAATGCAAGTAACATCTCGTTACCGGGATTGACAGCAAGGCAGTTGAGTGAATGGTTGGAAAGTTTGAATACTCCTCGAAAACACATCCAAGGGTGAAGAGCAGATAAATTGTGTAAGATTAGCTACAGAAATAACTAAGCTAGTTGAGGGAACCATGGGAGTGAACAGATTGGAATCCTACACAGAGGAAGAGTTGAGGTACTTGTGTCCAAGTATTACAAAGGAGGTGAGCACGATGCATCAGAAATTGGCAGATCTGGCAGACAAACATGACATAGAGATTGGGAAAAACAAACATTTGAAAAGGAGTTACATCTTAGATTTTGAGGCGAAGGATTTCAAGCACATGAGGTCAGCAGGGATGAAAGCGCATCTAAGAGAATTATTGCAGAGTGCTCAGATTGGGGGAACATTAGAGAAGTGGGAAGGCATTTGCCCAAAGAAGAAGGATAAACATGTCTGTTTGTTCATGTCCCATGGCACAGAAGTGTCATACTGTCATTCATAAATGATTACCCAAAACTGAGGGAGAAACCGGTTGAGTGGTACCAGCAGATAGATAGATTTGTGAAGCTTTCTAAATGTCTGTGGGAAGACTTGAATACATTGTTGGAAATAGTGGTTCCAGCTGATTTGTGGGTTGAGTGCAAGCGAGCAGTAGATTGGCCGACGAGTGAACCGGAAAGGGATAGAGTTACAGGTGCATTATCACCTGAAGTGATGAAATATTATTATAAGCTGATTAAGTTCCTGAAGACTAGAATCTCGACTAAAAATATTGATTGGCAGAGAATTGACAGGAAAGTGCAAGAAACTAAAGAGTCCATACAATTGCTTCCTTACCACAGTTCAAGGAGTACAGTGGTAAGGAAGTAATTGAGCCGATAGACATGTTGCTCTTAAGTGTTCAGGTTCGTCGAAGGATTGAGACCAGAAATAGGGCAGATGGTTAAGAGTCATTTGATTTGTTGGCAAGCGAAGCCGATTAATGAGGTGTTGCAGTATGCAAAATACTGTAGTGATGAAATTGAATTGAAGCAGAAAAAGCTGAAGGAGAAAGCGATGGTGATGCAAATTAAAGCAGCTCAAACAGGAGTGCAAGGAGCTTTGGTGCAACAGATGCCGCAGCAGCAGGAAACTGTTATGTTCCAACCTCAAATGAGAGGTAGTGGTGGTGGAGTCAAAATGACTCGTTGACCAGATTTGAATACTGTAGTGGTTCAAAATGATGTGCAAGGGATGAAAAAGATGTTACCGTGTCATTTGTGCAGAAACGTGGGACACTGGAAGCGGGAGTGTCCATTGATGGTGCATGGTGGTGTTGTTCAGTAAGGTGGCGATGTCAATACATTTCAAACTGTGAAAGTTCCTAGAATGAGAGGACTTAATCTGAATGTTCAGAACCAAGTGCAGAATTTTCAACCCATGCAGCAGGTGCAAGGGCAGCGTGCACAACTAACACAGTTACAACCAATGCAGCAGCAGGTTCCCATGGTATCTAGACAGCAAATGCAGCTACCTCAAGCCCCGATGGATCAGCAACAGATGATGCTTACTCAGCAGGTGATGGGTCAGAGACAGGACAGAAGTAATGACACAGCACACCAATTCCCATTACATAGTGAGAATGAAATAAATGGTGAATGGATGAGTATGAGTTCAGATGAAGAGCCATGTATGCTTGCTGCATCCTTAGAGGGAGCTAGTCAGTTTCTTTTTAGTTTCAAATTCCTAGACAGAGTCTACAGTTGGTGCAGACTTCCACAAGGGTATACGAAGTCACTGTCTCTGTTCAATCAGATCCTGAAAAATAATTTGGAGTCATTGGAACTACCGAATCAATCGACTCTAGTGCAGTATATTGATGATTTACTGATTGCATCCAGGACAAGGGATGAGTGTAAGTATGACTCGATTGCCCTGTTAAATCATTTGGGAGAGTTTGGACATAAGGTGTCACCTTTGAAATTACAGTATTGTCAGAAATCAGTGAAATACGTGGGACACCAGATTGAGAAAGGGTCAAGGAGAATCTCCAGAGAAAGGATTACAATGATACTGCACAGAAGTCCTCTGACTTCACAGAGAGTTGTCAGAATGTTTCTGGGAATGGTACGGTATTGTTGACAGTGGATTCCAAATTTTGCTGAGATTGTTAAACCATTGCAGTAGCTGACACATAAGGAAGTTACAGACCCTATTACATTAGATGAAAATCAGATGAAAGCGTTCACTGAGTTGAAAGAGAGTTTGTGCAGAGCTCCAGCTTTGGGAATGCCTGATTACACAAAGCTATTCACATTGTTTTGTCATGAACGTGATGCTTGTTCTTCGTCTGTTTTGACACAGGTACATGGAGGTGCTTATCGCCCAGTAGTCTATTTTTCGGCTACCTTGGACCCAGTCGCAGCAGCTTTACCAGGTTGTCAGCGTGCAATTGCCTCAGTTGGTCAAAGTCTTTCTCAATGTGAGGGAGTAGTGATGGGATACCCTTTGATGGTAATGGTACCATATTCTGTTGAGATTTTGGTGACAAGGACGAAAACACAGTATTTGACTGGTGCAAGACTGACAAGTTATGAGACGAGCATACTAGGTGCTCCAAATGTAACATTGAAAAGATGTACAGTGTTGAATCCGGCAACATTACTTCCAAGTGATACTGTTGAAATTGAAAAAAGAGGAAGACATCGAGCATGATTGTGTTGAGGTGACTGAATTGTGTACAAAACCAAGGCCTGATATCAGAGATACACGATTGGAAGAAAATTATCAAATTGTCTTTGTCGATGGCTCATGTCTCATAGATGGTACAGGGACATTGAGAGCAGGATATGCTGTATGCACAATCACAAGTACATTAGAAGCTTCCTGGTTTCGAGGTGTATATTCTGCACAAGTGGCAGAACTGGTAGCTCTTACTAGGGCATGCCATGTCTCTGCAAGACTGAGAGTCACCATCTATACTGACAGGCAATATGGATTTGGAATTGTTCATGATTTTGGTCAATTGTGGTCGCAAAGAGATTTTCTAACCTCTACTGGTACACCAGTAAGAAATGGTGACAAGATAAAAGAGTTGCTGTACGCAATGCAGTTACCTGAAGAAATTGCCGTGGCAACATGTAGTGTACATCAAAAGGCACAGGATTACATCTCACTGGGAAATGGATATGTGGATCAAGTCGCAAGGCTTTGCGCATTAAACTGTATATCATTTAAAGACAAATGGGAATTAATGCCTGAAGAAGACAATACCTGTACAAGTTTTGCATTGAAGGTGATTGATACTCTGGAAGAGTTGAAAACATTGCAGGATAATGTTGACAAAGAAGAGAAACATCTCTGGGTTAAGTTCAAATGTGTCCATCGTCCTGATGAAATTTGGGTTTCTGAGGAGGGTCAGATGGTCCTGCCTAATAGTTTATTGTCGCAAATGGCCAGGTACTACCACGGTCAGGCACATATTGGAAGGGATGCCATTGTATGATTGTTCAAAATTGACTGGTTTAATCCTAAATTCAGGCAAGCAGTGGAGGCAGTATGTCATCGCTGTATAGTTTGTTAGCAACTAAACGTGGGAAAGGGGACAGTGATGAACTTGAGCCACATTGGAAGAGCAGGAGGTCCATTCAGCAGAATGCAACTGGATTTCATTGAAATGCCTGTTTGTGGAGGGTTGAAGTATGTGATGGTGATTGTGTGTGTCTTTAGTCACTGGATTGAAGCATACCCAACAAGAAGAAATTACAGTCTCACAGTAGCAAAGCTGTTGCTTAGGGAGTTGATACCACGTTTCGGGTTTCCGGTCTCTTTAAAATCAGATAGGGGAACTCACTTCAATAATGAGGTGATTAAACTCTTATATGCTTATGTGCAGCACTAAACATTGAGCAAAAGTTGCATTGTAGCTATCGCCCTGAAGCATCAGGACTGGCGGAACAAATGAATGGTACCTTAAAATTAAGAATTGCAAAGATGTGTGCAGCTACGAATCGGAAATGGCAGATGCATTGCCTTAGGTGTTGATGTCAATGAGTAACACACCCGACAGGAAGACAGGGCTGTCGCCTCACGAAATCCTCATGGGTAGAGCAATGAGATTATCAGCAGGTCCAGCCAATGCATTTGTCAATATTACAGATGATATGGTGTTGGACTACTGCAAGGGTCTTGCTGATGTGGTTCGCTCTTTCTCTCAGCAGGTGCAGGCCACCACCCTGCCACCCATCCACGATCCGGGTCACAATCTGAGAGCTGGAGACTGGGTCGTTGTCAAAAAGCACATGGGCAAGACCTGTTTGGAACTGCGTTGGAAGGTACCTACCAGATGGTACTAACTACTATGATAGCTGTGAAATGTGCAGGACTCCCGAACTGGATGCATGCAAGCCATACAAAGAGAGTGGTATGTCCACCAGAGCGTGAAGAAGTGTTGTTGAGAGTACCAACAACAGTGAAGCAGGTCGCCGCACCTGAGCCAGAAAGGGAGCCACCAGAGCCTGAAATTGAACCCAAGCTTGTGGAAGATGGTTCTATCACCCCAGTAAGAGACGAGAGTGAGGAATTGCAGGAGGGTGTGCAAGAGTCCATCTCGACGGATACAACAGGAGAGCCTAACTCAGCAGAAGTTCTCCCAGAAGCAGACAGTGTTGAAAAGGAGACAGAGCAAGTGCCAGACCAAGAGGGCGAAAGGGTTGAGACGGATCAAAGTCAAGGTGATTTGACTCCTCCTGAGCCCGTTGCAGGTCCATCAAGAGAAAACACCATAGAAAAAGAAAAGGAGAAGAGTCTAATCTTGGGAAGAACAAGAAAGGGAGATAATTGTCCTGAATCGCAGATTGGGAAGAAAAAGGAACTGGTTATAAATGAAACAATAGAAGAAGTAGACACTACAAGAAAGGAAGAATTAAGTGAAGGAGAATTGAGTAGTGACCGAAGGTTGAAACGAAAGAGAATAGCAAGTCCACGATACGCAGGTCCTGAATTTGCATATGCAGCTACCAATGAATGGCAACATGAGTTTATGTCTTTTTGTTTTGATCGAGAAGTTCCGTGTCAGTATTCTGATGTAACCTGAAGGTGATCAAGAAGCTGAATTGTTGAGCTAATCTGACAAACGTACGAAAGAGACTGTTGAAAATAAAACCGAAAGAGACATTGATAACCTGATGATAATTGAAAACTGGATGTGACAAGCTGCTAATCGATTTTGACAAAGGAAGAGGGTTCCTGGATGTGAAACTGAACTGTGAGAGAAGAATTTTTAGATTTTCTTTACTGCACTTTATCTAAGAGTTACTTCTGCTTTCTGATTCTTTAAAGATCATGGCTGAGCTAAATAATCAAGATAGAAATATTAGGCGCTGTAGCTACGTGAGTATTGGAGTGGCAGTTATGTGTGGAATATTGTTTATAATAATGATTGTGGATATGTCTGTCCATGATATGAAAAGAGCTACTATTACTTCTGCTCCTGAAACAACTACACTAACAGCTTTAGAGAGGTTAAAGTTACATGAAAAATAGTTGCATGATTAAACTAATGCTCAAGGAGAGCTTTCCTCTAAAATTTCTATTGATTGTTGAGTGAGTATGTTGAGACAGTGGATGCGAGAAATTGTCTTGTGTGTATGCAAATTCCTTCATCAGTAGAGAAAGGAGTTACGTACCATAATCCTCCCTTAACCTATGGAATAAGCTGTAGTTTGCTGCTAACAAGATTCTATAGCCAAGAGCACATACAGGATTTTTATTCAAATCATGATGTAGTGTTTTCATTTGTTCCTATTATTAGATACCTGAGTAAGGTAGCTAAAGAACATGATATAGTACTAGTTAGAGGATTCTTTGAACCAACACTAACTTTTGGAACCGCATACGCGCACAGAAACAACTTGACATGCTTGCTCACACCTTTAGAAAAGAGCTTTGTAGGGCATACTGATGATAGGAGAAAGGCATTAAAGGAGAAGTTAGAAAAGGGTTTAGAGAAAAGGACCTATAAGAAAGATTATGCTTACACTGCTATTAAAACACAAGGGAGATTAGCATTAGATGCATTACACATAGGGATGCTTTGTACATATAGGGCAAAATCATGCACTGACACTTTATTTGTGGGAACAAGTGAATGTAGACATGTGTTCTTGTTTCAGAGTAAATTGACTTTTATGCTGAATGGTCAGGACCTTGCTGTTGCTGGAATCTACTATATTTGTGGACTTAATGCTTATTACCTTCTTCCTAGAGGATGGTATGGGACATGTTATTTGGGGATAGTTTTCCCTAAACTATGTCAGATAGATGACTTAAAGAAATTTGCGAAATTGACTGAATTACATCAAGTGACAGAGGAGGAAAATCTCTTCTGCAACTGTGGAGATATTTTTGGTGCAGTGATTCCTTCAGTAGGAGTCATTTTAAATTCAATCAAGATACGAAAGTTGTCTACTATTGTGGATAACATGCTGCCAACTTTTACAGGGGCAATACTCCTGTGAGATACCGAATTAGCTGCGGATAGAGCTATGACACTTTAAAATAGGCTTGCTTTAGATATTCTTTTAGCGAAAGACAGCAGAGTCTGTAAAATAATTAATGTTAGGCATTGTTGTTCATATATTCCGAACAATGATAAGGAGATAAGAGACTTACTCAATAACTTAACTAATTCTAGTAAGGATTTGAAAGAATTGAAGGAACCAGGTATTTGGGAAAAGATTGGAGAAGGATTTGCTTCTGTGGATAATTGGCTTAGTCAAATTTGGAATGGGGTTTTATTAAAAAGCGTACAAGGAATAGTAAGTGTGATTGTTTGCATATTAGGATCATGGGGTACATGTAAATCATGTCAAAGGATAAAACTGAAAAGATCTAAAAAAAAATCAGAGGAGGGAAGAACGAAACAGAGAAAGAATTTATAGGGAAGACTTGAGAAGGAGGCAAAATACAAATGAAACAGAACTGTGAAATCTTGGTAAAAGAAAGGTGTGATGACATATTTAGTCATCAGAGGAGGGACTACTGACGCAGATATGCTAATTAGAAATTATTAATAAATGTCTATGTGTTTTGATTAATGAAAAGTTCGTAGAGAAATTAATCGTAGAGAAAATAATGTGCATGTTTGAAAATGTGCCCACAGTGCATGTCAGCTACTTATATGAAGTTGTACTAAAATAACAAAAAATGTGTGAAATAATGAAAATATGTAAGAATAATGTAGTAATATGTCCTATTAAGATGTATAACCTATGTTTTGCATTACTTTGTAGAATTAACTTAGCTGAGGTTATGGCCTAGTCCTTTCCAGGCCTCACACAAGAAGCTGAATTCAGAAGTCAGTGCATAACCTTGAACCACCCCATGTTAAAGTTGCTTAGCTAGAATTTTCTGCAATGTACCGATGGACGGGAGATGATGAAGTCAATTTGATACAATTATGTGTAGAGTAGGCTAAATGTACTTTCCCAGGACTTGAACAATGGGAGCACTGACTGAAGAGGAACATGCAACATTTTTGATACCTGAAGAGCTGGATGATGAAGACATTGTACAGTGGACCAATCCTTGTACTGTGAAAGAAGAAATATTAGAACTCATAGATTTGAAAAATTAATATTATAGGTTGGAGTCATATCTGCCGATTGACTGACCAATTAGGAATTAGGGGGCTGGACTGGAAAACTCTAATAAAAAGTCATGACAAGGGGCTAAGAATTCAGAATTAGGGAGAGATGCGGGAGATGCTGATGATGTCAGGAGACGCGGTTTGAGATTCTGTTGTTGAGCTCGTACTCCTGACAGCCTGATGCGTTGCTGATCTATTGATGACCTGAAGACGAAGACTGACTTTGTTGCTGATCCATTCTGTGGATAGGTATCTATGGCAATGTGACTGATTAACTTTGTGCCTGTTCTTCTAGGTACCAACTGCGCAGTTTTATAGTTTTTCTCGTAGTTAGATTTTTTTCAAATTCATGTTTTCTAAATTGTATTGCATGACGTCCCACATGCTAATGCCAATCTGGGATAGTTAAGGGTCCTTCAGGTGACTTGACAGTGACAAATGATTGACGGACTGGTTTGCTGAACTCTGCTATTAATGTTGCTATATTCATCTTTATTGGCTTATGTAAAAGCATTCGATCATATGTTTTCTCAAGTCTTGATCAGATTGTGTTATTGGTGGTTGTTAATAACTAAATTTGAACTGACTAAATAAAGTTTGAGTTAACCAAATGCATTAGAATTGTAATTAATAGGGGAATAAAAACGGTTAACGCTTTATTGAGTCGTGGTTATTCATGAAATTGTTGGTTATAACTGTTGAATAATTAATGATTCTTGTAGTGGTTACTTATTAATTACATTGATAATTGATGCCACTGGTCACTACGTGATCTGGATACTCCATGCGATCCAAAACGTTCATCGGCCTTTACACGTCCCCTTGTAAGTTTACTTAGTAAGGACCAGGCGCGCTAGTACAGACAACTTTTCTTTTTGTCTTGTCCATGCCATTTGGGTCTGATGGATTCCGCCTGTTATGGCCAACCATCTCGTTCTCACAAAACCTTTGCTATACTTCCCTATACAATATAATATGTTTGCATATTTAACAAGAACAAACTAGTTGTTTATTACAGCAGGAAATTGCTGTGGTGATTTCTGACTTAAGTACTATTGAAAACATAGATGACCAAATATTCCCTTCTCACGCATCTACATAAGTGTCTTAAAATCATTCACTCTGTTGTCTACGAAATGGCGTTGGTTAAGTCTGTGCTTAGCGAAATGTTAATTTAACAATAGTGCTGCAACATTCATCTATGAGCATGTTTATAGCTGACAAGTTTCCCAGGTCCATGCATGAAGGTCTGCACCCCTCCAGTTTTTTCCTTTGAATTATGGGTCTTAAAGTCATGTTTTATAAAGGGTTAAACAAGACTACATGTCTCAGAATTCCAATAACAAACCTGGATTAGGGCAGCATATCACACATGGACCAGGGAGATTTGACAGAGCTGCACTTGTAAAAGCCTCTAGCCATGTGTCACTGTGAAGAGAACATTCGGTATGATTGCTAAACCCTCTCAAAGTTCCCCAACAACGCATCAGCCAATATGGGACTATAAACTAGGACACCAGTTAGAATAAAAGGCTATTTTATTATGACAGGCAAGCAGTTGACCCTCTTTAAACATTACATCATCTCAAAAGGCCCATCTCACTAATACATAGAACAATCAGTTCCCAACCATGCTTAAACCTCCTCCCAACATGAAAAACCCCCAACCAAAACAATTCAAACATTCAGCACCACCCCTTTCCTCTCACTCACCACCTTGCACAACTGACCCAAGCATGCTCTCATGTGCTCCCTTTGCCAAGGTCCCTCCTGAAAGGCCCCAACTCTTCAGGCTCACTGCCTGAGCCCTGTGAGTGTCTGCTATCTGTCCTAATGTTCAACTACTATGACTGACACAAAACGTAACAATCATGCCCAACAAAGTGACCAAAATCGTTATGCTCAAAGAAAAAAACTAGAGAGGGGTTCCCCTAGTAAAAACAGCTAACTAGAAAGAAGTAGGTGGGGGTGGGATCGGCAGAAAACTCAGCCTACCAACAGTGACCACAAAACACTAACTGACCTACAACCCCAACAGATGTATGACAGCACCACGCAGGGCAGAATCACGCATGGCTTAACAACACGGTCAAAACAACGACTGGGTCTTAACCATACATGCCATTACCACGCATGACTTTACAACAAATTTCATTGTAAAAGCATGCTTAGTAAAGGTATATTTGGTAACGCTATGCGTGATTGTGTGATACAACCCCCTGACCCCTTTGCCCCCAACCTAAACCCTAAAACCTACCCTGTCCTAAGAACCACCCTACCCTGTCCTAAAAACTACCCGACCCCCTTACCTAAACCTTAAAACCTACCCTGCCCTGCCCTGTCCTAAAAACTAAACCAATGGTCCACCCCTACCCCTAACCCTAAAAGCTACCACGGCCTGTCCTAAAACCAACCCTGCCCTGTCCTAAAAACTACCCCAACCAAGCTCCTGCTCTAAACTCTACCCTATCCTCAAAACTACCCAGACACCCACCCTGAAAACTAAAACCTACCCCGTCGAGTCCTAAACACTACCCTGACCCACCCCATCCTAAACCCTAAAAGCTTTCCTGCGCTGCCTTAAAACCTACCTTGCCATTTCCTAAAATCTACCCCAACCCCACCCTAAACCCGAAAACGTACCCTGTCCTAAAAAATACCCCACCCTGTCCTAAAAACTACCCGACCCCCACCCGACCCTAAATCCTGCCCTGTCCTACAAACTACCCCGCCCCTTCTTTAAAATCTACCCTGCCCTGTCCTAAAACCGACCCCTGTTCTAAAAACTACCCCAACCCCGCCCTCAACCGTGAAATCTACCCTGTACTAGAAACTACCCCACCCTGTCCTAAAAATGACCTGACTCCCCTCCCTGAACCCTAAAACCTACCCCGCCCTGTCCTAAAAACTACCCCAACCCTAACCCCACCCTAAGCCCTAAAACCTTCCCTGTCCTAAAAACTCCCCCACCCTGTCCCAAAAACGACCCTGAATCCCTGCTACCACCCTGAACCCTAAAACCTATCCCACCCTGTCCTAAAAACTCCTTGCCCCCCACCCTGCCCTAAACACTAAAAGCTACCCTGCCCTGTCCTAAAATCTACCACACCCTGTCCTAAAAACTAACCTGACCCATAACCCGCTCTAAACCCAAAAACCTACCCTGTCCTAAATATTACCACAACCCCCTGCCCTAAACCCTAAAACCTACCCTGCCCTTTCATAATAATTACCCTCACCCTCGCCCTAAAACCTACCCTGTCCTAAAAACTTCCTCACCCTGACCTAAAAACTACCCCAAACCCCACCCTAAAACCTACCCCACCCTGTGGTTAAAACTACCCAACCCACCGCCCCCAACCTAAACCCTAAAACCTACCCTGTCCAAATCCTACCGTACCCTGTCATTAAAACTATCCAGCCCGTGCCCTAAAAGATACCCTGCCCTGTCCTAAAACCCACCCTGCCCTGTCCTAAAAACTACCCTGACCCCCACCCCGCCCTAAACTCTCAAACCTTGAGACCACCAGACTCATCCTTGTATGACCACCACATTATGACCTTGGGCGAGCTGTCATGGTTGGACCGGCGACACTGCCAGCCGGCAGCCTGATGGTCCCAGAAGTTGTAATCTGCCAGGGCACTGCCCCCGGATTACAAGTCCCCATACCACAAGCCTTTTCATGGTGGTTCATGGAAAGGCTGGCGGAATGGAGGCTTCAGGGGGCCCCTGCACTGCCCATGCACTTGGCATGGAGAGTGCAGGGGCCCCCATGCACTGCCCTGTCACGCATTCCACTGCTCGAATTACGGGCAATGGAATGCCCGACAGGTGCTGCTGCACCTGCCACACAGCCACATTGCCACCAGCTCGATTACAATTCAGCTGCAATGTTAAGGCCCTGTTCACCTCAGAGCTGGCATGCTGCTTCCGCCCTCTGGCCCTGCAGTGAACTCCAAATAGGGCAGGCGGTGTTTGGACCGCACAGGTGGTCTCTTGGCGGTATGAGTTTGGTGGGCAGCCTCTGCCACCCGCCAAACTCATAATGAGGGCACAAGTGTCTGTACACAAAAAAGTATTCTTTCTTGCTTTGTGGGCTTGCCATTTGAGCAGCCATGGTAATCAAAAACTAGTTTCACTGCCAACTAGTGTTTGTTTCCTGAAAAGAATAGATGAACCCCATCCTTTCTGAACAATGTTAAATTTTGATGTTACTGTGCTGAATAACTCCAAAACCATTCCCAGAATAATGAGGGTGCACCTCTCTATTCAGTTCAGTCCTTTCAACCGCTCTGTGCCTAACCGATCACCAGCATACTCTGAATGATGACAATTCAATCTAGAACTTATCCCCACCCATTTAGTCGAGAATACGTGTGTCCCTGACCAGAAACTTTTTAAATCATTCTTGGTTAGCTTAATACAGACTAAACCAGACATTTGAATGAAGTAGCTGTTCCCAAGATGTATTACAAGTATATCAGGACACTGCCACTTGGAGTCCAATTCCAATAACGCGGGCAACGGCTGCCCCCATTTCATCCTTCCTCTAACCCACCATTCAACTGAAAAATTGCTGAAAAGAAAGCATAAGATCCTTCCAAAAAGCCTCTTGGCAGCTTGTTTAACCTCCCATCTTATGAAAGAATGGCCGATGATCCACAATGAAAACACTGCCAAACACAGTCCTGCTACACAGTCTCAAAGAAAGAGAAAACACGTTACACTCCAAAAATGGAGGGTTTTCAACTCGCCTGATGTACGCAAACAACAATCTGAAGACCACCTTCCCAACCTCATTGTGTCCCTAAGTGAAAAACCTAATTAGTTTGCTTCACTTGCTGCCATATTCTAGAAGAATGTGCTCCAAAAAGCATAGCATCCAGGCCATTCTCAACTATCACTTTCCTCATCACAGCTAATAACTGAGACATCAGCAGTTTCGACCCACCTTTGTGCCAAAAAATAAAAAACTAACCTTGCAGTCCACTGTGCCAGGCCTCTCTTGGGCATACCAAATCCCCTTTGTATCTTAGGGCTACTTTTGCACCTTTTCATGTCTTGATTTTCTGATCCACAACCAAATGTATCCACCTTCACAATGACCCTCTGCCAACTTAATAACAGCCGTTGTCTTACTCCCAAACAATTTTGAAATCCTAAATGTACCGAAAAATAACCACAACATGCAAAGTTGTTTGAAACAACAGAACTTAAATGTAGAGGAACCAGCATCAGGCAACCCTATGAAAAGTAAAACTAAGTACCTCATCAATGGAGGATCCCTTGCCCTACTCACCCTATTTTTTAATTTAATCCAACCTTGTAAAACCCGTTGGCTAAGCTCACCTGCTGCAGGATCATACATCCATGAAACAAATCCATAAAACGCAATAACTGATAATTTACCTGCTGTGGTAGTGGCTCCAATACCCATATCAAAGTTTTGCATAATGAATTGCGCTACATTATCTCTCCGAGCCTGATCACCCTTTTGTCTTTGTAACCTACAGCATTCTCTGCTTTGAAAAAAACTCTTTCTGTACTGCAATATACTGCTCTAGTTCTGTCTTCTAATGAGTTCTGCACCAAATAGGCCACTCTCAACTGCCAAGTTCTCACACTGACTCCAGGACCGCGGTTACCTGCAAATCCGCTCTGGGCACCAAATCAAGGAATCTATGCCGCTGTAAACAAGACAAAGCATCCGCTATGTTATTCTTCACATCTGGCATGGGGTAAGCTCCTAAGACAATGCTGTTCATCAGATAGCCCTGCATAACATTTTTGTCTTTTGCTCTTTCCCAACTCACTAAAGCTACTATGGTTGTATTGTCCAAACCGAAAGTAACAGTTTTGCTAGACGGTGTTTGCCCCCATAAGGATAAAGCTACTAACACCGGAAAGAATTCCACAAAGGCTATACTTCTTCTTCCTCCATCCAGACTTTTGGCCATCTCTCCGAGCACCACTGCCACTTCCAAAACAAACCAAAGACATCAGCACCAGCTGCATTAGAGAATATCTGAATGTTCCACTGAAATTCTTGATCCAGTGACCACACTGCCACTCCATTGAGATGTTTGATGAACAGCAGTTAAGCCTCAACATGAGCATGCCTTGCTGCAGTAATGTGTATCTAATAATGAGGCAATTTCGCTCAAGACATAGCAAAGCCTAATCATCAGCAAAAGGCCCTACATGCTTGCACTACTCTGCCAGCAACATTCAAAACCTCCAAAAAATGCTGAACCTTTCTCAATTCCAGTTTTATGTCTGCGGTTGCCTTTTCTATCAATAAAATAAAATTAATCTGTGTATCTTAACCTATGGAAGCCTCACTTCCATCAGCATTGTGTCCAATTCAATGCCTAGTAACACTAACTTGGTCCTTCCATCTTTTCAGGCGCAAGTGGCACCTCGAGAACATTTACTAGTCATTCAAATCCTCGCAATGCAAATGCAGAAGCACCTGAACCTCTCTTACCTAGGAACAAAAAATAATCTAAATAATGGTTAACCAATTCATGTCCAGATGTAGTGTTAAAACACCACTGCAAGAAGGTACTGAAAGGCTCAAATAATTAAATGGCACAACCCATGGATAAACCTTTGTCAACAACTATATAGTCGTCAAACTGAATACTAAGCAAGGAAAAGTCCTCAGGATGTAAAGGAAACAAATTATAAACTGACTTTATGTTGCATTTAGCCAACTTCGTCTCTACACTGCGAGATCTAATCAGCTCCTTGGCAACAATGGCAATATCAACAGAGGCAAATTGAACTACTGTTCTTTCCTTTGCGAGGAATCTCACTGATAATCCTTCTGGCCAGGACAGGTAGTGGGTCATGTGAAACTCGCCCAATGTCTTCTTTTGGCACAACGCCCAAAGGTGACACTATAAGATTTTCAATTGGCCAATAATCAAGGGGGCCTGCAATCATATCTTAAGACACTTTTTGTCTAGTTTTTGTCATACAATGTGTTAGATTTCTTTTCTCTGCAAACATCCTGGCTCTTGGGCTTTGGTATCCCAACCTGAAACCTTTTCGAAATTCCAGCACCACATAACAAAGCAGCTTCCTTATTCACGTAGATATCCAGCAATAAGGTTATCAGATCAATAGGTGTAGAAGCTCTTGTTTCCATGTAGTGGTACTTGGACCTGCAGGAAAGTACCATCTTGCCTGGCATGTTACCGCCATTTTTACTGTATCTATGTTTGTTTTTGCCTATGTGTCACTGGGATCCTGCTGGTCAGGACCCCAGTGCTCATAAAGTATTCCCTGTATGTGTTCCCTGTGTGGTGCCTAACTGTATCACTGAGGCCCTGCTAACTAGAACCTCAGTGTTTATGCTCTCTCTGCTTTTAAAATTGTCACTGCAGGCTAGTGACTAATTTTTCCAATTCTCATTGGCACAATGGAAGACCCTTATAATTCCCTTGTATATGGTACCTAGGTACCCAGAGTATTGGGGTTCCAGGAGATCCCTATGGGCTGCAGCATTTCTTTTGCCACCCATAGGGAGCTCAGACAAATCTTACACAGGACTGCCACTGCAGCCTGAGTGAAATAACGTCCACGTTATTCCACAGCCATTTTACACTGCGCTTAAGTAACTTGTAAGTCACCTATATGTCTAACCCTCACTTAGTGAAGGTTAGGTGCAAAGTTACTTAGTGTGAGGGCACCCTGGCACTAGCCAGGGTGCCCCCACATTGTTCAGGGCAATTTCCCCGGACTTTTGAGTGCGGGGACACCACTACATGGGTGCACTACATATAGCTCAATACCTGTATGTAGCGTCACCATGGTAACTCCGAACATGGTCATGTAACATGTCTAGGATCATGGAATTGTCACCCCAATACCATTCTGGTATTGGGGGGACAATTCCATGCATCTCCGGGTCACCAGCATAGAGCCCAGGTACTGCCAAACTAACTTTCCTGGGTCTCTACTGCAGCTACTGCTGCTGCCAACCCCTCAGACAGGTTTCTGCCCCCCTTGGGCCTGGGCAGCCTGGTCCCAGGAAGGCAGAACAAAGGATTTCCTCTGAGAGAGGGTGTTACACTCTCTCCCTTTGGAAATAGGTGTGAAGGGCCTGGGAGGAGTAGCCTCTCCTGGCCTCTGGAAATGCTTTGAAGGGCACAGATGGTGCCCTCTCTGCATAAGCCAGTCTACGCCGTTTCAGGGATCCCCCCAGCCTTGCTCTGGCACGAAACTGGACAAAGGAAAGGGGAGTGACCACTCCGCTGACCAGCACATCTTGGATGTAGAGGTGTGAGGGCACAATGGACAGCTCTGAGTGGCCAGTGCCAGCAGGTGACGTCAGAGACCCCTCATGATAGGTGCTTACCTTTCTCAGTAGCCAATCCTCCTCTGTGGGCTTTTTAGGGTCTCTCCTGTGGGTATCTCCCAAGATAATGAATGCAAGAGCTCACCAGAGTTACTCTGCACTTCCCTCTTCGACTTCTGCCAAGGATCGACCGCTGACTGCTCCAGGACGCCTGCATAACTGCGACAAAGTAGCAAGAAGACTACCAGCAACATTGTAGCACCTCATCCTGCCGGCTTTCTCGACTGTTTCCTGGTGGTGCATGCTCTTAGGGCTGTCTACCTTCACCCTGCAGTGGAAGCCAAGATGAAATCTCCTGTGGGTCGACGGACTCTTCCCCCTGCCAACGCAGGCACCAAACTTCTGCATCACCGGTCCTCTGGGTTCCCTCTCATCCTGACGAGCGTGGTCCCTGGAACACAGGAGCTGGGTCCAAGTGTCTTCGACAGTCCAGTGGCCCTTCTGTCCAAATTTGGTGGAAGTAAGTCCTTGCCTCCCCACGCCAGACAGTAATCCTGTGTACTACGTGAACTGCAGCTGCTCAGGCTTCTGTGTACTTTTGCAAGACTTCCTTCGTGCACAGCCTAGCCCAGGTCTTCAGCACTCCGTCCTGCATTGCCCAACTCGCTGAGTTGGACTCCGACGCCGTGGGACCCTCCTTTGTGAATCCGAGTTGACAGCTGTCCTCAGATCTGCTAAGTGCCTGTTCAAGTGCTTCTGCGGGTGCTGCCTGCTTCTGCGTGGGCTCTCCGCGTTGCTGAGCGCCTCCTCTGTCTCCTCCTCCAAGGGGCGACCTCCTGGTCCTTCCTGGGCCCTAGCAGCACCCAAAACCTCAACCGGGACTCTTGCAGCTAGCAAGGCTTGTTTGCGGTCTTTATGCATGGAAACAACTCTGCATCCTCCAGCACGCCGTGGGACATCTTCTGACCAAACGAGAAGTTCCTGGCCCCTTCAGTTGTTGCAGAATCTTTGGCTTCTTCCACCCAGAGACAGCCCTTTTTCACCTTCATCTGGGGTTTAGTCGGCTCCTGCCCCCCCTGGACACTTGCGGGACTCTTGGACTTGGTCCCCTTCCTTTGCAGGTCCTCAGGTCCAGGAATCCGTCTTCAGTGCTTTGCAGTCAGTTGTTGTCCTTGCAAAATTCCATATCTCGACTTTACTGTCTTTCTGGGGTAGTAGGGTAACTTTACTCCTACTTTTCAGGGTCTTGGGGCGGGGTATCTTGGACACCCTTAGTGTTTTCTTACACTCCCAGCAACCCTCTACACACTACTCTAGGCCTGGGGTCCATTCGTGGTTCGCATTCCACTTTTGGAGTATATGGTTTGTGTTGCCCCTAGGCCTATTTCTCCCTATTGCATTCTATTGTGTTCTACATTGTTTGCACTACTTTTCTAACTGTTACTTACCTGATTTTGGTTTGTGTGCATATATTTTGTGTATATTACTTACCTCCTAAGGGAGTATATCCTCTGAGATACTTTTGGCATATTGTCACTAAAGTAAAGTACCTTTATTTTTGGTAACTCTGAGTATTGTGTTTTCTTATGATATAGTGCTATATGATATAAGTGGTATGGTGGAGCTTTGCATTTCTCCTAGTTCAGCCAAAGCTGCTCTGCTATAGCTACCTCTATCAGCCTAAGCTGCTAGAACACCTCTATTATACTAACAAGGGATAACTGGACCTGGCACAAGGTGTAAGTACCACAAGGTACCCACTATACGCCAGGCCAGCCTCCTACAGGACCCCCTAGCTCTTTCTGTCTTCCTGAGGGGGCTTGAGCTTTGCTGGAAAGTTCCCCAAAGCATTGGAAAACCACGTCTCCCTCCACATTTGGCACGCTCATGCTTGCACTTACATGGATTTTTGTTACAGTAACTTCTATTGAAACTCCAACATCAATTCCTTGTCCACTGCCCCAAGCACCCGCCCCCCCACACCCCTCCCACCAAAGGTGGGTCTCCACTAGGGTTACCACCTTTTCAAGAGAAATGCAACAGTCATTTGCTGTTGTTTAAATAGTCTGAAAAGGCCCAGACTTGATACTAAATAGGACTTTGAACACAATTGTATGTATTAGTTTGTAGCATGACTTTTCTTCTTTTGTTTAATTATTATTCATGGATCTTTAGCACAGGTCTAGAACACATTCAAAAGTGCTTTCTGTTTATGTTTGATGTTGGAAGTATATAACATAAGGGCTAATAATACCGGCTTTCGGTGATTTTTCTTATTTTTGTACTGGCCAGGACATTAAAATACCATTCGTGCCGGTAGAAAAACGGTCAGATAGCAAAACTAGTCTCCACAAAAAGGGCTCGTACTGCAGTGGTAACAACCTCGCCATGCGCAAAGCTGGGGGAGGCCTAGGGGTATACATTCATGCAAAACAACAGTTCATTATCAACCTCATCGCTAGGTTTATCTGGTTCAACCTCCAACCTTGCATGGAACTCCTCATCATAGAGAAGCCATGTCATTCCTCAAAATCAAATTATGCTTTCCTTATCGTATCCGTGTACTTTAACATACAAACAGATCTGGCTGCAAATTACTCAGAGCAAGCACTTACATAAATAAAAACTGCTGGTGTCCACGTGCCAATGTTAGTAGAAACCATTGGTCTTTGTGATAGCTCCCAAGCTTCTTCTTTAGACCCCTCTTTTGCTTGAATTTCTCTGTGCAGTAACATATGCATCAAAAAATTACACCGCTCCAGTTTTTTTTTGTGGCCGTACATAAATGGGCTCTGAAATGCATAGACACACCTTTATATGGCAAACCTTTTTGTACCTATGGCCCATCTTTTTTTTATTTGACCCAGCTTCTTTCCGTTCAATTTCCTTTTAATCTTTTTATAGTTTATTATCAGTTACCTGAATTGCTAGAGTGTGCACCTTTGTGTTTGTACTTACTGTCATTCCCACACGTCTGAGACTCACCTTCTGTACCAACGCCTTTGTCTTTATACATTATTGCACTCTCCTTTTGCTTTTGCTGTTTGTACTATCCACCATTTCCCGTCACATTCACAAATTATACTCACTTGTCTTTCTTCTTTCCTTGTTTTCTCAAAATCTTGTTTCCTCTTCCTATTCATAACTCAGTTTCGATCTTCACGTCTATCACCAATCTGTAAGACAAGTAACTGTCAGGAAAATTGGGCCGTTGACCCCGTCTTCTTTTCTTCCCCACCCACTGGTATTGGCACTGCACACACTTCCCAATCTCGTCTTCTTCACTCTCGTGGTCCAGTTCTTCCTCTTCAAAATCAGCAGTCTTCTCACTTATCAACGCACTCACACCAGTATGATCCCAGAAGAAGCGAATCCCTGAGATCAAGGATGGTTTCCATCTTGAAATGACGGTAGACTACAAATTGGTTGAACGACTTGAGGTTGATCACTGGACGCATCTTCTTGTTTTTCTTGTTTTTCTTCTGAATTCCTGGTAAGTGTTGGTTAAGGTACCACGGGAACCTTGGTTGCTGTATGATCGGCCAGCAAAGCGGTTCCTGCCTCTGCCGGCCCTGGAGAAAACCCGACTGGAAAATACCTTTTTTAAAGGTTGATGGGCTTTGTCCAGGGAAGCGAACGTTGCCACGTATTGACTCCCGGATCTGAGGTTGTCAAACTGACAAGCTTAGGGTCCAACATGAGTAATAGACCTTTCCTACGTTCATGGGTTATGGCACAATTAGCATTCCCCAATAAACAAACAGCTCTTTGTACCCACAATGACAACTCAATAGGATCCAGGATAGCACTGTCCAAGTGGGCTGCTTCCGCCATGTCAAAAATACGGGCTAGGGGGCCCACCATATCCAAAAGCTTATCCTGGCATGTAGTCCAGGCTTTGTCAACCCCCTTTCGAGGGTCCTTTCCAAATTTGGAAAAGAAGGTAATGAGGGAGGTGTCTTTAACGTGAGTAGTTGTGATCTTTGAAGGAAGAGAGGGACTTGGACACTCCGACCTGAGCTTTGACCTGACCTGTTTGTCAAGGGGAGAGCGTAACTTGGAAGTGAGGTATTCTGCCACATGATCCGCAGGCAACCACTCAGTAGAGAGCGGGTGCTGAATATCATTGGGATCGAACATGGGTTCACCCTCAGAGTCAAAAACTCCAGATGTCTTGGAACTCGAAAGAGTTTGAGTTTTTGCTTTCTTAGGAGGAGGGGAAGAAGAGACAGAGTCTCTATTGTCTTTATCGGAAAGATCCAATCCGGGTAATTATCATGCGCCTCATCATCATCAGTCTAAAATTTTTGAAATCACAATAGGTGTAATGTGTTTTGTTTTGGTTGCGCATTTTTTTGGCGATGTTTTTGAAAGTATCCCCTCCCTTAAAGGAGGCCTTTGAGGAACCGCTTCCTCCGCCTTGTGTGAGGAATCCTCACTGTTCAAAAGCATTGTCATATTTTTTAAAATTCCTCAACGCTCTCTACCTTCCCCCGCAGAGTGGGCCAGCATCGTCTTATTAATTGTACAAATGAATTCTGTAAAGTCTTAGGTAATTCATCCATTGAAGCAGAGACTTCTTGTTCCACTGAAGACTGGATAAAATCATTGAGATTTTCTTTAATCATTTCCTCCTCCTCTGTGGCAGCATGGGAAAATGGGGAGATATCCATAATAAACAGAATTTACAGGTAAAAACTAGCTGGAAAAGGTAAAGGAGCTTAAGGGGTTAACTTTCTCCTCACAGGCCAGCTGAAGAGACTAACCCCGCCTCTGGGCGGGGAAAGGCACCAGGAAACGAGTTGAGGATTGAATACGGCCCCTTGGCAGCCGTCGGAAGGTCCAGGACCTCAAAATCAGAGGCGTCAACGGAGAAAGGAATAAACGTGACTTGAAAGTGAGGTGAGGCAGCAGAGAAACGAAATCCTTTATTTCAGTGCGATCGCCGTATAAAATGGCGGTTGCGCTGAAGAGTAATTGGCAGAAACAAACATCGGACAGCGCGCGCGCTGGGAACAGAAATGCGGCTACCAGCCGAATATATTCAGGGCACGCAGCGCGGTGTGATAACGCGCTTACAATTAACAGCAAAGAAGCGAATAAACACTAATAACAGTTAACAAACATACAGTCTATCATATGAAGTATAAAGAAAATAGATACTTATCTTAACTGCGAGCAGCAAGAAAAGAGGGCTGTTCTCAGTCAAGATATGTATTATAGGGCTATTCTGTTGGTGATTGGTGGGTTACTTTGACTACAGTTTGCTTCCCATTGGCCACCTTTTCATTGCCTCATGGGAATTGTAGTTCTTGACTGCAGCTGCTGTTTAATAAAATAAGAAAAGAAATGCATATTAGGAGCCTCCGGTCTTGTCATAAAATTTCCATCTGCCTCCCTTTAATTTGGGTGCCGCATGACATATGCCGGCCCCTTTCTTCTGCTTGAGGAGGCTACTCACCTTGTGTCATAGCTAACACAGGTTATCCAGCACAACTGCCATCTCAGATATTGGCCTCCTACCACTCCTTACGCATTTACTATTGGATTAGACAAGTGGAGGTGAGCAATCCAACATCACAGCTGCTAATCTGCTGGATGCTGCCCTACAACGCCTCGAAATACCCCCCAGACCTGATCAATTATTCAGGGCCTCAGCAAATCCTTCCTGCCCACCTCTCAGACAGTCCACAACACTTACCTCACTGACTCTGCTGTCCGTGTCATATTCCCCACTCACTTTTATTCAACTCTCAAAGCCTCATAATCCTTTACTTGTCAAAACCGCTAAGACTAACACTTGTTATACTTCAAAAACTCAGACAAAAAATTAAGCCTACCTACAGGACAACAGCGCACTAACTGACCTATAACCCCGGCAATGTTGCCTAACTGACCCCCAAAATCCTACCTAGATTATGAAGTGGCCGATCCAGTGTCTCCAAAGGGTCCTGAAGTGTCCCTCTGGCTGAAGCACCCAAGGGGTGGGAGACGACTTTTAGGGTGTCCAACCCCCAGGGAATAATTGCTTTGCTTTATGGTATGTTGTTTATACTCAAAGACGTCTTTATGCTACCGAGGAATGTGTCTGCCTCTTGCAATGATTGCTGCCTTAGTTATTCCATGGGGAATAGAAGAGGCTGCCTTCACCACTTGTTCAGTGTTCAAAAGCGCCTATTTTATTTAACTATTATTCTGCGGCAGGTACTGATCTTGTACATGCATACCAAATATAACATATATAGTGGGGCAGTCAGCAGAATTCCTGCCAGATTGTCTGTTTAGTGCTCTACTGTAAACACTTCACTTTTTGTACAGTACTTAGTGGGTTTGAGATGCAAGGGAGAACTTAATTCTATCAGTTTTGAGAAAAATTAGCCTCTGCTCGATGAAAAATGCTAATATAACCGTTCTCCTCCCTGCTGGGCTGAATATTGCCTACAAGGCAACCGTGAGCCAGGCTGGCTTCCTTTAAACCATACTCATCAAATAGCTGAACCAATCAAACCCATTTGATTGTTTGACAACAGTGGCACATCAGTCTATAGTCAGAACCCCTTAATTTATACAACTTGTTTAGTCTGTGAATACGCTGTGAGGGCATAAGTCAAGTTTGTCTGGTAATGAGAATATGTTCAATATCAAGCATGCACAGTTTTTGTCATGCGAGGAAGCCAGGGTTAATCTGTGAACCCAGGCCTCTGCAGCCTCTGCTTTAGTATGTCTCACAAGCTTCTCATACATGAAATTTCGTTTTAACATTTACATAATAGCAAAGGCTAATTTCAACACTATGGCCCTCATTATGATGACGGCGGTATACCCTGCCGAATACCGGGCTGACTGTCGACAAAAGGCCGCCAGCACGGCGAAGCCCTCGCTGACCGTGCCGGCCCATTGGGAAACAGGGCCTTTACATTGACGCCAGCTCCAAATGGAGCCGGCGCCAATATGGCAGTGCGGCGGGTGCAGCAGCACCTGTCGTACATTTCACTGCCCGTAATTCGGGCAGTGAAATGCACAACGGGGCTTTGCCTGTGGCCCCCTGCACTGCCCATGCCAAGAGCATGGGCAGTGCAGTGGCCCCCAGGGGGGCCCGAGTCACCCATTTTGCCAGCCTTTCCCTAGCAGTGTAAACGCCAGGAAAAGGCTGGCGGAATGCTGACGTATCTGAAACGCCGCCACCGCCAGATTCATAATGAGGGCCTATGACATTAATAGTACCATTATTTTTTTAATTCATCCTGGTTTCAAACATTGCACGAATAAAGTAAGCTTTTAGGGTTGCAGAACAGAGTTTCTGCTATCCTTCAGATTTTGGAAAATGATAAGCTTGTGTCAAAAAGGAAAATGTACCACGAATTGAGCACTACCTTCCATGCGATTAGAAAATAACCTTTTGTTTCCAGGCACATGTATTTTTTTGTCTGACGTTTGATATGTGTATAGATATATAGTCTGCCCTTTTCTTCCACTGGTCTGTTAACCAATCTATATCATTTTGCATAGCATACAGCATGGGACAATGGGTCAGTTGGCTTACCACAATTTAGCCGCTGTCTATCCTTGCTGTGAGTGGTAGCATTTTGGCCGTTGCCCAGGGTCAGCTACTCCAAAAGAACGGAAGAGCGCCGCCCCGCCTGCTGGCAGCGCAGCAAACACAAAAAAATAAAATCGCATAATAATGCCATCCTTTTTTGCCACCAGCTCACGCTGTGGTGTAGAGTGCGAGCATGACGGCATGGGGTGGGGCTTAATTCTGTGACTGCAGGATGACTGCTGCCCCTTTCAGTGTGCATGTCGGATTGGCCAGCTGTCTTGCTATGACCAGCAAAACATGAACACTATAGACCCAGCAATCCCAGGGCTGTGAAAGAGCCAGGAGATTGGTGGCACAGGTCCCCAGCCTCAAAATGAGCGCTGGGTTAGCCTGTACCCACAAATCCTTGAGCTGCTCTCATGCTAGAAACAGCATGAGAGCAGCTTCAGGATTGGTTGGATTTGCATTCCACTGAGCAGGAAGGAAGTCCTTTCATTCCTGCTCATGGAAGCCGGGGGAAAAGTGGCCCACCAGGGGAGCTGCATATATGGAGAGGTGGCTCCATCACACCCAACTATATTTTAGCCCTCCTAGCTGCCACTGTTGTTGCCTGTGCACGTGTGCTTCTGCTTAGTAGTGCACTTCACAGCAAGGGATTGTGGGGCAATATTTTCCTTAGTTGTATTGTTTTTTGTTTTCAATATGTCCTGTTCTCACCCTGCCTCTTTACACAAAGCGAAAGAGATTGTGAATTTTATTTTCAGCACATCCTTTCAATAAAGTTATCCACACACAGTGGCCACCAGCAGCAAATAAAAGTGGTGGGGCGAATATTTGACCCACCGACATGCACTGAAAAAAATCAGCAGTGCCCTTATGCTCAATGCCAAAGCTCTTAATCATGGTCTGTTTTAAACAGTGTTTATAATGGCTCACGACTGAGAACACTGGAGTTAAGACTAAGGCACTGCAAGTTTATCATAGTGCCTGCCAGTGATTTAAATCAAATTTAAATACAAAAATAAAAACATTTATATACCCAGTGCCTAGGTGCTCCTCTTCGTCGGCAGTCTGTGACTCAAGAACAGGCTCCCAGAGCCTCAGCCTGCTCACCTCTACCAATCCAGGCTCTGCTCTCATGCTGCTCAGGCAGCATAAGAGAAGCACCAGGCTTGTCTTACCCGGGCTGGTTAAATGCTCCTTCAGGCACTGGGGGCCTTTGTCTGCTTTCCACCCAGCTATCTAAGACAGCTTGGGTTGAAGTGTTTAAAGAGAACATGACAGGCTGGCCATCGCAAGACAGCCAGCCAAAGTGACATGCACACTTTAAACGGAAGTGCACACTGTTCCTCCCTGCTGCTGACCCCGTCCTCAAACCCGGCTGCTAGCATGAAAAAGAGAACAGAATAAATTTGTTTTATTACCATTTTATTTTTCATGTTTGCTTCACTCGCAGTGGAGGGGTGACGCTACTCCACCCTAAAAGAGAAACCACACTGTCCAGGCAGCTGAAACGCCGATCTCACCCACCCCATGCTCAAAGTGAAAAAGGTTTTTGCTTATGCATCTTCTCTGCATTCATTCAAAAACGTCAGCCAGCACGCTGAAGTGCTGCTCTCTTGCTGCTCTTACAACTACTTAAATATGTAATTTCTGGTGAGGGTGATAGTGCTGGATACAAGCAGAGGCACTACAAATGTAAGCACAATTAAGTGCAAAACCTCTGCACCTGCTGTCCTCCAATCTTCCTAAAGTAACACTCAGCGAGAGACACAATGGGCACACCTTCCCTAGAACTCCCCTCCCTCTAACAACAAAATCCGCTACTCGCCCATATTCCCCTACTATTTGCCAAGTGGCAATACTCAGAAGGACTATTCAACAGTCCCCTGTTAAAAGGTCCTCATATAATTTCTAAAGCAGCTACAGCTCCATAGACCCACACTTCAATGTTTAGGGCTCCTCCCTTCAGGTTTAGGAATACACGTAATACACATGACCACTAGCTGACAAATGTGTATGCCAACTTCCACCTTGTGCTATGTAAATCGAGTGCTATTTCAAAGTAGATCCAGCTGGTATCAGCAACAATACACTCACAAAGCCATTCAGTGTTGTTCCTATCTATACTTCACAAGCATGCTCTTGCCATTTACAGGGTATGTAAGCATGGTTCAGGGTGCCACATATAATTGAAACATGACACAAGGAAAGTCTGTACGCACCACCTACCATCTGAATCTGAGAAAAGGTTTGTTTAGTGCTATAATCCAAAAATGGTATGCTGTTACAACCACTTTGTTTGCAACTCAGGATATGGACTTTAGTTCTACATCAAGTTAACTGGCATGTTTAGTGCCCCCTCTAGTTTACAGAACAGGTTCTGGATCTGAGCATCATCATGGAAAAGCCTATGCCTCAGCTAAGATGGCAAATTAGTGTGTTAGCAGAGCCAAAATAAAAGTGAGGATTCCAGTTTCACATGCTGTCAGGCTACTGCAGGTAGAGGTACGTGCCCTTTTACCATCAATGGGGCATTCCCATGCAAACAGAATGAACCACTGTTTGTCCTATACAGAGTTGTGAGAAAACAGTAATCACTGAAGAGGAGGGTGTACATGGTTTGCCCTCTCAACAACCACGCCTCACTGGGTCTTATTCTCTATTAAGGGAAGGCCTCTGCATACATGCATGATGTTCATGTGTGCTGAGGTTGAGGGGGGTCAAAAACGTTATAGCTTGCTATGGTGACACTAGCCTTGGGCACATTTTCTCTCGAAGCGTTCATGGAGCCTCTCTCCTTCCCAAAAGGAATCAAAAATACTTTGAGCATGTTTGAACATCCAGCCCCTCTCCGTGTAAAGTTTAGAACAGGATTGTACGAACTTTCTTTTAATTTAGTTGGCTATGTGCGGGTGACTACTTTGTCATACTATATGCAGTTTATTCAGGAGTATGACTGTTTATCTTTTGCCGTGTGTCTAGAAGGTTGGTTGTTCTCATAAGCCTCACTGACTGAGGTACAATGATTGGACCATGCTTTCCCAGAAAGTTCAATCTGTATTTAATTCTTAGAATCATTAACTGTTGAATGATAACCTTGGTTTAGGAGTGGCAACCTGAGTTTAGGGCCACACTTTGGGCATCCTGAAGGGATCCATATTCTGTATTATATTTTAGCTGTTTCCTAGGAACATTCATGTATTTGCTAATGTAGTAGACATGCCCTGAATAAAGGCTTCTAGAACGTCCCACACCAGGGTGGAGACACAAACATATTTGGGAGTGGACTTGGCAATGAAACATGTGACACCTCAGAAATGAGAGGCTAGGGTCCTTACAAAATAACTTCTGCACAATGGAGGTAAAACATATTACACATACACTCATATTCTCGAACAGAAAGTCAACAAATTTGTAAACAATTGCTGAATTATAATCTATGGTTACATTGTGACAATTTTTTTGTGAGGTCCAGAGGCAATTAACCGTAAAATGGACCCATTAATTATAGTAGCTGTGAGTAGTTTAAGTATTCCACCCCTCATTTTCTTCTCTGAGTAAGATGCCCTAGGTGTGATTGTTGTACCCAAACTTAGGAACCAAGCTTACAAGTGTTCCTACCTGCTGAGACCGAACAAGGTTGAAATCATTATGGTGTTGTTATGTTCTTGTCTAGAGGAGATATAGCCTGGCAGTTCAAGCCAAACTGTCCTTTAGGGGCACGACTAAGGGACTGAATTAGATATTGGTGGAAGGGTTACTCCGCCACAACGGTGACGGATGTCCCGTCCGCCAAAATCTAAATCCCATTGTATCCTATGGGATTTAGATTTCAGCAGATGGCATATCCGTAACCGTTGTGATGGAGTAGGCCCTTCGCCAATATCTAAATCAGGCCTTAAGTCTTATTTGCGTAGGGTTGATGAATGTCTAAGTGGAACAGTAGGCCAAAACAAAAACAAATGGAAAGCAGCCACAAGTAATTGCCAGTGGTTGAGATTAATTCAAAAGTTTCACTCATCATGTGTATGCTTTTCTAAAACTAACCTGACCTGAGCATGGAAAAACAGATAGTGATGATAGGACTTGGTCCTGGCACTTCATTTGCTTGGTTGAAGTACTAACACTCATTGGTTTAGTGTTCAACGTATTGGGTTTGGTGTTTGTTTCAATATCAAAGGGATGATTATAAGACTGAAAGAAACGTCTGCATCAATGGGTTGGCTTACACAGGGCTAAAAGAAAGTATAAATGGAGAGAAGCTACCATATAAAAGAATATAATTCTGATTTGTTATTTAAATATTTTTTAATTTATTAACTATTTTACAATACAATGTTTTACATATTCATAAAACTGTTACAACAATGTGTGCATCATTTTTGCCATAATGTAGCTGATTAACAAATGTAATTATTATATTAATACTAGATGCTACAAATAATAAAACACAGCTACTGGGTTCCAACTGAACCGTTTCTCCAAGTTCAAAGAAAGGTTTATTGGAAGTCAGCAACTATTATGTTCATTGGCCACAGACAGAAACCATGCTAAATGACTTCCTACATTTGCATATTCATCTTATAAACCCACCAATCATATGTATATCTTTCCAACACTGCAAAATCTTACACTAAATTGCATATTTTTAAAATAAGTCCTTTCACAGCAATACTGAACAGAGCACAGATACTACAGCACTTAATTTATAGGAAATTATTTCATTTTGAATTATATTAATGTTAGATCAGGAAGTAAATCCAAACCTTGCTGTCATACAAAGAGTCGAAAATATGGAAGATACAATTGCATTTTCACACACATTTAGTTTACTATTTGATCAATTTAAGTAGAAGAAGCGTCCCTACATTTTAGATCATATAAGTAAATGTATTTCAACATTCTGGCATCTCATTCAATAAAGCTAATTCATACTCTATATTTTGCCTACCATTGATTCAATTCAAATGTGTTTGACAGTGCCTATAAAGCCAATACTCTATAATGACATTATATATAACAGAAAATACATATGTTTGATCTATATGCTTGTTTCACTGCAATAACATAAAATATCTGTGTAATGCCAAAGCTAACACTAATCACAAAAAATGTTTGCTTCACTATTCCCAAATTACTTAAAGAAAAAGTAAGAAAGAATATTTAAAGTGGACGCCTATTCTAACATATCTTTTTTAATAAAAATACCAACTATGTGAAATAGGGGTGTTTCAAATATCATATACATATTTTTCTTCAGTGTTCATACTACAGCTGATCGTAACACAAAAGGCTGGAACTTCATTCAATAATGCCATCTTTGTTTGTGACAACGGTACAGTGTTGTGTGCAAAATTAAAAATTCCTTCAAGAGTTAAGCATGCATAAAAGAATGTATTACCCTAAAGCAGGGACAATTTTAGACAGTTCCACAACTTAAAGATCAAATATAGTTTGAGCTAGGTTTGAGCCTTGCATAACTTAACTTACCATGACTGTTTTGATTGGTCTAGACCAGTGGTCTTCAAACGTTTTAATGCCGTGCCCCCCCAGTTGAACAATAAAAATCACTGGGCCCCCCTCAGACTTTTTCACAATTATTTTAGAAAGGTGGCAATGTTTAAATAGGGCTAAACCTATTTAAACATTGCAGTTAAGTACTGTTACCTTTTTAAAACTGCAATAACATGCTTCTGCTTAAAACAAAGGCATGTAACTGTATATTTCTTTTGCCCAGAGTTTGGCACCCCCCCGGATCACTTTAGGCCCCCAAAGGGGGGCCCGTGCCCCAGTTTGAAGACCTCTGGTCTAGACAATTTAATTGTTTCAACAATTTTTAGTGAATCAAATTCTATTAATTATTTCATTTATCCACTTCTGTTTTGAGCCCGTGGTAGTGATCAATCACACTATTAAATGGGACCTTCAGATGAACACTGCAAGCCTCAACTATCTGGTGCAACAACTTCATATATCTATTGTCAGACAGGAGGGAAGATTGCTTTTGGGTGTGTGAATTAGCAGAGGAATGATGAGGTAATTGGGCAATTCCCAACTTCCCACCTCTAAATTATTTCATAGATGTTTTGGCAATATTTTTCCCTCTCCTACTTTGTCTTACTACATTTTGTGCATAACCAAGCATCATGTTGTTAAATAAATAGGACAACGACTTTACAACACTGGAACTTTAAATAATGTGGTACCATACTACTTCAGTCTTGTGGGGTTCTACTGCTTTTCCCTTGGAACAGCAGCATATTGCCTTCTCACAGGAATGGGAGAAATGCATTCCTTTGGTTTAAAGATTAAACAGTATGTGATATACTTTTGACCACCATTCAGGATGTACAGGGAGTGCAGAATTATTAGGCAAATGAGTATTTTGACCACATCATCCTCTTTATGCATGTTGTCTTACTCCAAGCTGTATAGGCTCGAAAGCCTACTACCAATTAAGCATATTAGGTGATGTGCATCTCTGTAATGAGAAGGGGTGTGGTCTAATGACATCAACACCCTATATCAGGTGTGCATAAATATTAGGCAACTTCCTTTCCTTTGGCAAAATGGGTCAAAAGAAGGACTTGACAGGCTCAGAAAAGTCAAAAATAGTGAGATATCTTGCAGAGGGATGCAGCACTCTTAAAATTGCAAAGCTTCTGAAGCGTGATCATCGAACAATCAAGCGTTTCATTCAAAATAGTCAACAGGGTCGCAAGAAGCGTGTGGAAAAACCAAGGCGCAAAATAACTGCCCATGAACTGAGAAAAGTCAAGCGTGCAGCTGCCACGATGCCACTTGCCACCCGTTTGGCCATATTTCAGAGCTGCAACATCACTGGAGTGCCCAAAAGCACAAGGTGTGCAATACTCAGAGACATGGCCAAGGTAAGAAAGGCTGAAAGACGACCACCACTGAACAAGACAAACAAGCTGAAACGTCAAGACTGGGCCAAGAAATATCTCAAGACGGATTTTTCTAAGGTTTTATGGACTGATGAAATGAGAGTGAGTCTTGATGGGCCAGATGGACGGGCCCGTGGCTGGATTGGTAAAGGGCAGAGAGCTCCAGTCCGACTCAGACGCCAGCAAGGTGGAGGTGGAGTACTGGTTTGGGCTGGTATCATCAAAGATGAGCTTGTGGGGCCTTTTCGGGTTGAGGATGGAGTCAAGCTCAACTCCCAGTCCTACTGCCAGTTCCTGGAAGACACCTTCTTCAAGCAGTGGTACAGGAAGAAGTCTGCATCCTTCAAGAAAAACATGTTTTCATGCAGGACAATGCTCCATCACACGCGTCCAAGTACTCCACAGCGTGGCTGGCAAGAAAGGGTATAAAAGAAGGAAATCTAATGACATGGCCTCCTTGTTCACCTGATCTGAACCCCATTGAGAACCTGTGGTCCATCATCAAATATGAGATTTACAAGGAGTGAAAACAGTACACCTCTCTGAACAGTGTCTGGGAGGCTGTGGTTGCTGCTGCACGCAATGTTGATGGTGAACAGATCAAAACACTGACAGAATCCATGGATGGCAGGCTTTTGAGTGTCCTTGCAAAGAAAGGTGGCTATATTGGTCACTGATTTGTTTTTTTTTTGTTTTTGAATGTCAGAAATGTATATTTGTGAATGTTGAGATGTTATATTGGTTTCACTGGTAATAATAAATAATTGAAATGGGTATATATTTGTTTTTTGTTAAGTTGCCTAATAATTATGCACAGTAATAGTCACCTGCACACACAGATATCCCCCTAACATAGCTAAAACTAAAAACAAACTAAAAACTACTTCCAAAAATATTCAGCTTTGATATTAATGAGTTTTTTGGGTTCATTGAGAACATGGTTGTTGTTCAATAATAAAATTAATCCTCAAAAATACAACTTGCCTAATAATTCTGCACAGTAATAGTCACCTGCACACACAGATATCCCCCTAACATAGCTAAAACTAAAAACAAACTAAAAACTACTTCCAAAAATATTCAGCTTTGATATTAATGAGTTTTTTGGGTTCATTGAGAACATGGTTGTTGTTCAATAATAAAATTAATCCTCAAAAATACAACTTGCCTAATAATTCTGCACTCCCTGTAATTGTGAAAAAATGGATTTTCATTATCAATATGGTCTACAGTTTTTCAGGGATGTGTAATTTTATCAAATCTATCTTCTTCTCCAAGTACAAGGTGCTGTTGAAATATATTTGTCTGGTCAAAACAAACACACTTATCCCATTTGCTCCCAAGCAGGGAGGTGACAAATTATGGCAATGTTCTCACTCATTACATTAGGGTGGTAGAAGCTTCTCAGAATTTCCAAGGGCTCATGTGATGACATGGTTTTGATTTTAGCAGAGGTCTGATAATTACACTTTTCTGGCAATACCGAATTTTGAACATATCACGGCTCGCTTTGTGTCACATCTCTGAATATTCGAAGACTCGGTTAATGAATGAGCTCTGTTTAGGACAGCATGAAACACATTGGCATTTTATGTCTGCTGAGGGATACAAATAAGCTGAACCAATGTGCTTTTAACACATCAGGATAGGCTTGTCTGTTCGAACTAGCACTTGACATTTAGAGAAAATACCTTCCATGTTTGGGGAACCGCCAATGAGACTCTGCCTTGACTGGGTGAGATCTCATTCCTCTAGCTCGGATCCACTTATATAGGTAGCCAGTGTAACAAAGGGTAGGTCAAAGTTTCCTTTGAAAATGTATTTTTTTTGTTTTTTTAATTACTTTGGCACCGTTTGTTGAATCTATACAACACTTTCTCAAAAGAGTACATCATATTTGGTTTAGCATGCCAAGTTTCTTTGATATCCATCCACGGAGGTCCTAAAAAGGTGGTGTAGGAAAATTGACATTTACCATTTTAATTCTCATAGCATTCTTTGCTTTCCAATACTAATAATACATAATAGAACTTTACTCAACCAAGTGGCTTGCTTGGTTGGTGTAAATCAGTTCCTTAGTTTTAGAGAATTTTACATTTGTACGAATTATTTTTGGTGGACTTGAAATGGTTAAATTAAACACATACCAGGACCGTTAATACAATGAAAGCAGAAACAGAGGTTGTGGAACAGAAATTTAAAAAAATATTCAAAACTGATTGGATGAGGACTGAATCTCAGCCACTGTAATTACCAAGTGACTGCATCTCAGTTTATCGTTATATTGCACACCATGCCACTTCAGTTTGGAGCCAGACAAATGCAAATCAGTCTTGACACTACACGGTGTGCATGGGACACACACACCTGGGCATATCCATCCCATTTAGGGTGGCACACTAAAGTATACAACATGGCGATTGATGGGATACTTGAATTATTTTCAGCCATTCGTAATTACTCAGTGGTAAATACTCGGTGGCCACATCCCAGACTGTAGCCTGGGCATACTTGTCCCACTCAGCATGACACACTAAAGCACACAGAAACTCCCTATCTGTGTAGCTGGACCCAAGCTATACCTAGCTGATGATCCCCAACTAGGGCAAAGCCGGTCATAGGTTATTTGTGTTCCATTTCAGGGTGGACCTGGCCTGACAGTTCAAACTGGACTGCTCCCTTTTGAGCAGGATCAAGACTGATTTGCATTTGTCTCGGTCCACACTGAGGTATCATGGTGTACAACAAAACTGGACTGAGATCCAGCCACAAGTAATTACCAATGGCTGAGAATAATTCAAGCTTTCCATTCATCAATTTTTGTATACTTTAGTGTGTTGCCCTAAGTGGAACGGGTACGCCGTATGCGTGTCTCGTGCACACTGTGTCACTGGAGTCAAGCTATACCTGGCTGATGAGCCCTAGCTAGGGTGAAACCGGTCCTATGTTGCTTGAATTCTGATTTAGGGAGGACCTTACCTAGCAGTTCGAGTTAGACTGTTCCCATTGGGCCCAGCCATGTGCAAATCAGTCTAGATCCTGCTCCAAACTGAGGTGGTATGGTGTTCAAAATAGTGAGACTGGGATGCGGGCCAGAGTAATTACCAGTGGCTGAGATTAATTCAAGCATTCCAACCACCACTTTTTGTTTCACCCCATAATGTGTATATGGGTGGATGTCCTGTCTGCAGTATGTAAAGTATACATGGACACATAACCTATCCACCATATTAAGAGAATAGAGATTGATATGCACTTTAAATAGGGAGGAAGTGATATTGCCAATTTCTGGTGGATGTAACAAAATCGCCGAAGTATAAATAACCCTTTAAAACACAGATTATCTCCTTACTACATGATATCCTACCCTTGCTTCTCTCATCTGCCTCACCCACTACATAGTCTGCCATGCTCAGGATGCCTACACACATTTACCTCCTGCCTGGGGCAGGTGATAAATGTCTGCATTCAACAAAATGTAATAGGGAATTCCATGCTGAATTCAGGCCAGTAAATCCAGTTGATCCCATTCCGATAGGTTTAACTTGTTGCTGGACAGTACTGATGGGGTGTCACTACATGGTACTGGTATTTATAAGTGTGGAGATTTCCACACCGCTACTACTGTGGGACTCGTAGTCAGGGCCTACATCTGCAATCCACTAATGCTACCTAAGGATATACATATTATTACACTTTGCACATTTATTCACTCCATTTGGTAGAGTGTTTGCTATTGACTTAAGCTGGGTAAACGTGTGAAACCTTTGCCATACTAAGGATATTTATGGTCTGCTTCTACCATGTGCAACCTACGGAGTTGATCAAAATGAAAAATGATGGTAAAGATTTTTGGGCAGCTCTCGCAATAGTAAGGTACTTACTGTCGATTATAGGGGGTGCCTGCTATAAGGTTCAACCGATTTCAGATAGCTGCCATACATTTGGAGTACTGATATAGTTTCTCAGGTGAGCAGATATCCTAACATAACATCAGGAGTGAACACTAAGTGGGCCATCTGTCACTGTTCCTACTGGAATAGGCGTTTCCATTAAGTGAAACCTCTCATGTATATTGAGTTCGGTTTCGTAATCAAAACACTTCTCGCATACAGTACAATGGTATAGATTCTCCTCCTTGTATATTCTTTTCTTGCCATAGGTGAGAGTTTTCTTTTGCATCTTAACATTTTGATCGTGTATCTGACGGTGAACTTCCAGCTCCAAACTAGCTCTAAACCTCTTTCCGCAATCGTTAGATTGAAACCGCCTTGCTTCCATGTGTAAATTCTGGTGCGCATTAAGGTCGTTCTGACTTTGAAAGCTTATCTCACATTCTGCACACCAGTGTGGATTCTCTAGATGGAAAGCCCAGTGTTTCACCCGATCGTCATCACTCTGGAAGGTTTTTTCACATTCTGTACAGTGATATGGATTCTCTTCTACTGTGTCCACTCGGTCACTTGAGAAAGAGTCCTTTTGAAAGAGTTTAGTTCCGCAGTTTGGGCAGCAGATCATATCCCTCGAAGTGTAGATGTTTCGGTGTTTAGCAAGACATTCATCAGAACTAAAGCTTATACCACAATTAGCACAAATATATGAACTTTCTAGAGTATGCATTTTAAAGTATTGTGATGGATTTTCCTTCATGTTAAAGCTGTTGCTGCCACAATTAAGTGGACACACTTGGTCCGTCGTAAACTTCAACTGGGTCCTAGGAGAACCCAGAACTTTACTATTAAACTTAGTGGAAACCCCTTTCAAATTTCTTGTTGAGCATCCCTGCTTGTAGACTGGTTTGAGGAGTCCCTTAATGGTTTCTTCTCTGCCAGAAGTCTCCTGAGGTTCTTTTAATGCTGTATTCTTCAGTGGCAGTGTTTCAAGGTGGTCTTTATTTATTATTTTCAGGGCTTTATCAACTGTGTAAAAAAAATAAAACAAATACATATAAAAAATATTTCTGAACATGATTACTAGACGACAACTAACAATGGCTGGGTCCTGTTGTATGACAGAATATCGAGGAAATAAACATTGTGTGGTCAGAATATCAGGTTAAAAATATTGAGAAAGTAAATGCAATGAGGCAACTATAGATTTACTATCCTTAACGCCCATCAACATACCTTGAATATATATACAGATTACCAAGGTACATATATGCGGAGTTAAGTTTAGTTACAGTTTGCTTACCCATAGAAACTTACCTTCACAATATGCTTGTCCTCAATATTCTTGACACAATATTTTGTCCACACAATATTTTTCTCTAATATTTGTGCATACTCCCTGGGTCCATATCTGAATTATGATATAGAGAGTAAAATACAAATAAAGGTCAAACAAGTACATAAGGGGGGGCACAGAAGTGTTGATTTCTGAATCACAGCTGTCTTACATGTTTTAATCACATATCAAAACCTGGTGAGGAAACATTTTGCTGCAAACATGAAATTACTAATATGCACTTTATGTATTTTGAATAGTTTGGAATTTTGCTTATAGCTCTTTGTACACCATGTAGTTATTTTTCAGAATTAGAAAAGCATTTTTTTCACACAGAAGTAGATAGAAACAGTTCTTGCACACAACCGCACTCCTCTGGTTTGCACTGTGCGTAGGCAGAAGGATTGCAATGAGTGCACATTGGAATGCTTTCCCTCTACCACCATCACTTCCCATGTATGACCCCACCCGGCACACACTAGAACACCTTGTCCCTGCCTGAAATGTCATCATGGTACTACATCTCCAAGAACAGTACTGGATGTTGGCACAAT
This sequence comes from Pleurodeles waltl, assembly GCF_031143425.1. Classification (NCBI taxonomy): domain Eukaryota; kingdom Metazoa; phylum Chordata; class Amphibia; order Caudata; family Salamandridae; genus Pleurodeles; species Pleurodeles waltl. The sequence continues at coordinate 470,137,779 of NC_090449.1, read as the reverse complement.
CTCACCAGGCAATGCGTGACATCGGACAAAAGTTGCAAACAGAATATTAGCCATGTATTTCCCAATCTTAATGTATATACAATTATTACTGGGATACTGTTCTGTGTACAGAACTGTATTAAAAACTCAATAAAAATATATTAAACAAAATAACTGAAACTGGATTTCAAGCTAAACAGAAATACTGTAACAAATTTGCCATGAGTGTAGATTGTATAAGGGACTTCATTGTGACACAGGTAAGAGTATGGTTGCACAGAAATAACTGGCAAGTTTGCATATAGAAGACAGATGATACTAAGTTTAGAGGATTCTAAACAACAACTCAATTTCCTCTCAACTTCTGAAGTTCGGCTGAGACTCCATTAACTGAGAAATAGCCTCTGCGGAGTGCCCCAGCAGGACTCTTAAAGACACATTTTGAATTTGCGAAGTACACCTGCGAACTGTAAGGATCTCTGCACCTGGCTTTTATGTACCTCAGCAGCCCTTTCAATTGCGTTGACTGGTCCAAACATTAATATTCTTTTATCAGAAATTGATTTTGACAGCTCTTTAGTTAATGTCTGCAATGTTTGCACACCAATCTTGCTGCCGAAGTTGGATTTGTGACTAATAGGAAGAGCACTAATTTATTTTAAGTTGGACAGAGAAGTGTGGCAAGGTTGTGTGCTTGTCCCAATTCCATTTATTCTGTACTGCATTGATTTGAATGCTCAACTTATCTCTACTGGCCAAGATATGGCAAAAATGGGTAACAGACTAATATGTGCCCTGCTTTACACAGATGATGCTTTTTTACTTTCATACACAAACCTAACAGGTTAAAAAAAGGTAGCTGCTGTTTTCATCAACTTTATGGGAAGATCTTGATATAAATTAGTCTAAATCTTATGTGATGATCTGTGTTCCCAAACCCAGCAAAACTAGAAGGATGGTTATCAAGAGCAAGTCCATTTAGAAGACTAAAATTTTTTTCAAATCTTAGACTCAGTTCTGAATACTTAGGTACTTGGGGCCAGATGTAAGTAGCGTTTTGCATGCCGCAAACTGCGAAAATCGCAGTTTGCGCCATGCAAAACTCACATTGCGATGCTTACTCCCATTTTGCACCGACTCGCAAAATGGGACTGCGACTCGCAAATAGGAAGGGGTGTCCCCTTCCTATTTGCGACTCGCACGGCGATGCTAAATTGCTTTGTGACTGCGAACGCGGTCGCAAAGCAATTTGCAGTTACCACCAGTGTCACACTGGTGGTAACCCATTCGCAAAAGGGAAGGGGTCCCAATAGGACCCCTTCCCCTTTGTGAATGTTGCCATAAATGTTTTTTTAGAGCAGGCAGTGGTCCAATGGGCCACTGCCTACCCTGATAAAACGAAACCAAATGGTTTTGTTATTTTTTAGTATTGCAACTCGTTTTCCTTTAAGGAAAACGGGCTGCAATACAAAAAAAAAAAACTGCTTTATTTAAAAAGCAGTCACAGACATGTTGGTGAGTGAGTGCAGGGAATCGCAATAGGGTCGCAAAATGCGACCCACCTCATTAATAATAATGAGGTGGGTCTTTGCGACCCCATTGCGATTCGCAGACGGTGTCTGAGACACCGTTCTGCATCCGATTTTGCGATTCTGAAATTGCGAGTCGCACGACTCACAATTTCCGAATCGCAAAATCGGAAATTGGTACATCTGGCCCTTGGTCCTCTGTTTTGTCAGTCAGAAGGAAATTGTTTCTACAATTCATAGGTGCTCTATAGACTTTACACAACAACATAAATCCTTCACTGTAGCATGTGGATAGATGAACAAAAGTATAGGCTGATTGTGGCAGTTGCACATATACAGAATTTTTCAATTTCCTGAAGGTAATTTTGCTTAAGGAAACAAGATCTTTATACCAGACTTTGGTTTTTGAATGTAACCACATTCGTTTTTTGGCATTTAACAGTCTCCAGAAACTTTGCAAAGCTTCTGCAATAACACTGCAGCCTATTTCAATGTCACTGAGGAGGGGATTCCTCCAGTATGGGAGAGAGGATCACACTGCACAGGAATCCTTTGCAACTATGTCCACCTTTCACCCCATATACTGTATGCAAATTAAAACCTTGCTGATGCATTTAACTTCAGGCTCTCCAGAGGACCCTTGTACCCCCAGAATTATTCAACTAGTTCCCAATCTGATAACCACTTTTTTGTAAAAAAGTTTATAATCAGATAATAATAGCAGAAGTTTTCTCCCAGCCCTGGAAGGAGGCTATTGTTATCCCCCTCAAAAAGACGTTAAATGGGGAGCAGATGACCTAAAGAATGTGCGTCTGATCTCGCTCCTACTCGCACTGGCTAAAATTTTTGAAAAGTACATGGACCAGACCTTGCCAAGGTTTATTGTCACCCACGACCTTCTGGACCCCTCACAGAATGGCTTCCGTAGAGGTCACAGTATCAAATCAGTCCTAGTTTCTGTGGCAGATTACATCCAGTGTTATGTGGACCAGGGTGGCACTGCCATCCTGTTGATGCTGGATCTTTCTGCAGCATTTGATACGGTATCCCCACCCCATATGGTGCAAAGATTAAACTAGGCTGGAGTAAGGGCTGCCCTTTTTCAGCTCCTCTGTGGCATGCCGTAAGGGTCTTCGCTCAGCCCCACCTTGTTCAATCTTTATGAGGCCCCACTAGCAACTCTAGCACATTAATTTGGCTTCCAGGTCCTGTCTTACGCAGATGACACCCAGATCATTGTTTCTATATCAGATGATTTGCTTTTGGTGGCAAAGAAGTTTAAACACTGCATACTGGACATGGGTATTTGGATAAAGGAGAACTGTCTTAAATTAAATGTAGAAAAGACAGAGATCCTGGTCTCTGGGGCACAGCACTCGTTATGGTCAGAGCTGTGGTGGCAAGAAACGTGTGACCTCCTACCCACGGCAGTTATCTCAGCAAAAAACCTAGGAGTTATTTTCATCAATACACTTACCTTTCATACACAGGTCAATGGGACTACTAGTACTTCTTTCTACATTATCAGGAATTTGAAAAAGATATTTCCTCTTATCCCAGTGTAGTTCAGAACTACAGTTGTTACTAGATTGATTATGGCTCGCCTCGACTACTGCAATGCATGATATTTAAACATTACCAAATCTTCTTACAAGAAACTCTGGGTTATTCAGAACGGGGCAGTCCGTTTAGTACTCAATATACCCAAACGGAGAGGTCTTTGCTCTCTTCACTGGTTACCTGTCACAAAGCGGGTGACCTTTAAAGCTCTTTATATGGTTCATAAAGCTCTGCACCTGCAGGGGTCTTTAGCCCTTGGGTCAGCATTTCATTGGTATTCTCTTAAAAGAAAGCCAAGATCCTCTTCCAGGAGGAAGGTGGTCATCCCTAGATTCCGGAAGACCAGATTGGGTGGCCGCACGTTTTCTGTAGCGGCTGGAAAATTGTGGAACATGTTTGTCACTCCAAAGTGCCAGGTTAGACTACCATTTGTCCTTCCATAAGCAATTCAAGACCTGGCTTCCTTCCTTCCTTAATTAGATCTTCTTCAGGCAACTTCTTACCATTAGCAGCACTTTGACGCCAATGGGCAAAATGCACTTTATAAATCCTAAATACAAATAAATACAAAATAGAAAATACATTATGCTTGTATTTGACAAACCTCCGGAAAACTTGTTGGTTGTGAGAAAAACATAGTATGTACAGTGTAGTAAAAGCTAGATAGTAAACACTTTGGTATCTATTTTATGACATTTGATTGAACAATGCAGGAAACTCTGAAGCAGGTGCATTTAACGACTAACTGCTTTCTGAGCTGGAGCGATATAGTTATGGATGTGCTGCGCAGTTAGAAGTGTGGCAGTTATGTTATGACCAATTTGCAGGCTTGAACCCTTAGCATTCACTTCCTATACAAGCTATGTACATCTTAGCAAAAATTCATTTAAGTCTTTTTAAGATGGCAGTTTTGCAGTTTACGAAAACTATTTTTTTGTCTGGTGAATACAGTTGTCTCCTTATTGTTGTTACGGTCATTGGACATTTAGGGGGTCATTACGACCTTGGCGGGCGGCTACCGCTGCCCGCCAGGCGGTAACCGCCGTGCGGCCGCCAATGCTGCCGCACTCACGCGGCCCCCATTATGACATTCTGCGCTGGGCTGGCGGGCGCAAACCAAGTTTGCGCCCGCCGGCCCAGCGGGAATGAGACCGCAACATGGTAGCCTGCTCCTAATGGAGCCGGCGGTGTTGCGGCCGTGCGACGGGTGCAGTTGCACCCATCGCGCTTTTCACTGTCTGCTATGCAGACAGTGAAAAGCTGGCCGGGGCCCTGATAGGGGGCCCCAGGACACCCCTTACCGCCAGCCTCTTCCTGGCGGTGCAAACCGCCAGAAACAGGCTGGCGGTAGGGGAGTCATAATCCCCAGGGCAGCGCTGCTTGCACCGTCGGGGCTAAAACGGCGGGAAACCGCCGGCCCCGGCGGTGCGACCGCGGCTCTACCGCCGCGGTCGTAATAAGGGCCTCCGTACCGCCAGCCTGTTGGCGGTACGGACGCCACATTACCCCTGGCGGTCTCTGACCGCCAGGGTCGTAATGACCACCTTAATGTGTCCTTTGACAAGCAAATGAGTGTAAGTCATCTGATCCACTGAATATGCAGCTGGTACAACAAGGATTAAGTAGGGCAAAGAGTTATGCCACACATTCATGTGGAAACATATGCAACTGCTCCAAGATCAAGAAATAAGCAGACGCAACCAGGACCTCCTTTAACTCCAATTGATCAGTGAACCAATAGCTCCACTACAAAAAATCTTCCTTAATCAGTCAGCCTCTGTGCTCCACTTTAAAGAAATACTCTTAGAGGATGAGCAAGAACCAGCAGAAGGGAATAAGTTAGAACTTGAGGGCTTAGACTGTTTCATTACCCTCTGACAAAATGCCTTTTTAAAATGATGTGTAAAGCTTACGTTAAGTATAAAGTATGCTAAACGCAAAAATTGTAGTAGGTAACCATATTTAAATGTTCTAGGCCTGTAAAACAGAGAACAAATGCTGTCTTAAATGTAGCATAACTGATGGTATCATATTAAATGAGAATAATACATTTAGACTTCAGGTCTGTTTTTCATGTTGTGCATAATGTTTTTATTCTCTTTACTGCAGGCGTTGCCATTTCAGAAGCTACTGTTAGCTAATGAACAGGCACTTGTTTTTATATTAGACAACTGATAGTAAGGTTCTCACTGTGAGGACGTGGAGATGACAGGAAGAATGATTCATTGAAAGATGTTTTTGGATCACAAGAGAGACACACTGAAACATTCAAGGACTCATGTCTGAAGGATAATTGTACTCTGGTGAGAAGATGGGGAGTAAACCTGTTCTCATCATCGCCAACCTTAGCCATCTATAAATGCCCTCAAATCCCACCGCAAATCATTTTTGCGGTGGAAAAATAATATTAAACAGATTTCAGAAAAACAAATGTTAGTAGTTGGTGCAGTGGAGAATAGTGACTTGTGTAGTTTTAGTGATGCCAGGTCACAGCCTGTGACAGAAAGCACTATGTATATGTGAGTCATTATTTTATACTTGCATTACACATAATATAAGCTACAAAATGTGCAAAACGTTTTACAATAAAATGGTGTTTCCAAAATATAGACGTTTGGTAATACCCAGACCATACAATTTGTTTACATAACTGTCCCTTTAACACCTCCTCATGGTAGTAAGTGCTATGTAAATACAATTACCATTAAAAGCACACACTTCACAGCTCATTTGTTAACTCTTTGCACCACCATTCAAAAAGAATAAATCTCTGTCTTCTCAAAGCTTACAGTGATTCGATCAGTTAAAGCCAGTACAGGCTCCCAATCATCCTTTACATTTGCAGATTACCCTTTATATTTGCAGATTAACTCGTAGCGCAGATTTGCATTTGTTTCAGGCAAGCAGACACCCTAGCAGGAAGCCTTGTTTAGATGCATGCGCAGCTTCGGTTTCACAGCACAGGACGTTTCCTTAATGACATCTCAGCTGAAGCATTTTAATTATCGGAATTAACCGTCCAAGGATTTTTTTTTTTTTCCAAAACAAAGCATTTTAGATTCCAGGCCAAAGTGAGGTTGGGGTTGTGCGCCCTCCTTTACATGACCCCACTAACCCCCTGGGGTTCTAGACCCAAAGATTGAAGACCTCTGTATTAGACTGAGAGATTGATCTCATATTCCTCTGGACTTCTATTCCCTCACTCTGACTAGAGACTCTACTCTGAGTTTCTTAAACTTATCTACAAGACAGGTTTTAGCCTATTTTTGTGTCTTCTGTTATTTTGAGCTGAACTTTATAGCCTATTATGTAAAAGCTTTAGGGTTATGCTCTGATTTCTCACCTCAGAACTCTTTACAGATATCTGAACTGACACCTCTTCCTTCTATTATTTAATCCTGATCTAATTAAGAACAGGGAATTTCTTCGAGGAAAATGCTTGTTGCATTATTACTATATTGACTGTATTATTGACTAATATAATGATTTACTTTATTATCAAATATCGATTGATGGATTATATTAACTTTTAATGAGACTTAGAAAATAATACTTTATTAACAGATGGATAACTAAAAGGCTTGAAAATGAAACCCTTTAAATAACACTAACTCTCATTATTAACTGAACTAGAAAATGTAATAATTGATCATGCTCATATGCTGACAACAGCTCTTTATTTCTCTCTGTCAACATCAAAGATCCATATGACCTAGGTATAAAGAAAACCTGGTCCAGCAATACTAAAGCTTACATCCACCAAGACTGTTTTTCAAGCATGGAGAAGCTGGGAATTTCTGCTGAGCTGATTAAGAGAGACCTAATATTTAGCTACTTCGACTCTCATTGTTTATTTAAACAACTTCAGAAAATATTCTCTGAACAAAATATATGGACTCTTTATAGGACGCTCATAACCACTTTCTGGAATATTTTATTATGTGATGTGCTGCTACATCTTATTAGTTCCAATTTGATCTCACTATTCTCATATCCACTAGAATCCTCCTAAACGCAGCTCGAATTATATCAGTTTTAGTGATCACATTCTTGACATCTGCTGAATGTAGAATTAAGTTATCTTCACAGAGTTAAACTCACTTTAACTGTCTCATCTTAAAACCGGGCATAAGGATATCAACTATATATATTTGTGCAAGGAGCTCTAAAGGCAGACTTAATAGAATCTGTGATAGATCTATACTTCTTTACCAGAGAGATTTTGAAAAGAGGCAAGAGCTGACCATGATGAGTTGGAAGAATGTCAAAGTAAAGCTTGTATGAGTTTATGTATTGTATGTGATGCTGAAATGTAAGAGATTTTGCTTTGATTGTTTCTCCAACTATTGACCTATATGATATGTCCCTTTCTTGAAGTAGTATTTTGAAAAATTGATCACAATCTCTTAATGTATGTGTGGAAGAGCTGGTAGGGGTAAACTGAACTTTGGGTCATATTTTACAGGAGAGTAAACTGAAATCAGTCCAATTGTTAACATTAGTTACAGGATCTCTAAATTTAAAATGTGATCAAATTCTACATCTCATAAATGAGTTAATATTTTGAGAATGACCAACTCAAATGCACAGTCAAATAATGCTCTTATTAGCTACAGCTGCAAAACGAGATCAAATACTGTGTATTACACTATTAACAACGCTATAACTGCATCCAGAGAACATACTAAGAATAAATAGGACTATGCAATGAATGGTGATGCTTATTACATTTTATGGAACAAATCACCTATGTGGATACAAAGAAAATTAGCAGAGGTAAAGCTCAAAGCATCACCATTTTGTACTTTGGGCCTGATTCGCAAAGGCCAACTTTCACATTTGTATAAATTTACTCTTTCTCTGTATCCTAAAACTGCAATTCAATAGTAACTTTACAACTGCTGAAACTCTGCATTCAGGGCGGAAAACTCTGCACATAAAAAGACAGATCTGTCCTGCAGCTGTAAAGTGTAAGCGTACACAAACATTGAAGTTTACCTTTGTGAATAAGAGCCTTTTTGATTTATTCCAGTTGGCTCCCTAGAAGAAGCAAAGTATGTCTGCAGAGTAGTTTGAGCACAGCCAACATTTTACATATTCTAGCCACTTAAAAACACAGCAGGACAAGTAGTCTAGGAAATGTTATGTGTTATTGAGTGAACATAGCCTGATGGACTTGGGCTTTTCAGTTCAGTATTTACTTACCCGGGTTGCATCTTGGAAGAGCTTCTCCTATTTTGGGGACATAATGATCTTTCAGATTTGTCTCTTCCTCTCCATCAGAACTGATTATTATTTCAGGATTAAAGTTTGAAGAACCTGATGAATTAAAAATAAATCCTCATTATGTTTCATTGTCAATGCCGGCTGCTCTAAAAATGAAATGTTAGCGTATTCCTAACAACTCTATAAAAAGTGTTTCAGTTACATTAATGTTATTATTACCGCCATTACAATTACTAAAACTGTTTATAATTACCATACTAATCAAATCAAACATTCAGCAATATTAACATAAATAATTAATCTTGATATTTTAGGTATTTATAAATTAGAAATCATTGTATTAATTATCACCATTAGCATTGAACAGAAAGCTAGAAAAAGCTCACATTTTCTGCCCAACGCCTTGTTATGCAGGGACAGTCATGTAGTGCAGTATAGGAAGTGGCATCCAAGCTGCCCCCTAACATGAATGTCCGAATCTAGGGGGTTATGTGCACTGCAGATGTACTCTTGCCACATTTGGATTAGGGCACATTAGTTAGTGATATAGCCTACCTGTTCGCTTAATAAGATTTGAAATTAAAAATATCTGTATTTTTCAATAAATAAGAGACACAAGTCCCTGAACATTCATACTCGGTTGGACTTTTTTGAAGATATTTCCTTCGATAGTAGGAAGCACGGGGTTCCTTGCCACAGGCTGAAATAATCTTATTCAAAAGAAATGTTAAAACATTCAGTGATTTAGCTCCAAATTAGAAAGCTATCTGCCCTAAACTGCAAAAGAACCACACAGATTTTAATTCAGCCCGCCAAGCTGGCACTAGCCATGCTTATTTGTTGCTAAATCATAGAATAATGCCAGTCATGGTTGGTTGTTTGTGGGAAGGACTGTAGCCTTACAGCCTTTCAATAAATCTCTTAATCCTGGAGAGAGAAAACAGTATTTTTTTAAACTTTGGCAACACTATGTATTTACTGTTTGTGAAACCTGCACAATCGTGCCTTTGTTTATTTCTCCAAAATTAGGTTCTGAAGTTCTCAAGAGGGGGGCAAGGAGGTAGGGTTGATAGTAGACTGACCTATTTCACAACTGCAGTTTTCTTTAAAGTAGGTTGGAAGGTCTATTTATAGGGATCCACTGGGTGTAGCCCCTTAGTCCAGTTTTACCTAGTAGATTGAAATCTAGAATTCCCAACACCACCAAACGTTTATTAGAAGGCATCGTAATTCATTCGGAATTAGAAGTATCTCCTTGTTGATCTCAATTTTTGGAAACTAGATGACATGTGTTTCGCTCCAGCAGATTGGCCCAAGACATTTTGCAAGGTTTCATTTTGGTAATTCACAGGTTGAGGAAAATGTAACAATGCAATGTTGTGGTTTGAAACAATAATTAAGAAGATATTTTTTTTCTACTGGTCACATTCACGGTTACCATCTATCAAGTTTCAAATCACAGTGTAATGTATCATTACTTTTTACGATTTATCAATCCAGCAAGTAATGGGCTTGGCCAATAGCATACTCTCACTTTGTTGGTGGCTCCACACTGAGTTGAGTCCATCTTATGCGCACAAGTGCTCTGTTCTGGTCTTACTCCCTTTAGCTAGAGATAGATTGCCGACCTAGCTGCTCCTAGGATCCTTCTGATGTGGCAGATACCACGAATTACAGCCTCACCACAACAGCATTTGCTTTTGGCCACTCTGTCACTCGTCATCACTTCACACATGGACTCCTGAGAAGCCATGATATTCTTGCAACCACTGCAAAACATCCAGATGACACACAAGAGACACGTGCATGCGCCAGAGCTGGTGACTTATGGGACATTTTATTTTTTCGCATCAGGATGCCAGAATGTAGAAATTTTAATTTACCAGGAGATAGTAGTTATAAATCAATGAAAACGTCATACTAAGATAAAACTCATTTGTATAAATTTAAGTAGTATGTAAATCAAATCCAAACTCTGCATTTTGGCATTTTACTATGTGACAGTGAACTAATAAAAACAAAGATTATACCGAGCGGGTCTTTCAGATGATTACAGTCTTCGCTTGTGGCCCCAAGGAGCTCTTTCTGACAGTCTCCAGAATCCTCATCCTCAGAAAAATAGAGTGTGAAGTCTCTTAGCACTACTGACACCTGAAACAAAAAAAAAGTCATTGATTAGCTCCCTAAACAAAAATCACAGATCTAGGAAATCGGAAAATAAAAGATCTTAAAACCGAGCCAAGAAACTACATAAAAACAGCAGGAAGTTCAGAGGAGGATCTGAAAGCAAACGATGAAGGGATGAACTCTAAATCTCAGAATGGACCAAGCCTGTTTAACCTTCTCCCATTTGTTGAATTGTTTAAACACCCTGTGTGGCTTAATGCACAATCATGGGGTCTCCCTTAAGGATGTAGTTAGGGGCCCCTAAGACTTTCACATATCTCAGGCTGAATGGGGGCACCATGAAAGGTGAAAGCCTGACTGCAGCATAGGGCTACAAACCTGAAGGCCATTTTATTAATAGAAATCTACTATAACGTATTGTAGCACACCTGCATCCAGATAATATTGTAACAAAACATTAATTTTATTACAAGACAGGAGGCTCATATTATGCGTTCTTTTCTTACTTTAATAAATACAGCAGCCAAGAACTACAGATCCCAGAAACCCTGGGAAAAAAACTACAATATCACATCACAAAGGGTGTAACCAATGACACATCGAGTACAAGTACAACGATCTTGACTGAGAGCAGCAAGCCCACTTTTCTTGCTGCTCACAGTCAAGATAAGTACTCTGCTCGCCTCATGTATTTTTATTATACTTCATTGTATTGTATTTATTGATATATATTTCTGCTATTGTCTTTTTCCTTTACCGTTTTGAGCCTCGCGCTCATTTGGAATGTTCTGCTGCGTGCGCTTGCTTTCCTGAGGCATTCCGCCTCGTTCTTCAACAGTTATTGCATCTCTCAACGGCTGTTGTGTGCCGCTTCGTTCCTTTTGGACGCGGGGCCTCAGGTGGTTTCATTTTCGGTGCAGAAAGGATCCCAAGAAAGGGGTCGATAGAGCTTGGTCTAACTGCCAGGACAGACATCTTGATCTAGTTGGTCCCTTAACAAGGATTTTGGATCTGGCCGAAGAGGCAAGAACGGAGAGATGGATCCTGAGGCAACTTTCCAATTGGGCGCAAAGGGCAATTTGCATGCTTGGCAATGCTAATGCTTATTTTGCTCAAGAAAGACGCAAGAGTCTTCTACTTAAAATTGACCCTAAGTTGAGTTCCTTAGCAACCAAAGAAGAAGGACCTAAGGCTGAAGGTCTTCTTTTTGGTGATTCCTTCATCGAAGAAATGAGTAGATACGTCTCAACCTGTGCCTCTATTGACAAGGCCCAGTCTTACATGAAGAAAATGTTTCCTCAATGGGTTTTTGGCACAGCCGGCAGAGGAGGGAGTCGCTTTGTCAGCCGTTATGCGTCACGGGGACAATACCTCAACCGAGGTTCCTTCAACCAAGACTCCCAGCAGGACTCCTATCAGGGATACAAACCCCAGTTTTATCCCCGATGTTTCCGTGTAGGCCACGGCAGGGGTTTCAGGCCCAAGGGAGATCAACTCGCAGGTAAGAACTTTCCGTTCTGGCCTTCCTCCCGTAGGAGGCAGACTAGTAAGTTGTTTAAATGTTTGGTTGTCTCTCACGTCGGATCCCTGGGATATTCAAACCGTCCAGGGTTGTTGCATAGAGTTGTATCAGCGTCCCTTCCAGACTCATCTTCCTCAACCTCTTCATTTTTCAAACGACAAGTTTCTGTTGGTTCAGGAGGAGATACAAGCTTTATTGGCAAACATGCGATAGAAAGGGTCTCCTTCCATCCTACAGGCTTCCTGAGCACTATATTTCTTGTCCACAAGAAGAACAACAAGCATTGTCCAGTCATAAACCTAAAACTGTTCAACGATTTTGTAGTGTATCATCATTTCAGGATGGAGACTATCCTTCATCTCAGGGATCTGCTCCTTCAGGGCGATTGGTTGGTCCGTTTTGATCTCCAGGACGCCTATCTCTCGGTCCCCGTTCATCCCGCTTACAGGAAGTTCCTACAGTTCCAGTGGGAAGATTCTTTCTTCCAATTCAAGACGCTTCCTTTCGGCCTGTCTTCAGCCCCTTGGTGCTTTACCAAGATTCTCAAGCTGGTAACTGCCTTCCTCAGAGGTCAGGGTGTCAGGCTCATTGTTTATCTAGACGACTTCCTTATAATGGACCAGGACAGGTCCCGTCTCTTGATTCATCTAGATCTTTGTCAGAATGTTTTGTTAAGTCTGGGTTTCCTCATTAGCCCTCAGAAGTCGGTCCTCTTACCTGCTCAGCAATTAGAATTTCTGGGGTTTTTAGTGAATACAGTTGATTCAATACTTCAGCTCCCTCAACAGAAAGTAGATTTGATAAAGAAAGAGATTTGTCACCCCTTATCCATTCCCAGCACTTCCCTCAGATCTTCGGCTCAGTTGGTGGGCTTTCTCTCTTCCTCCATTCAGGGCATTTTTCCAGGGCCTCTACATTACAGGGCCCTTCAAAGACTAAAAATCAGTCATCTTCGTCAAGCTCTTGCTTACTTAGACCCAGTCATTTTGGATTCTGAATACAGAGAGGAACTCCTTTGGTGGCTAAGTCATTTATATGCTTGGAATGGGAGAACAATTTTCTCTGCCGCCGCAGATCTTGTCTCAGAGTCAGATACAAGTCTGACAGGTTGGGGCGCAAGATGCAGTCAACTCAAGACTGGGGGTTCATGGTCCACTCTGGATTCAACACAGCACATCAATTGTTCAGAGATGCTTGCAGGTTCCTTTGCCATCCAGTCCTTTACAAAAGGCAGGGTAAGGTGCATGGTGCTCCTCCGGATGGACAACCTGTCAGCAGTCAGGTACATATATCGATTGGGTGGTACCAGATCCAAACCTCTGGCTTTACTGGCCAGAAGCCTGTGGGAATTTTGCCTGCGGAAGAACATATCGGTCAGAGCAGAATATCTACCGGGTGAACTCAATGTCGTGGCCGATTGGTTTACCAGGCATAATTACGACTCAAGCGACTGGCATCTGCATCCTTCTGTTTTCAATCATCTTTCTTCCATCTTTGGCTTAATGTCAATAGACCTCTTAGCTTCCTGTCTCAACACTCAACTTCCTTCCTTTTTCCGCTGGAGGCCAGACCACTTGGCGATGGCCACGGATGCCTTCCTTCAGTTATGGCCCCCTTCCCTTCTCTACGCTTTCCCTCCATTTCTTCTTATTGCTCGTGTTCTAGCACAAGTGCGCAGACAACAGTCATTCCTCATCTTGATCAATCCCTTTTGGCAGTCCCAACCTTGGTATCCGATCCTTCTGGAGCTATCCTCGGATTTCCCTATGTTGATTCCTCCCTTTTCCGATCTGCTCTTGAACCCCCAGGGTCTTCCTGATCCCCTGGTCATAGAGAACGCCCTTCATCGCATAGCTTGGAGGGTTTCGGGACTTCCTGGAGAGCCCCAAGAATTTCGGAGGAAGCTATCCATTTTATCCAGCAGTCCTGGGCTCCAGGCACAACGAAGGTCTATAGGTCTGCCTGGTTGGCCTGGTGTAGCTGGTGTTTGGACAGGGATTCAAATCCCATTTCAGCGGATGAAACCTTGGTGGTCAATTTCCTTGCCTCTTTAGCGTTTCACGGTAAAGCTTATCGGACCATTAATACATATAGGTCAGCAATCTCTTCAGAGCATATCAAAGTGGACGGAAGGCCTATTGGCAGACACCCATTAGTCTGTCCACTTTTGAAGGGAGAATGTTTTGCTAAACCTCCAACTCCTAAATACAATGTCATGTGGGATGTTAATACTGTACTTCGTCTTTTTATTGCATGGCCAGATAATGCTGATTTATCGCTCAAACATTTGTCTGCCAAGTTGACGATGCTTTTGGGTCTGGTATCCATTAAGTGTGTTTCTGATGTAAAAGCTTTAGATGTTTCCTCTTTCTGTTATTTCTCTTTAGGTGTGTACTTCCAGGTCAATAGATGCACCAAAACTAATTTAGCATCTGTGCATTATCCTTTTTTCCCCTCTTAACCCAAGCTGTGTGTTGGTAACTGTTTGAAGACTTACGTTTCGTGAACTGCAGATCTTAGAAGCATTTCCTCTTCCTAATTACTTATTTCCTTTCAGAAACCACATAAGCCTGTGTCTGCTACCACTATGGCCCTAGCGGGTATATCTACCCTTTCCTTTGAATGCTCATTCAGTGAGAGGGGGTGCGGCCTCTCGCGCCTTTTGGGCAGGGGCTGGGTTACACGATATTCTCAGATCTGCAGATTGGTCAAACTTTAACACTTTTAGAACATTTTACTGTAAACCTCTTGATCACCCATTAGACAATGTAATTCCCTTGCTTTGAACAAGCATAATATGAGCCTCCGGTCTTGTAATAAAACTGAGATTTTTCTAGCCTTGGTGTCTGAAAGGCTAGATTTTATTAAAGACATGGAGGCAAGTATTATCCCACCGCAGTTTCATTAACTCTCCCTGTTATTTCCTCTGCAGTTCCTCTACCTTCAACCAGCACTGCTACATCCGGCTGATTCACATTCAGGTTCTCTGTGTCTGGCATCGCCACATCAAAGTTCCTGGTTGCCAGTTTCTTCTGCTTCGTTCTTGATGGATTCCTTTAGGATTTCTTATTCTCCCATTTGACTTTCTATTTGGTTCTGATTTGGCTCTCAGATTCTTCTGACTGACTCTCGCAAGAAAAGAGGACTTGTTGCTCTCAGTCAAGATAGTTGTACTCGTACTCAATGTGTCATTGTGATGTGATATTATAGTTTTTTTCCCAGGGTTTCTGGGATTTGAAGTTCTTGGCTGCTGTATTTATTAAAGTAAGAAAATAACGCATAATACTCGCCTCTGTGTCTGTATTAAAATCTAGCCTTTCAGACACCAAGGCTAGGAAAATCTCAATTCACATACAGAACTTTCAAGATGGCTGACATTTATTTTGGAAATCTGATCGCTATTCCATCTATTGCACCATCTATGTTTGCAGTCTTGTTCCGAGAGCTACATTCTAAAACTTGTTTTTTATAAAACCTAATAGGGAATCACTTTTTACAGAATTAACGTCAGAATTTATGAATGCTTTACCACTTTTCTATGAATTAGGACCCAACCTATTATGGCCACCATAATTAGCAGCACTCTAGTGTTGCTTGCAGGAAATATGCAAAATGTATGACACAGGCCATAGACAATGGATGCTTGGCTGACGCTTGGTCCCGACTCTGAGGAAAGATACCTGGTGTGTTTGATTCACAATGGGCTAACTGTGTGAGTTCTTCCACACCATAGTATAGGTAAGTGCAGTGCAGGGGACCTCCCATTTTGATACAGAGCCCACAGACTGTGGTGCTACTTTTTATTGTCTTTTCATACTTTTTGCTTCAGAGCTGATTCCCAGCCAAAATCCAACTTAGGACTCTGCCACTGTTGGGCATATTTAACCAGTGTTAATTAGTGAGCACATATCTGCCATTTGGCTGACTATACTATATTTTTGTTCCTGCACTGCTCTTTTGAATCATTTTTTTTCAACTATTTTTTATCCATTTTTATCACTTTGTTAGAACAAAACTTGGCCATTTTTTCCTACCACAAAGGAAATGGTATGTTTTAAACATATTCTCCTGGATTTTGCACTTAGTTAACAACATTCACACATTTTCAATACAGTTTCTAAGCACCGCACCATACAATTGGAGTGAAACATGTGTCTTTATATTTGTTCACTCTATTACCCTTAGTAACTTATTCATACAGGAATACCTTTAATTCTCGTTTTTTTCATTTAGAGACATCTTAATGGACCTCAGATTCCACAAATACACGATGGAAACATTAGCACAGTTCCACTACTCTTTTATAATTTACTTCCCACTTAACCAACTACTACAGATCATGGATATGTTGTTCAGACTGTTTTATAGAGTCGAGTTGACACACATTTGTTTCCCATGTGGTTATTGTAACAATAGGTTCAGACTAATAGTGATGATGAGGAAGAACAGACACCTGAAACTGCAAATGAAAACGATAATAAAGAGTACCCATTGATTGAGTTTTTCCCGATGTTTACTGTGAAAGAATTGCATGCAGACTTGCAGGGAACAGTACAAGAGAACGTTTGGGACTTGACAACAGGTAAAGAAGTGGATTTGATTAAGGGAGTGGAACTGATTAAGATTACTTTGAAGCCGAATTTAGTGTTTCTGCAGCTTCCACGGTATAACATGGCACAAGATGTTCTGATGAAAGTGGCGCAAATAATTGGAGATTTCCTGAAACACAGAGTTTTGAAAGAAGTGTTGAGCAGTCCATGTAATTCACCGATAATGGGCTTAAAGAAGCGGTGTGGGAAAGTACGAATTGTGCAGGACTTGCGAAAAGTCAATGACATGGTGGTCAAGTTTTGTACAGTAGTGCCGAGCCCAGCAGTGATACTGTTTCAGATTCCATGCAATGCAGGATGCTTCATAGTGGTTGACTTGTCACAACCTTTCTTTTCTGTGCCTCTTCATGAAGACAGTCAGTTTCTTTTTAGTTTCAAATTCCTAGACAGAGTCTACAGTTGGTGCAGACTTCCACAAGGATATACGGAGTCCCCGTCTCTGTTCAATCTGATTTTGAAAAGTCAATGGAACTATCATACCAATCGACTCTAGTGTAGTACATTGATGTCTTGTTGATTGCGTCCAAGACAAGGGACGAGGGTAAGTACGACTCGATTGCCCTGTTGAATCTCTTGGCAAAATTTGGACATAAAGTGTCACCTTTAAAATTGCAGCACAGTCATGATACTGCAGAGAAGTCCTCCGACTTCACAGAGAGATGTCAGAATGTTGCTGGGAATGGTAGGTTATTGTCGTCAGTGGATTCCAAATTTTGCTGAGATTGCCAAACCATCACAGCAGCTGACACACAAGGATGTTACAGATACCATAACTTTAGATGAGGATCAGATGAAAGCGTTCACTGAGTTGAGAGAGAGTTTGTGCAGAGCTCCAGCGTTAGGAATGCCTGATTATAAGAAGCCATTCACATTGTTTTGTCATGAACGTGATGCTTGTTCTTTTTCTGTCTTGATACAGGTCTATGGAGGTGCTAATCGCCCAGTAGCCTATTTTTCAGCTACTTTGGACCCAGTCGCAACAGCTTTACCGGGTTGTCTGCGTGCTGTTGCCGCAGTTGGTCAAAGCCTTTCACAATGTGATGGGCTACCCATTGACAGTAATGGTTCCTCACTGTGTTGAGATTTTACTGACAAGGACGAAAACACAATATTTGACTGGTGCAAGATTGACAAGGTATGAGACGAGCATAGTAGGTGCTCCAAATATAACATTGAAAAGATATACAGTGTTGAACCCAGAAACATTACTTCAAAGTGATACTGTTGAAATTGAAAAAGATGAAGACATTGAGCACGATTGTCTTGAGGTAACTGAGCTGTGTACAAAACCAAGACCAGATATCAGAGATACACGATTGGAAGAAAATGACCAAATTGTCTTTGTTGATGGCTCATGTCTCAGAGATGGTACAGGGACATTGAGAGTAGGATATGCTGTATGCACAATCACAGGTAGATTAGATTCTTCCTGGCTTCGAGGTGTATATTCTGCACAAGTAGCAGAATTGGTAGCTCTTACTAGAGCGTGTCATGTTTCTGCGAGACTGAGGGTCACAATCTATACTGACAGCCAATATGGATTTGGAATTGTTCATGATTTTGGTCAGTTGTAGTCGCAAAGAGGTTTCCTGACCTCTAATGGTACACCAGTAAGAAATGGCGACAAGATAAAAGAGTTGTTGTATACAATACAGTTACCTGAAGAAATTGCCGTGGTGAAATGCAGTGCAATTCAAAACGCACAGGATTACAGGATATGCAGATCAAGTCGCAAGGTTTTGCGCATTGAACTGTATACCATTCAAAGACAAATGGGAATTGATGTCAGAAGAAGACAACCCATGTACAAGTTTTTCATTGAAAGTGATTGATACTCTGGAAAAGTTGAAACATTGCAAAGTAATGTTGACAAGGAAGAGAAATGTCTTTGGGCCGAATTGAGATGTGTCCAACTACCTGATGAGATTTGGGTTTCAGAGGAAGGTCAGATGGTCCTGCCAAATAGTTTATTGTCGCAAATGGCCAAATATTATCATGGCCAGGCACACATTGGAAGGGATGCCATGGTTAGATTGTTCAAGATTGACTGGTTTAATCCCAAGTTTAGGCAGGCAGCAGAGGCAGTATGTCATCGCTGTATAGTTTGTCAGCAACTGAACCTAAGAAAGGGACAATGGTGGACTTGAGCCACATTGGAAGAGCAGGAGGTCCATTCAGCAGAATGCAATTGGATTTCATTGAGATGTCTGCGTGTGGAGGTTTGAAGTACGTGTTGGTGATTGTGTGTGTTTTTAGTCAATGGATTGAAGCATACCCTACAAGAAGGAAAGACAGTCCCACAGTAGAAAAGATGTTACTTAAAGAGTTGATACCACGTTTCGGATTTCCGATCTCTTTAGAATCAGATAGGGGAACTCACTTCAATAACGAGATGATTAAACTCTTATGTGCAGCACTAAACATCGAGAAAAAGTTGCATTGTAGTTACCGCCCTGAAGCATCAGGACTGGTGGAACAGATGAATGGTACCCTGAAATCAAGAATTGCAAAGATGTCTGCAGCTACGAATCTGAAATGGCCAGATGCATTGCCTTTGGTGTTGATTTCGATGAGAAACACACCTGACAGGAAGACAGGGCTATCGCCCCATGAGATTCTCATGGGCAGAGCAGTGAGATTACCAGCAGTTCCAGTCAATGCACTTGTAAACATTACAGATGATATGGTGTTGGACTATTGCAAGGGTCTGGCTGATGTGGTTCGCTCTTTCTCTCAGCAGGTGCAAGCCACCACTCTGCCACCCATCCACGATCCAGGGCACAACCTGAGAGCCGGTGACTGGGTCGTTGTCAGAAAGCATGTTCGCAAGACTTGTTTGGAACTGCGTTGGAGGGGTCCTTATCAGGTGGTGTTAACAACTACGACAGCTGTGAAGTGTGCAGGACTTCCAAACTGGATACACACGAGCAATACAAAGAGAGTAGTATGTCTACCAGATCATGAAGAAGTGTTGTTGAAAGCACCAAAAACAGTGAAACAGGTTGCCGCACCTAAGCCAGAAAAGGAACCAATAGAGTCTGAAGTTGAACCAGAGCTTGTGAAAGATGGTTCTATTACCCCTGTAAGAGACGAGAGTGAAGAATTACAGGAAGGTGCGGAAGAACCAATCTCAACGGATTTGTTGAAAGAATAGAGCTAAATTATTGCTGTGTTCTTGTGAGGCCTCAATTAAATTGTCCTCCACGGGAGATTTTAAGATTTCTTTAAATAGCTGGAATATCTCCTTTGAAGAATTGGGAGATTGTTTTATCCTAGCCGCATTATTGGTCCTTTGCGCTAGTTTAATTTCTGTGTGATAGAGTCTAATGGCTTTCCTGTAGTCCTCCTTTAGTGCCGGTTCATAAGTTATCCTCCAATTTCTTTCTAAAGATCTGCATTTCCTTTTTAGGGTTCGTAAATGTGGTGTGAACCAAGGGGTGCCCATCTTCTGGCACCTCCCTGTTTTCTTACTATAAGGAAGTAGAGTGTCTAAAACATCTTTGATCCAATCGTCAAAAGTGTTTGCATCAATATCCTTTGTGTCCAACAGAGCTGGTTTACTGTCTATCAGGGTCTGGTCCCAGTCGCTGGCCTTAAATTTGTGCCAGCATCTGAAAGGTTGACCTGATAATTGCGTGGAACTTAAGTTGGGCGATACAGCTAAATTGAGGGTAATTAAAAAGTGATCTGGCCAGGCTAATGGGTGAGGGGCTTGGAAGCTAAACCCATCAGGTTACTAAAAACTAGATCAATAGTGTGCCCTTTCTCATTAGTGGGACCTCTGATTAATTGATCCAACTCTAAAGACTCCACCCCAGCCAAAAGAGTTTTAGCTGCTGTATTGTCTAAATTGTCTGCATGTAGGTTAAAATCACCTAAGATTGTGAAATTTGTTTTTTTGCTGGATAAATCTGCCATTAGGTCGAGAAACAAGTCTAAAAAAGTATCTGGTGGGCACGGAGGGCGATATATCTAGACTCCTGAGACCCTGAATTGGGGGTTTAGAGTCAATGAGAAGAACATACTTTCGCACTCAGTAATCTGAAGTGGCCGGAAAGTGGCCTTAAAAGATTCTTTGAAAATAATGGCGATTCCTCCCCCTTTCGAGGTGGTTCTGTCAGATCTAATTATTTGATATCCTTGGGGAAGTGCTAAGTTGACATTCGGTGCAGATCCTTCGTGTAGCCATGTCTCAGTAAGAAACAGGGCTGTGGGGGAGAGGTCACTAATTTATGAGCTGGTAATGATCGTCAATTAACTAGCAAGAAGACAATGTTAGGCTGCGACTTGGGTACTACCCCACTGTTTCTTCCATTAGGGTAGTCCAATGACAGGATGGACAACACCACTTATGGTCACTCAGGGTAGGGCAGGTTTGGCAGAGATCTGCTGGGGGTGGCATAGGAAGTTGTAAAGTCTCAGAAGAGAAAGTAGGACCCTTTATTTTGTATAACTTGGGGACCTAGCCCCTGGACCCATCCTGGTGCGGACGGGCGCAGAGGGGCTTGCCTTAGGCACACTTCAGTGCTGCGCACATCCGCTTCGCAACCGCAGCATCGCACTTAAAAAGCGGTTCTAATGTAAATTTGTCAGTGACTAGAATGCCAACCCTCCAAGATGGCGGCCAAAAAATGTGCCACCACCGAGGGGGGAAAGATGGCAACCGCTATATATAATAGCCTTGGTCTAATGAGGGTCAGGGGGCCGGAGAGAGTAGTTATGGAGACCCCAATTAATAAGCCTTGGCCACTGAACACGGGCCTTAGGGCGACTAGGTATAAACATTTAAAAATATTACAGCATAGTTAAAAGGTAGAGTTAAAAATCTGCCTTGCATCTGCACCCACCTATTAGGGAAGAGGATGGTATGGGACATGTTATTTGGGATAGTTTTCTCTAAAATGTTCCCTAAAATTTACCAGATGACTTAAAGAAGTTTCTAAAATTGACTGAATTACATCATAAGCGACAGAGGAGGGAAACCTCTACTGCAATTGTGGGAGTTATCTTTGGTGCAGTGATTCCTTCAGAGTCATTCTGCATTCGATCAAGATACAAAAGTTGTCTACTATTGTGGATAACATGCTGACAAATTTTACAGAGGCAATACTCCTGATAGGTAATGAATTAGCTGTGGATAGAGCTATGACGCTTCAAAATAGGCTTGCTTTAGACATTCTATTAGCGAAAGACGGCAGAGGCTGTAAAATGATTAACTCTAGGCATTGCTGTTCTTACATACCTAACAATAGTAAGGAGATAAAAGACTTAGGGCCATATCTACGAACACATTTTCCCATTGACACAGAATGGGAAAAACCCTTTGCTACATCTGGCTCTCACTGACTAACCTAACTAAAGTAAGGATTTGAAAGAATTAAAGGAACCAGGTGTTTGGGAAAAGGTTGGAAAAGGATTTGCTTCAGTAGGAAATTGGCTTAGTCAAATTTGGAATGGGGTATTAATTAAAATCATACAGGGAATATTAATTGTGATTGCTTGCATATTAAGATTATAGGGTTCATGTAAATTATATCAAAAGATAAAATTGAAAAGATCTAAAAATAATCAGAGGAGGGAAGAACGAAACAGGGAAAGAATTTATAGGGAAGATTTGAGAAGGAGACAAAATATAGCAGAAACTGAAAAAACTTGCCCACGGGGAACGGCAGCCATTTATACGAACTTGTACTGAAAGGGCTAAAAATGTGTGAAATAATGAAAATGTATAAATAATAATGTAGTAGTATGTCATATTAAGATGTATAACATATGTTTTGCATTATATTGTAGAGTTAACTTAGCCGAAGTTGTGGCCTAGTTGACAGGCCTCATGCAGAAGCTGAATTTCTAGCGCACTGCAGAGAAGCTGGTGCGTTGAACTGTCCCTTAACTGCATATGTTAATAAAATCTGCTTAGCTAGAATTTTCTGCAATGTACCGACAAACAGGAGATGAGGGACTAGGATATGTAATCAGTTTGGTGTAAGACAGACTCAATGTACTTTCCCAGGACTTGAACAACAGAAGCACTGACTGGAGAAGAAGATGCAACATTTTCGATACCTGATGAGTCGGATGATGAGGACATCATTCAGTAAACCAATCAATGAATTGGGGATGGAGAAATATTAGAATTCATAGATTTGTAAAATTAATATTATAGGTTAGAGTCATAACTGCCGATGGACTGACCAATTAGGAATTAGGGGGATGGACTGAAAAACTGTAATAAAAAGTCATGACAAGGGGCTAAAACTTCAGATGCGAGGGGAGAATTGATGATGCCATAAGATGCGATTCGAGATTATGTCATTGGGCTCATGCCCTTGAGGGCCTGATTCTTTGCTGATCGATTGATGACCTGAGGATGAAGAGTGACTTTGTTGTAGATTCATTCCGTGGATGGGTAGTTATGACAATGTGACTAGTTAACTTTTGTGCCTTTCTTTCTAGGTACCAACTGCACTGTTTAATAGTTATTCTCTTAGTTAGCTATTATTCCAAATTCATGTTTCTAAATTGTTTTCGCATGAAGTCCCACATGCTAAATGTTAATCTGGGTTAGGTAAGGATTCTTTGGGTGACTCCGACAGTGACAATGATTGACGGACTGACTGCTGAACTCTGCTTTTAATGCTGTTATATTCATCTTTGTTGGCTTATGCTGAAGCATTCAAGCATATGTTTTCTCAAGTTCTGATTATATTATATTATTGGTGGTCATTAATTAACTAATTCTGAGCTGATTGAATAAAGTCTGAATTAACCTCATGACTTAGTATTGTAACTAATAGGGGAATAAAATTGATAAAATGTATAATCGAGTTGTGGTTATTCACAAAATGTTGATGTATTGTCTCATGCTTAATGATTCTCTTAGTGGTTATTGATTGATAACAGTGATAATTGATGTTCATTGATTACTACATAGCTAGGATACACCATGCGATCCAAAAGGTTCATCGGCCTATACGTGTCCCCTTGTAAGTTTACTTACTAAAAACCAGGCACGCTAGCATGTGTATTTGCTTTAAAACAGTTGAACACTTGATCATGTTTAATTCTTACTATAAGATTCAATGCACCATATATCACAGAAACCTAAATATCCGATAAATAATAGATTTTTTGAAAGTTGCCATTTTTTGCCTAACCAAATTTGTGTGTCTGCCACTGTCCAGGGTCACGTTGCTGTGAATGGCTGTCCTGTGGTGTTCTGTGTGTTCCTTTGAGACATGGAGACAAAAGGTCTTTGGGTGTGAGGCAGAGTGTCGTACTGCTGAGCTAGATGTCCTGTCTGGGAGTTGTACTCATCCCTTCCTGAGCTTCAAAGGGTAGCCTCAATAGTTACCCACACCCCTTTTCTGACTTATAAGGGATGCCTGCCCTGCTCCCCGAGAGGTACCCCCATGGTCCTGGAACCTTCCTTCTCTGGTACCAGTGTCTACTCCTCCTGGGCTCAAGGTGAAAATACAGAAGTTTTAGTCTCTTCGCGACCATGAAACTGTCTTTTTATGCTAAACGACTTCCCGCAATGCGCGCTTAACTAATCGCCAGAGGCAACTGCTCATCTGTTCTTTTTGCATTTGTCGCCTTAAGTGGGAAAGGTATGCCCAGACGTGGGTCCCGTGCTCGTTTTGCCACCGGATTCAACCTAGCCTGGCTGATAAGGGGTGACACCTAGAAACCGGTCCCAGGATACTTGTTTCCAGTCCAGAGAGAACCTGGCCTAGCAGTTCAGGCTGTACTGTTTCCATGGGAAAAAGGGTCAAAACTGATTTGCATATGGCTAGATGCAAACTAGGGTGGCATGTTGGGCAAAGGAATGATGTATTTAGGCCCAGATCTCTGACTGTGGGTGAATGTTAGACTTTGTTCAGCATTCCGTTCATCATCTGTTCATTTTGCATAGTTTTGGTAAGAGGAATGGACGGGAAGACCGTCAAGCTTTCCAATAGCCAGTGAAAGGATAGTTGAGAAGGAGGCAGAGATGGAATGTTGCTTGTTGGCTGTGCTGGGTGTTAAACATTTGAATGATAGCTCAGAGAGAGAAAGTTGCAGGAAGCACATGAGCAACATGAGGTGTTGAAAACAGTGGTGCAGTTTCTGGTGATAGGTTGTCCAAAAGAAAGAAATTTACAATTTGCCCCATTGTTCTATGTCCAGGTATCAGATGAACTGATGGTGAAAAATGGAATTCTGAAGCATGCTGACAGATTCATTCTATCTGAGAAGTTGAGGTTGGTGGTTATTGCCAATGCGCATACGGGGAATCTAGGGGAATCTAGGTTCCACCTAGAGTGCACGGTTGGTGCCGCGTTCTGGTGGCTAGGTCTTGACAAAGAGGTGAAAGACTACATGAGCACTAACTTGTAGAACCAACTGATTTTGTCTCATAACTGTGTTCAAGTTGTGAACACACAGATGGCAATATTTCTGGTTTCAGTGGGGTTTAAGTATTTCAAAAGTTTGTTTCATCATCACCAAGCAAATGGGCAGGTCAAGGGTAGAAACAGAGTTCTAGGTAAATGCATTCAACGTGCTTTAGTGAAGAAATGTGACATGTTATGGGCTGTTCGCTCCTTGATGTGGTTTTATCCAACCATACCTATTGGAAATGGGGTTCCTGGTTGGCTAGGGTATGCACCTCAGCCAGGCAGTAACCACCACTCTAGTCACGACAAGATGACACCTAAGATAACCCCTGCTCACCCCCTTGGTATCTTGGCATTAGCAGTCAGGGTTATTCCAGAGGCAATGTGTAAAGCGTTTGCACAACACACCCAACCCAGTGACACAAAAAATACACCACAAAAAAAGAATTCACAATGTTATATAAAAATAAACTGTATTGCACAATAATCATTAGACCAAAAACAACATAAACCAGTAGCACCCTGCGAAGCACGCAGTAGGCAGAACATCATCACTACGAATGCAAAAATCATGAGAAACATTTCCATATTGAACATCTCATACCACATTACTTACTTACCCTACTGCCTGCAATGGGAATCCCTAAATATATATGTTACCCCAACAAGGCAAAAACAACATATATTGTGACATCCGATCATGGAATGCGGCAGTTAAGACTAGGTAGAGAAAAACATGTGAATTATCTAAATATCCCTGTAGCACCCAGATCATTATTACAGTGATCTGATACTATCTGAGATATTGGTTCTTCAAATCAAACATGTAGATCTGGTGCACTTGCACCCCTATTAGGATCGTTATGGTAGCTTCGTGCTGAAAGGCTACCTTCCAAATATAGGTTACAACACTCCCTTGAAAATGCCGTCACCGCCACACCGTAGCAAGGCTAAGTTCTCCTAGGACAGCACCAGGCAAGGAGAGGGGGGCATGTGCCTTCTGAGAAGTGCAGTGATACTCTCCTCTGCTCTTCCGCCAGGCAGGTCTCTAGGTGAGGCTGCTGCCCATGAGCATGTAGTGAAGCAGTACCTCTCTGGCGAGGCTCCTGAGTCCCTCATGGCAGTATGGCTGTCCCGGAGCTAGAGTTGGGGTAGTGCGGGCGTCGCTGGCGTCTTCCTCGTTGCCCCAGCAACTCTCCTCAAGACGAATGCGGCGTCACTTCCCGGCTGATCCAGGCAGGCTCCGACAGAGCAGGGGGAGGTGGCTGGCTGAACCAGTTGACGTGGCCCCTTTAAAGGGGGGCTCCTGTTAAGTTGCGGTCCAGGGTTTGGCTGGGTCTGCCCTGCCACAGCACGGCAGCCTCCGGAAGCACGTCATGTTCCCCTCACAACCGAGGTAGGGGGAATCCCTCACAAATGAACGAAGATTATGAGGCGTTTTACCTACACTGAAGCAATAACTAGGAAAGCACTCCTCACAGGCTGACCTACACTAAAGTATAGCGCTCCCCAGGCGATATACTTGCAAACCCATAAAGCAATTCTCAAGCATGGTGTATAGATGATACCAAGGAACAGGGAGCAGCGCCCTCGCTGGCTTCCAATGAGGCACTGAAGGAGGACACAAAAGGGGCAGGCAGGCCAGCACAACTAGGGAGGTGATGGTTCCTCCTGGCATCACAGCAGTGCCATAACTAGGAAAAAGCCAAGGAGTAGGCTGCCAATGGGGCAAGAAATAAAGAAGCAATCCTGATGAGTTCTTTGGGATTACCCAGCGAACACCAGGCAGCAGGGTCAACAAAAGAAGAGCAGCCCAGATGAGTCCAACATGCTGTTTAGCAGTCCCTTTGGCAGAGATTTGGTCCCAGTCCCAAAAAGTGCTCTACCATCAGGGGGCAAGAGCCCTTCTACTTATACTCAAAAAAAACTTTGCTCGGGGGTAACTTCAAAGGATACCTTTCAAATCAAGCACAACACAAGACCCAAGGCTGTAAGGCACCAGAGATATAAGCACAGAGAAATGTCCACTTTCTAAAAGTGGCATTTCTAAAATAGTAATAAAAAATCCATTAGGTTTTCTAATTACCATTCCAAACATACTAAACATGCCCAAGCTATTCCTCATAGATCAGAAGATATCACTTAGACATATGCCAGGGCATTTCCAATACAATCCTATGAGAGGAGAAGCACTCACAGTAGTAGAAACTAAATAGGCTGTTTGTCACTACTAGGACATGTAGTGCAAAAAGATATATGTCCTACCTTTTACATACACAGCACCCTGCCTATGGGCTATCTAGTGCCTACCTTAGGAGTGACTTAGGTGTAGTAGAAAGGGAGTTTAGGACTTAGCAAGTAGTTTGACTTGCCAAGTCAGTGCAGCAGTAAACTCTGCATGCAGGCACTGCAGTAGCAGGCCTGAGACAAGTTTGAAAGGCTACTCCTGTGGGTGGCACAATCTGTGCTGCAGGCCTACTAGTAGCATTTAATTTACAGGCCCTGGGTACATGGTATACCACCTTACAAGGGACTTATAGGTAAACTGAATAAGCCAAACAGGTGTAAACAAATTTTACCAAATTGTAGGGGAGAAAGAGTACATGCACTTTAGCACTGATTAGCAGTGGTAAAGTGCCCAGAGTTCTAAAGCCAACAAAAGTCAGAAAAATAAGAAGAAAAAGGCAAAAAGTTTGGGGATACCCCTGCAGAAAGGGCCATTTCCAACAACACCTTACTTAGTAACTTAGATGTATTTGTTTGAATTCTTGCTGGGTTCGGACACCATTGTCAAAAGTGTGTGCAACATGGTTATCAAAGGAAGAGTGTACCTGCACACGAAATACACAGTTTACTTAGGGCCAATACTGACAAAGCTTATGATAAGGCAAAAAAACACATCTGATTGTAAGCACAGTGTGTAACCCACTGATCTCTATATGGGTCAAGAGCATGTCAGAGTGTTTCCAAAGTCTCTATAATTCGGTCTTTGGAGAGTCAAGCAACACAACAGAAGCAGCCTTTGCAATGGACTCTACATGACTCCAGCAATGCTACTTATGGACCATTTGAACTTTGGACAGTAACCACAAACTATTCAGAGCATCAGCAGCGCCACCTATTCTGTGCTCGTTGGTCAGGACTCCATCAGCTATGCTGTCAGAAGATCTTGGACATCTATACACTAGTGTTCATGCCCTTTCTCACATCATGTTAAGCTATGAACTCAGGTGAAGGTGTCCTGTTGTAGCCAGCATTTTTCATCCAGTTGCCTACTGCTTTCCTGCTGATTGACTTTGGCCTGATAGTTTCACAATGTGCCCTGTGTGTTTATTATGTTTATTTCCACTGTTGAACTCTAACTTTTTCTTTTAGTTTTAGAGAGGGACAAATGTGGTGTCCTGAAGACACATCTCAGTAACATAATGATGATTGTAATTATCATATAGATGGGGCACCATGGCCTTTAGTGGAGTGGTCAAATGAAATTGGTAAACAGGTTACCACTTGTTAGTCCTGACAGCCTCAGGTTGGTCTTCCACCCAGCTTTATACCTACCGCCTACACTTTTCTGACCTCGTTTTTGCTGGACAAAGGACTCTGTGCACTTTTCCACTGCTAAACAGTGCTATAGTGCTGGTACTCTCTCCCCTACACATGGTAACGTTGGCTTATTCCCAACTGGCATATTTAATTGACTTATATGTTCCTAGTAAAGTGTTCCTACATGTACCCAGGGGCTGTAAATTAAATGCTACTAGTTGGCCTGCAGCACTGATTGTGCAACCCACTTAAGTAGACCTCTAACCATGTCTGAGGCCTGCAATTGCAGAGCCTGTGTGTGCAGTTTGATTCTGCCATGTCGACCTGGCAAAATAACCCTTTTGCCAGGCTCAAACCTTCTCTTTTTATGGATTTAAATCACCTGTAAGGTAGGCCCTGGACAAAAGTAGCCCTCTAATCATGTCTGAGGCCTGCAATTGCAGACCCTGTGTGTGCAGTTTTATTCTGCCATGTCGACCTGGCAAAATAACCCTTTTGCCAGGCTCAAACCTTCTCTTTTTATGGATTTAAGTCACCCCTGGACAACCCAGAGGGCAGGGTGCAATGTATTTAAAAGGCAATGCATGTCCTACAGCAATGCCTACCTTTCCTATAGGATAACATTGGGATTACCTTATTACATCTTCTAAGTATAATCCACAATCTGGAAGAGATCAAATTTGGCTTTTCCAGTATCACAATTTAAAATCACAAATTATGGTAAAGCCCGATTTTAAATTACAATTCTTAAAATATAACTTTTAGGAAGTTGGCATTTTCTTACTTTAGCCATTTGGTGCCTTCTGCCTTTCTCTGATCACTTGTCCTTGTGGGAAACAGTTGAGATTTGTGCATTTCCTCTAGACAGCCGCCCACAATGGGAGCTTTGGTGTCACCTGATGGACTATCCTGGGAGGATGGAAGGGAAAACCTGGAACCAGCTTCACTTACAGCTGAATAGGCTGTGTCCTGTCTCCACACAAATAGCTGCATAACCCCCAGTAGTGAGTTTGGAGCCAAAGAGAGAAGGGCAGGACCTCTGTGCACTTCCAAGGCCTGTCTTTGAAGTCTCCCCCCTTCAAAGGCCCAGACGGGTATAAGTACTGGACCTCTGACAGAACCACTTGAGTACACTTCTGGACCTTTGGCTACTCTTCCAGGAGGAAGGACTGCTGTGCTGCCAAAAGGACTGCCACTCTGCTGGACTGCCACTCTGAAGGAGCTGCTGCCTTGCTGTGTTCACCTTCTGCCTGCTGCCCTCCGGCCCGGAGAGGAAGAACTGAATCTGGAACCCTTCTTGATCCCATGGCCCCAGGGCCCCAGAGTGACTCAAAGGACTAGTCTGCAGGCCTCCTGATCTGTGCCTCAGGGTCATAACAGGATCCCCACAGCTCCTGGACCCGTCTTCAACAAGCTCCTGACACCCAATAGGCACCTCTCAGATACTAGGCCCTTGAAGTGCTCTTTTTGCTCTTTAAGTCCAGCTTTTGGGCTCATCACGAATGGGCCTGTGCACTTAGGAACCTCTTCACTCACCTGAAAACCCAGCATAAGCAGCTGTACTTTTGTCTTTTTGCACAGCATGTACTGAGACTCCAGTCCGTCTGTCAACAACATATGGCACGTCTTCACACCCCGCCGACCATCACCAGCGACGCTTTCCTTGCTCCCAGCAAACTTCTTCCCCGCAAATGGGACTCTTGGCACAATTCGTGAGATGTTAAATTTCAGTGGTAATAATCTTGGGCTATATCTGACTTGCGATCCATTGCGGTCAGCTTGAACTTTTGACTGTGACTCAGTCTAGCGCGACCATATACTTGCAGTTTGTGCTGCCTGTTTTTAGGCACTATTCTACAGTTTATTCTTTAAAAATTCATAACTCTGGTTCTACAGACGTTTGACATTTTGGTCTTGTTTTATTTATTAAATGTTGCTCTAGTTTCCTAACCTGGTCTGGAATCTTTTTGCGTGATGTTTTCACTGTTTTAGTGTTTGAATGTTACACAAATACCTTACACACTGCCTTGAAGTTAAGTCTGAGTATTCTGTGCCAATCTACCAGAGGGTGAGCAAAGGTTAATTTAGGGATTGCCTGACACCTACCATGACAAGAATTGTGATTGCTGTTTGACTAAGGTTTACATTCCAGTCAACCAACAACCCAATTTTTAACACTGCTGGATTTGAGAATAATTTTGAGTGAGTCACTAAAGAGTAGGCGAGCAGACATCAAGATTTAGGCCCTCATTCTGACTTTGGAGGTCTTCTTGAAAGACCTCCGAAGCCGCTACAGCCAGCATACCGCCAGTGCTGTCGTTATGCTGCCCTATCAGGAGTTTTACGCTGGGCCAGCAGGCAAAAACAGTGTTTCCGCCCGCTGGCCCAGTGGAAAACTCACCAAAACACTGACGTAGGCACGTAATCGAGCTGGCGGCAATGTTGTGCGTCGGGGGCGACAGCTCACGGCGTGCATTTCACTGCTCGTAATTCGGGCAGTAAAATGTGCGACGGGCTGTCCATGGAGGCCCCTGCACTGCCCATGCCAAGTGCACGGGCAGTGCCGGGGCCCCTGTGGGGCCCCCAACACCCCCTTTCTGCCAGCCTTTGCATGGCAGTGAGACTGACATGCAAAGGCTATCGGAAAGGGGACTCGTAATCCCCAGGGAAGCGCTGCCCTGGTGGATTGTGACCGCCAAGACCGCCAGGCTAGCGACAGGCGGCAACCTGTCGGTGCCGGCGGTAGGACCATGGCCCATCTGTCACGG
Source organism: Pleurodeles waltl (assembly GCF_031143425.1). Taxonomy (NCBI): domain Eukaryota; kingdom Metazoa; phylum Chordata; class Amphibia; order Caudata; family Salamandridae; genus Pleurodeles; species Pleurodeles waltl. The sequence goes on along the minus strand of NC_090449.1, from coordinate 470,106,537 downwards.
TCATAATAGGGCAGTCGGACCGCCCTGTCTGCAGCGGTCCGACCATCATCGCGAGTGTGGTGGTCTTGAGACCGCCACACTAGTAATGAGGGCCTCAGTGAGGATGTGTTGTTGCAGGGAAGGTTATAGATTTGTTGTTACTTCAGGCTGCAGTAGCATCAAGGTTGGGCTTCCAAGCCAATAGTAGGAGGTAGACGGACATCAAAGAACATGCTGAGCTCATTATTGACTGTACTTTTTAGGTTGGTGGGTGAGGGCTAGGTTGAGGGTGGAGGGGCTGCAGGAATATGGTTGTATGTTAAATCAGGGAGAGGATGGCATTGATGTGCGGGCTGCAGCGGTGACAAGGGTCCGGTTTAGAGAGACGCTGACTTCTCACGCACATGAGGTTTGAAAGCTATGGAGGAAGGTTATATATTGATCAAGAGGGCTTTATGTTTCATTGAGTCATTTTTGCTGGATGTAGGTTCCTGTAACAGTGATAAATTTGTAGGGAGATCAGGAGCAGAAAAGTTATCAAGTCAGCCATGTTGATGGAAGCCTTGCTGCATATAGATCTTGCATTTCACACACACATGGCAGAGTCAGCATACAGTTGTTGGTGTCACTGGGAGATGTTCAAGCCCAATGGGACAAGATGTCTAGGCTGTGGAAGAGGTTAGATTTTAAGAGAGAATAGTTGTAATGGATGTTTCTTTTCACAGTTAGTAATTTGGTTGAAGAAGAGATATTAAAGGTGCCAGCAGTAAGTGGCCCTTTTACCAGAAAATCTGGTTCACTGTAGTTCACATGCCAAAGTCAATAAAATTTTAACAGTACAGATTTGCCCTGGCATTGAGTGTCTGTATGGAGTCTCTGTTATTAGATTTTTCCTCTTTTTATTAAGTCCCTTTCATCTTGTCTGATAGTAGGCATTCACAAATTATGTTTCTCGATAAAGACACCCCTTCCTCCAGTTTTGCATCAAGGCTAGCCCCTGTGCTGCAACCTGTACTTAAATATCCATATTGGCACAAGCAACCCCAGCCTTCTACAGTGAACACTGATAGGAAGAGAGCAAAACAGACACAAACTGAGGCCCTAAAGAAAAAGCTAATGAATGTGCCTCGGGGGAAAGCAGAGAAGACATGTTTCATCATACCTTCAATTGTCTTTGAAGCACACCCAAAAATATAGATCATGCAAAACAATGGACATGTAGCCATTGGAACCAAACCACTTAGAAGTATGCACAATGTAGATCAGAACCCTTAAGACTATTTTGGATTTAAACAGAGAGCAGGTGGTTTGGTTGTGAGGAAAAGGTGGTTGAGGTAGACAGCGAAGAAAGCCAGGATGGCTACTAGGTACCTCAGGGGAACCACCCACAAAAGGACTCTGGTGGCCTCCCTAAATTAAAAGTGAGGAAAAAGAAATGTTATGATGATACAGTTACAAAGCTGCTGGCGCTGCCCCCTTCCAAAAATGATGAAAATGCGTGGCACTCTAGCAGCAGGGGAATTTTGATGTTTCCTGGAAAAAGGTGTGAAGATTCATACATGACAACTATGTCAGTTGTGTGTCTGTGGTACTATGAGATTTGGACTGGGAGGTGTGAGCCATTGCTGCATTGGGAAGTAAGAGGTAGTAGAAAGAAAAGCTGCATCCATGACAGACTTGTAAATAATATGGCCTCAATAGAACAGACATTTTGGCTCGGTTGTACAAAACTGAGATGAACACTGGAGCACGGTCAACACGTTTGACATGCTCACAGAAATTCAGCTGAAGAAGTGTACAAAGGAGATGAGAAAACGGAGGGACCCACAGAGACGTAGCCAACATGGCAGTAGCGAGGGACTGTGGCTAAAAAGGTGAGCCATGGGGACAGGAAACAACTGGGAAGATTAAAATAAGATCACATGAAACTGCCAGCTTCCTGGAGAGAGCACTATTTTAGGGGAAATGGGGATTTCAGAGAGAAGAGGTTGGAGCTAGCATAGAAATTAAAAGAACCATGTGGAAGAGGTGAAAAAATAAAATACATTATGCATCCCATATTGTTTTGAAGAGATGAGAGAGTTGGTGAAGTCATCCACAACCTATAACAGGAGCTACAAATATCCAAAGTGATGACTGCCAGAGAGTATTACTAGAAGCAAGAACTTTCATCTTACCATACGCTATAACCATCTGACCTTCTGTAAGTCTCTGAAAATTTTCTTTCCATTTTTACCATTGTTATATAACTTCCTTTCCTATTTCCCACCGTTTAAAATTCCTTCTTGAGCTCTGGAACACCTTTTCAGTTCACAGAGATTTAAACGTTAGTGTCATTGTCAGGTGCATATTTAAAGGGCGGCAAACTTTGAGAGTTTGTTTCCATTTTCCATCTTTGGAAGCTTTGCAACCTTAGCAAATATGGTTAAGTTTAACAGAAAAAAACCTGAAGGAACAATGTCCTGCAAATGTAAGTTTTGTGGGGAAGAGAAAGTAGCAATAACATGGAACATTGCCCCTTCCCAGTGATGCAGTACAGTGTAGATAGTTTACTTGATGCGCTGCACTGTGCCACCTTCCTAAATGTCTGTACCCTAGAGTCATGTGCACATAGTGGAAACAAAGTACAGATACATGTAGCTAATAATTTCACATACTGACATTTCTACACTTATCTGTCAATCTCAGTAACTACCGAATATCTGTGAGCAGTAATGTGTCACTCTACTATATGTGACTGAATGGAACCACATCATCTTCACAGGTTATGGAATCACGTCATGAAACGAGTGTATGCCAGATAAGTACATATTAGTGCAAAGGCTACACAATAGATAATTGTGAGATGAGTGTCTCCTCAATGGGCACCTACCCATGGTATCCGTCAAATGTTCTCATTTTGAATGGTGTGATAACAAATACTGTGGTAATGAATAAGTGTGTCACACATGTAATTATACTTTTATGTTGTCCAAAGTTAGAAGACCAACACTTGAAAAAGTCCATGCAAAGTCCATGTGTGGTGTGCAATTTAAGTGTAGGCCCCAGAAAGTTTTAAATATGAATATTGTGTGACTTTGTGACACCACCAGTACAAACAAACATATGTCTCACCGCAACTGGCAGACTAGGTACAGTCATATACAAAGGGATTAAGCCACATTGACATATGTAAACAATGTGAAAGTTCACCTGTTTTGTAGTGTAAGTCATCCAATTGAAATGCATATCAATACAGCAATGTGAAACATACAAAGTTTAACACAGTCCTGTAAAAATGTCATACATCAGTCATGATTTAAATTCAACCTGTTAAAGGTATTACATTGTACTTGGGATACCAATGTCAGCTTTCAGTGTTCACACGCAATGATGACAGAGTTAAGGCATAGATACACAGATTCCCCTACAAGTTACAGTCTTAAACATAAATGTAAAAACCAAAGTACCGTGTCAAGGTTTGTAGTAGACGGCTATTTGTAACAACATCGCTATGTCCCACATAAAGATAGCCCACGTTGCAAAACATATATGTCAGTCAAAGTGCACCATTACAACTTCTCAGTCAAAAACAATAGCTGAAGGCTGCCAATAAATTGTTTAACAACTGTTTGAAATGCTCCAAGTGTGAACCAACATCATATGTTAAAGTAAGTGTAAGTGAACTTTTAAAAGGCTGTGGCAATGTGATGTGGGCCACCAAGAAAATCAGTGGTTTGAAATGGACATATGTATGTGTGAGTGTCTAACATGTTGGTCATGTCACTACCAACGTAGGGTGGACCAATTGTAAAAAAACTCTGATGAATAATCTTCCACTTTACACAAGTAGTGACTTTACATAACATGAAGTGATCAAGATCATCTCTAAATACACATCGCAGTAAGCTACTGCAGAAACATGGAAGTCAGGATGCAGTGATGTCTTAAGTATCAGGCCTTGCTATTACACAGAGAACATGACGATACATGTGTAAGCCTATGTCCAACTGTATATGCAACATGTAAGAAATCTGTATGAGTTCTTCAGAACACATAGCACACATGGACAAGAATGTTGCTGAAACAAAGAGCAACATCATTTACATACGTAATTTATTTTTGAGTTTCAGCTGACCAAGGATATGGTCTTCAGCCTTGGGTCATGGCACCAATAGCATATCCCCATACTGACCAAGAACAACAGTACAACCAGACACTGGTCAAGACCGTAACACATTTTTGGTGTGCTGAAGTCCTAGTTTAGATGACTGGACTTTTCAGGGTGCAGATTGCTATACTCTCCCCCTGTGGGCTGCAAGATGATACTAGCCTATGCCATCTTGCACAACATCTGTGTAAGGACAAAGGTCCCATGGATATCGACCCAGATGAGCAGTACCCATCGGAAGAGGATGAGGATGATTAAGGGGAGATACAACAAACAGTGGCTGGTAGTCGGCAATGTAACCACATAGTGCAAAAGTTTTTTTCTTGACATACTTGAACTTTGACAGACAAACAATCTGAAAAAGAGATAAATGTTCAATGTTAGAAATGGGGTCTTTGGTTGACAGTCAGGTTACCCCCTGTTCAAGCAAGGACCCTCACTCTAGTCAGGGTAAAAAAGAATCACCCTCAGCTAAACCCTGCTTACCCCCTTGGTAGCTTGGCAGAGCAGTAGGCTTAACTTCAGAGTGCTAGGTGTAAAGTATTTGTACCAACACACACAGTAACCTAATGAAAACACTACAAAATGACACAACATCAGTTTAGAAAAATAGGAAATATTTATCTAAACAAATCAAGACCAAAACGACATAAATCCAACATACACAAGTCAAGTTATGAATTTTTAAAGAATAAACTCAAAAATAGCACTTAGAAACAAAAATGCTTCGATGAGGTGTTAACACGGCGTCGTGACGGAGTCATTCCCAACAAGCGGACGCCAGTGGCGCCGGACACGGAGTCGCGTAGACCACCAAGTACAGTACCTTTGGTGAAGAGTGAAAACAAGCCGATGCGCGAAGTCTGGGATCGCGGCGTCTGTGCAAAACGTTGAATCCGTGCACTTCGAGCAGCGTCGGTCACGACGTGGTGCGGCAACTTCCACGGAGTCGCGGACTTCAGCGGGGCTGCCGCGGCATCGAGCCAGCAAAGAGCGTCGCATCCCAGCGAAGGTCACAACGTCGGGTGCAGGGGCCGTCACCGTCGTTCGAAGTCGATTTCCTTGGATTTCCACCAGCTTTCCTTTCAAGGGCCCAAGGACTGGATAGGGCACCACTTGTCAGAGCAGGAGTCTCTCCAGAGACTCCCTCCAGGTCCTGGCAGAGAGAAGTCTTTGCTGTCCCTGAGACTTCAAACAACAGGAGGCAAGCTCTAAATCAAGCCCTTGGAGAATTCTTCACAAGATGGAAGGCACACAAAGTCCAGTCTTTGCCCTCTTACTCTGGCAGAAGCAGCGCTGCAGGAAAGCTCCACAAAGCACAGTCACAGGCAGGGCAGCACTTCTTCCTCAGCTATTCAGCTCTTCTCCAGACAGAGGTTCCTCTTGGTTCCAGACGTGTTTCTAAAGTCTGTAGTTTTGGGTGCCCTTCTTAAACCCAGTTTCTCCTTTGAAGTAGGCCTACTTCAAAGTAACGTCTCTTTGGAATGTGAAATCCTGCCTTGCCCAGGCCAGGTCCCAGACACTCACCAGGGGGTTGGAGACTGCATTGTGTGAGGGCAGGCACAGCCCTTTCAGGTGTGAGTGACCACTCCTCCCCTCCCTCCTAGCACAGATGGCTCATCAGGATATGCAGGCTACACCCCAGCTCCCTTTGTGTCACTGTCTAGTGTGAGGTGCAACCAGCCCAACTGTCAAACTGACCCAGACAGGGAATCCACAAACAGGCAGAGTCACAGAAATGGTATAAGCAAGAAAATGCTCACTTTCTAAAAGTGGCATTTTCAAACACACAATCTTAAAATCAACTTTACTAAAAGATGTATTTTTAAATTGTGAGCTCAGAGACCCCAAACTTCACATGTCCATCCGCTCCCAAAGGGAATCTACACTTTAATAAGATTTAAAGGTAGCCCCCATGTTAACCTATGAGAGGGACAGGCCTTGCAACAGTGAAAAACGAATGTAGCAATATTTCACTGTCAGGACATATAAAACACATTACTATATGTCCTACCTTAACCATACACTGCACCCTACCCTTGGGGCTACCTAGGGCCTACCTTAGGGGTGTCTTATATGTAAGAGAAGGAAAGGTGTAGGCCTGGCAAGGGGGTACACTTGCCAAGTCGAATTTACAGATAAAACTGCACACACAGACACTGCAGTGGCAGGTCTGAGACATGATTACAGAGCTACTTATGTGGGTGGCACAACCAGTGCTGCAGGCCCACTAGTAGCATTTGATTTACAGGCCCTGGGCACCTTTAGTGCACTGTACTAGGGACTTACTAATAAATCAAATATGTCAATCATGGATAAACCAAACACATACACATTTTGTAAAGGAGCACTTTGCACTTTAGCACTGGTTAGCAGTGGTAAAGTGCCCAGAGTAACAAAAACAGTAAAATCAGAGTCCAGCACACATCAACAACCTGGGGAACAGAGGCAAAAGGTTAAGGGAGACCACACCAAGGATGAAAAGTCTAACATTCAACATTAAACAATATGCCTGAATTCAATCTTTGTGTAGGTTTTTATATCACAGTCACAGTAAACATCAAGGCAGTCACATCTCGTCAACTAGAACTAGGGCTCAACAGGTTACAATCATGTCATCAGATCAACTGAGTAACATGGGGCCATGCCTCTCATTAATCAATTCCATCCACCAGAATTGTAATGTGAAGCAGTGTGGTGCATTAAAGGGAAAGGGCAGGCATGCAACATTACCAAAGCAAAATTGATCATAAGTTTCTCATGCACTTAAGCAGTCTTGCTGAGTTCTGCATCAGCAAAGTGTGTTACAGATGGCACTCAGTGAAGTTTGGAACATAAACCAACAAGTACCATACCTGCGACCAACCTCACATTGTACTGTATTTCACCAGTGCAGTAACATTCAGAATGGCTGCAATTTGCCTGAACTGATGTGGTTGCAGATACTATCAAATATAATGACAGTTGTCATGACAAAGGCCTGGTGTCAGCTGAACATGTAAAAGCTTTCACATGGAAAGAACACATAAGTGCATGCAGGACTGTCCTCAAAACACAGCACGTGACCCAATTTCTGGTTACACTGTCAGACATATCACATCCTGCTACAGGAGATAGTTGACATAATAGACATATATTGCACAGCAATGCAATTATAAATGAAGACTATTAAAAAAACAATACAAGCAGATTACATTGTACAGTATTAAATTGGAGATGATGTATGCTAACTTCGGAACACCAGAATAATACTGAGATGTCAAGTTTGTGATTTCCCTTGGATAAAAAGTCAGACAAAACTGTATGTACATACACACACTGCACAGGGCCAAGTTAAGTGATTTTGAAATGAACTTACCTTTGCATGGCAAGAGTTGTTTACCTATGACCATAGTTGAGAGGATCACAAATGATGTATCATCCCAATGGGGAAAGGTGTATGTTGAGTGTGTGCAATTACATATGCTTGTGTCAGGGAATGGAGTATCCTTTGACCAGGAGATGCACACTAAGGCCTACCTACAGAGTAGATGTACTGCTAGTAATGTTGACAGACGTAAGACAGAGATCATGTGTGTATAGCAGCATTATGTTATTTGAACATCACCAGTTAAATTGGCTATTTGACCATGTCACATTGCAATGATGCCTAATGGCTCAGTCACCTATTTTCAAGGTCTGTTGCTGTGTGGCACACTCACCCTGACCAACATCATGTTTTGTGAAATTTGTTTGCATGATAATACCTTGTGCAAAACATGTGGGCATATGCAAAACATACACAACATAAAGTTTGCAATGTGTAACAGTGTACACATGCTGAGATTGTGTATGCTACTACAGTGTGTTCAGCTTCAGACCCTCCACCACAGTCCAAAGTCATGACTGAGTGTGTATGCTGCACCTCATGATGTTTGTTTTCTTCCCTTTTACATATGTGGATCACAGTATAGTCTACATATTGTCCTGTGATTGTAAACAGATGGGCATATAATGGGCATGGCCACACAGTGCAGCACAAATAGTCTCCATCCGGCTCAGCTATGTTTGCAAGCAAATTGAAGAAATGTGTTGTATCTAACAAAACACTTCAAAATCTTCTCTTTTGCCCTATGTCAGGGCTGCCTTGGTTTCCTAGGCCAAACAAAAGCACCTTTGTACCATGACGCATCGATGCAACTGTTACATGCAGAAATGTATGTTACAGTGACAGTGTGTTTTACTATATGGGGCAACACTCTGTCTACACCGCAACTACCTACCTTCATTCAAGCATACTACAAACCGCCAAATAAACAAAAACTTGGAAATGTCTCTAGACATTACAATATTTATGTGTTCATCAAATAAATATTTTGTCAATCAACATTTCACCACTAAGAAGGTAAAAACTCACACATAAGCAAACTATGATCACTGATAAATCATACAGTAGAAAAAAATCAACCTGTCAGGTAAGAAAAGAAGAGCAAGGAAAGTGAGCCAGAGGTGTGTTTTCCTGCACTGCATAATTTCCAGTTGCCTGATCAGAACCAACGCATCGATCAATCTGCGCATCACATTGCCCTCACTGGACAGGTCCAAAGCTAGGCATCAACACTAATACATTAAAAACAATGCATTGTGGCTAATGCATTGTGGATTATTCCCACATTGGCAACTTCTGCACCGATGCATCAGAAAAAACTACGCATTTGTAAAAAGTGGACCGGATACATCCAGGAAGCGACGTAATGAATGTGTCAGGCTGCAAACTAGGAAGTATGAATTTACTTTCAATTTCTCTTACTCTCTGTTACTGTGTGCTTGGTGTTGGATGTGTTTTGCGAGTGTGTGAAAGAATGGCTAGTGTTTTGGTCTTGTCAGTGTATGTTTTGTCCATACTTTGTTTCTGTGTCTTCCATATTTCCTCCTCTGTCGTGTCGTAGTAATATTTGTCTTTGTATTGTGGGAGTTGGTTATTTTGGGGCTTGTTTGTTAGGGGAAGTTAGAGCTTGCTGGTGGTTTAATATTTGGGTGTAGTGTTTTTGGGAGGCTTTAAAAAATGTCTTGGATGGATAGAAATCTCCCTAAGCCAGAGTTGGGAAGGCTTATATGGATGATAGTCCATTATCTGCCAAGGTTTGAGGCTGGGCAGAGTGAGCCAAGGCTACCTTGCCAAGGTGATGAAGGACAGATGAACCGTCAGAAAATCTTCAGAGTAGATTGAACTACCGTACAGATGAAACACTGATGAGCTGATGTTGTAGCACTGGACTCCTATGTCATCGACTTTCTTGGACTAGAGATTGGTGGACCTTTAGTTATGTAGTTCTGTCTGCATTTTGTGATGTACCTTTATCAGTTATGCCAAACATAAACATGGATTGTACTTCATTAGTGTTTTTTTCCATATTGCAACATGTATATCAGGATACATTTATTTATGGAGATGATGTAAAGTAAGGGAACTTAGTGAGCTTCAGGGTGCTTATGTCAATCAAAAGTAAAACAAGCACAGGTTAAATTGCACAATTCCCAAACCCTGCCACAAGGGGGCATTCAGTAGTTAGTGGGTTATACCTATAACTGAAAAACCAAGCTATAGGGGCATTTCTTTAGGTAACCTACCGAAATGACTAAGGGATGCTTACAAATTCCCAGAACACGCAATGCTAAGCTACAGATCTATTTCCTTAAAGATTGTATGTGTACTCCTCAATGTGTGCTGCATTGTGCGTCACATGTAAACAGATTGCTGACTCATGAATATTTACATGTGCAGAACTGTGTGTTTTTCAGTTCAAACAAACATTGTACATGCTGAGAAGCCATGCAGCCTTACACAAAGTTGAAGCGTACAACAGCTTACTACTACTAAGGATTCTCTGCACTAGTGCCAGTACACACTTCTTTGGCTTCTATCATGTTACATATGGTGTAAGCCTGCCCTTTTCCATCATGGCTATACTCAGGTTCTCCTAGGGTCAATCATGTCACCCATGTTTCATGGCACACTGGGGTCAGACATTATACTGCTCAGCATTACTAAATAGATCACATCCTTGAGGCATGTCATGATGGGTACATCTAAAAGTCTGCACCCAGCCAGCTCAGACCTGCAGGCGGATTAGATGCATTGAATAATCTGGGCATATTGACATATGTGTGTACAAGCTGTTGTGTATTTCTGAAATACTGGGATAGCATAGTTTGTTTTGCAAATGGGAAAGCAATATTTACAATGCTATGTCCTCATTCATGTGCCTATGTGGATATCTTCCATTCACCAGGGGAGAGGTGGACTCCTTCCAGGACCCCAGTGCTACATGTAAGTATTATAAGTACATGTATGTACCATTTTGATGTCTGTGTTTGATAATTGTGAAATGTTACATTGTGATGTGTGGTGGAAGGTAACACTCAGTTACCATCAGTTAGCTGTCAGTCTATGCACCAGAACCTGCTCACAGATTTGTTAAGAATGATCATGGACTACAATCTTTGCGCCTGTAAGTGATATATTAGCAGGCCCACAGGAACGAAACATCTTTAAAAAAAATTGATAATGGAACATCTATTGTCATGTTGCTTTGGGCACAGTGATCATCAGTTGGCACAAACTCTATATGTGTTTCACGTAAACACATTATCTAGTACAAAAAATGGCACAAACCCAACGGTTCTGGAGTCCACATATGTCATAGCACGGTCGTTTCTGTTTTGCTAAGCAATTCTGGGCAGGGATTAGTTCTATATGTCCAAAATAGTGCATGATACAGGGGCAGATGGTGTGCAGTATTTCTTCACAGGCATTGTTGCCAAGCACGGACAGGATAGGTCCATGTCATGGCATCAGATTCACACACTGTGTGATTATAAACATATGTTCCAGCAACATGCGGCCTAATGGGTTCAGACATGCGGCATGCTTTAGTGCTCTCCGGATAAGACATTTCAGTTTTACTGACCACTAAGGGTGGGCAAACATACCTGCTGTGTCACACATAATATGTTTGTAGAAAACAGAACTGTACCTGTAGCAGTGTGACAAAACTAAAGCAGAAATATATAAACATGTATGCCAGTGGCTTCTGCATTGCCATCACAATCTGTTCACATTTGAATATGGTAGTTGCAGCATATGTTTTTGAAGTGGACCTACATCTTCATAAGTAAAGTATTTGGGCCATGGCAGACAACAAATGACATGCATTCATGTGTTTCGTCATTACTGGATGAACATATAGATCTACAATGTCTTACCATGAGTTAGGTCTGTTGTAATCCAACCTCAGTGGTACTTGAGCCTCCCCCAGAGTTATGGTACGAGGGTCCATGCAACATATCAAAATTATTTAGGTCAGATAAGTAGTCCGACAAACACACTAATGAGATGCTATGTAGAATTTATGATGTATGTATCTGAATGCAGCCTTGGGATGATGTGTGTACATAAGCAAGTTTAAGTATGACTCTGAATGAATTTCCCTACAAGTCTGAAGCTGGAGATACTTGTTACACTTCTATACAATTACCTCGAGGTGCAAGTTAGTAACGTTGCCCAATCATGGTCTAAAGCAGGCATATGACAACCCCCTATCCATTTATTAACTATCTGACACAGAGTAAGTGAAGCCAGCAATTTGTGCAGGCTGGTGATACTCCAGATGGGGTATGCAAGGCCAAGCCACACTGCCTGGACTGTATAGCCTTACCCACTTACACTTATGTTGATGATCAATGATCAGCAAATTTGCATGATGCAGCTCTAAGGGCCAGTTGTATGAAAGCTTTTTGCATTCGCAAACGGTGCGAATGCCCATTTGCGAATGCAAAAAGCCATTTCAGAATGTATTAAAGGCATTCTGAAAGCAATTTTAAGGAATGGCTAAAATAGCGATTCCATAAAATTGCGACCCTGTTTAGAGTGTCGCAAATTGCGACTCTCTAAATAAGCAATGGCAAATAAGGATTCCTTATTTGCGATTTCTCAGCACATGTAAGAAGCAATTCCTTAATGTGAATTGGGCATTAAGGAATCGCTATTTACCACCAAGTTGAACTTGGTGGTAACCATGTGCAAATTTTTAAAATGCATTTAAAATGCATTTTTAAAATGTACATGTAAAGCACACATGCCCGTTTGGCATGTGTGCACCTTACATGTCCTAAAAACCTTTTTGGGGTGCAGCAGAGGGGGCCTTAAGCCCCTAGCACCCTGGGGTTTTGCATTTCCAAAATTGCGATTTCCAGTTAAGAAATCACAATTTTGGAAATGCAAAAAATGTGCAAATATGGGCCTACAGGCCCATAGGTGAGAATGGGGCAGGTATCGCAATTTGCGATTCGGTAATAGCATTTGCGATTTTTAAGAAATCGCTATTACCGAATCGCAAATTTGATACATTGCATTTTGCGAACCAGAAATAGCGATTTCTTAAAAATCGCTATTTCCGACTCACAAAAGGCCTTCTTGGTACATCTGGCCCTAAATCCCAAATTTGGTGAAACAGGCCCATGTGTCCAATTTTAGATATGGACATCAAGAGGAGTGTGAATTTTTGTCCGGTATGATGTAGTATTTATCTCACTGTGACTACTGTTACATTCCATGCACTCAGACAGATGGCACCTAACTCAGTTCTCCTGGCCCAAGTACCAGATGTTTCTGCAGTTACAATATATTGTCCATATATCCATCTCTATCGCGGGTATTGGTCTAGTCAGGGACATATGATTGTGTTACTGTGTCAGACTATGTCTCACACACAACATGTACATGTACTGCATGTGCTAACTATTTTTTCCATTTTCACCCTAGACTACATGACAGCTGACGAAAACAGAACATTTTAAATGCAAAGTGATCATTGCTGCCATGTTAAGAATGTCTCGAAGGCATACAGAAAGATGCACAAACTACATGAACATGCAAAGGCAGTAGGGTCCGGGGATGTACCTCGACCAACCAAACCTGCAACACCAACATCTGCCACTAGCCAGGACAGAGCATGCCCAAGCCAGCAACAGGCACCCCCAACACCTATACAACTGGCTACCCCTGCAGCCACACAGCAAAGACTCACACGGGCCAGGAGCCCCAGAAGAAGGCAATCTGTATTCCGCTATATCATCATAAAGGAACTGAGAAAGGTCAACCAGAAACTGACCACCTTATGTGTGAGGATGACTAACATGGAGGAGGCCATGGACCAGCTATCCCAACTTGTCTAGACATTTTTAATTAACATGTTTTATAGTTCATTTTCATAATTTAGTATTTCAATAGTTAAGGTAATAGTTAATAGGCTAAGTTTAGATTAGTTATGTTTTAGATTTTTATATTTGTAAAAAACTACGATATACATATATTTGTTCACATTTAAATGTGTAGTTAGTTTATGTATAGCTATAGTTGATGTTTGTATTGTGTCACTTTATGTGTGTTAAGGGGAGGGGTGGGATCGTGTTTAACATGTCGTTTGTGCTTAGTATTTAAGTAACTGTAGGAGAAGTTAAGTTAGTGTTAGGTAGTGTTAAGGATAGTTAGTTTAGGATAGGTAGTTTTAATTTTATTACATATATATAGCTTTAGTAAACCATTTTACACTTTCACAACCTTGTAATTATTGCATTATTGTGATTTTATAACATTGGCTATGTTGGTAGAGTATATGATGATGCTATTGCCCTGCAGAATTTAAAGGTGTAAGTTATTTTGTGAGACGCCTATGGTCAACAGGCAGAGTATTTCACATAGGAGTAATTTAAGGACTATTTGACAATCTGAATGCTTTGTAAGTGGTTGTATTAGAGTGATTTGACACACAGCCCAACACAGATACTCGCCTGCTGTAGCAGTGTGTGAGAAAGAGACACCATGTGTAAGTTGGATGAATTTGTGACAACTTACTGGATATGGGCTGTCTTAGAACACACACTGGTACCTGCGGCTAACACACACATACACACGGGAGCAAACGCCCCCTCGCCTTGCACCATCCTGCACTTAGGTACTTGTTGCAAGCTTGTTACAAATACTACTTGCAATATTTTGAACACACAAGTTTACCATTTCCTCTTAGCCTGGGGAGGTGTTGCGTTGTACCTGGGTATGTGCTCTTGTCTCTAAATCTGTAATGTGTGTGTATTCTACTACTGATGTAATGTGTGGTTACACTCAATACATTTGAGTTTTCTCTGGGCAGAGCAATACATTTGTCCTACTTATCCCAGAGGACCTTTGTACACTATTTATCATTAGTAACTGGGCCTCTCAAAATATGATTTAGCATTTCATGCATACTGGTGTGCATGGTGTTGGACTGACCTTCTACATCCTGGTGCAGTTTAGGTATGATGTAACTTCTGAAGGAGTCTGGCCATGAATACCTCCATATTGTCAGCGCAAGCATATTTAAAGTCCTTTAGGGTCTCTTTAGTGCGAACATTGAGGCTATCATACGTGCTTGTTGATGTTTTTATGTTCCCAGAGCTAGAAATATGTGGATGAGCGACACAAATTCATTGGCTCACATGCCTCACAAGGCCCATTTTGACAATGTACACATTTATGTGTTTAGCATGGCCTTTTCACTGTGTGCCATTCCAGTCACTGAAGCTTATTTTCACACCATGACTTTCAATTGGTAGACAAGACATTCCGCATATTGCAATGGATGTACATGATGTTTCGGCATATAAAACAAGAGCAGGCGATAATGTCTGTAGCTCAATCTCCTTGAGATGCTAAAAAGTAGGTTGTGTATGTACACACATACCATGGTATAAGTAGTCATTTCTGGAAGAGACATCCAAAACTCAGGTTTATAGGAGTGAATTTATTTACATGTGTGTTTTGGGCACAATAAGCATACAACACAAATATTGATACTTTGCAAATGCTGTCCAGACAGAATTCCATTTGGGGGACATGTCAGGCGCCATATAAAGGTGTTGAGAATCTTGGTGAGGAGATACAAATTGCCATTAAGGAAGGTAGACCACTTCACAAGTCCAGAGGTGCATAATAATTAACAGGTGCACAAACCAAAAGTGACAGTTCTGGGTAACAAAAGAGGTATTGTGATGATAGACACAGGACCACTGGGGAACTGTTCAGGGAGCATAAACACATGTTACCTGCCAGTTCTATGACTGAAATTGGAGAAATCCATATATTCCTCCTCTGATAGATGTTGTGCCTCACTTGCAGTTGGAGGTGTTTGTGTGGGAGTCAACCGAGGCACACACACACACACCAGAGACAGAAGATGTGGTTCCCCTGTCCCAAGCAGCATTTGTCTGTACCAGTAAGGCAGTTAGCAAATCCCTGACAGGGGTCTGGTGGCTTCCCAACAAGCGACTGAGGTCACCCATTGTTGTTATGTAGGAGTACAACTTGCGGTCCTTGGATTCCATGATGTTACGGATGACCCCCAGCTGCGTGGTTATTTCACTGCTGTCTGACGTAGAGGGCTGATGTTGTTTACCCTGAATCATGACACCAGCAATGTCAGCTAGGGACTCATCAATCAAACAGAGCTAAGTGTAGGTACCTTCAATAGCCTTAGTCATACCCTTACTGAGGGCTCCAACACCTACGGACTCCTTCTAAGGTGCACGCTATGGTCTCCATGCCCACGCGCACCTTATCAGCCATCCACTGCAGGACTCCTACCACTCACCTTTTAAAGACAACTTGGTGGTCCTCTGAGTCTTCAGCTGTGCTTGGACTGGCAGATGAGGCATTTTCTGTGGGTGGTGGTTCATCTGGAGACCCTGCAACGCTGTCATCACTTGCCAAGTAGTTAATCTGGAGACCCTGCAACGCTGTCATCACTTGCCGGGTCCGCTTCACCCCCCTTGAGGACCTTGCAGAAAATGACTGACTGGTTTCTGGTGAGAAGGTGGAGCCTCAGACCACAGAGGTGGATGGGCATATTGAGCCATTACCTGCCAATGAACCCAATATGGTCTGCGTTCAGTATGTGAGTGTTTGCTTGAGCCCAATTACCCTGAATCATCCCAGTCCTGGCATGGGGATAATCTCATATTGCCTGTATCATGTGACCAAGGTGTCAAGGTCCTCTTCTGGAACACTGCAGGGCTTACTAGTAAAATGGACTGTAAAGACGGAGTCAGATTTGTTTGTGGCTACGATTTAATATTTTTTCAGGAAACATGGGAGACCAATGTTCTGTGGCCGGATGGGTTCTACCCTTATCACGTTCCCACTGCCCTCTCACCTTCCGACCAAGCTAGGGTGTGGCTTATGACCTGGATTAAAACTACCCTGGAAAGCAGAGTTACTGTTATCCCTTGTAGTTCTTCGCTGTTCCAAGCAATGCTTATTAGGTGGCTTGACTTTGTTTTTGTTCATTTTTATAATGGTACTTAGAAGTCTGACTGTTCTGTAAACTTTAATCTGCTCCATGATTTCATTTAGGTCCTTGAGACCAAACTGCCCTTTGTGCGCAAGGGGTATGAAATCCTCCTAGGTGGCAACTTCAAAGCTAGATTGGGATTGATGCAGGTGGAGGAGGTCCCAAGAATGATTGCTGAGCCTGACCACCTGCACAGAGATAAGTAGGGTCATGCCCTGTTGCTATTAAGTCCTGGCGTACGGTGAATGTCATTGAGATCTGTGACCCAAACTATCATGCCAAGACCACATTTGAGAGGGTTGATTACTCCTCTGTAATTCATTATGTTTTCGTAACTAGGTCCCTGTTAGCCAAGGTGAAGGGGGCTGCAATAGTTCACAGTATATACAGTGATCACAACCTCCTCTGTTTACTTCTCCATCAACCAAAGGGCGGGGGCCCCCAAGAGTATCACTGAGGTTACCCTATAAGTTAATACCCAGGGCTTACGCTTGGCCTGGAGAAATGCAAATTTGAACACCTTTTTTTCCAACATGTGTCTCTTACATCTTTCTCTGGTATCCAACTGCCCTTGCCGAACTAATAATTTTAGGAAGCGAGCAGGTTCTTTTGTTCAACTGAATGTAGAAATTAATAAATCCCTTATGTAGCCTAGTAAACCTGATCGAGTGGAGGCCAGGTGGTTTAATCAGCCCTGTACGGTGGCCTTGAAATGACTGCATGAGGCTCTCAAAGAATCCCCATGGGATATTGGTAAAATCAGAAGCTGCAGATTACAATATAAGTAAGGCCTTCAGAAAAGAACTGCAAAATGAGATATGGGGCAGTCTGATTAAGGCATGCAGGCTGAAGGACACCAGGGCTTTTTGGCACGAGGTTAATGGGGCTAGGCCCCTAGAGCCCAAGCCTAATTCAGTAATTATGTTAATTATTAAAAGAAGCCTTGATCGACCACTTCAAGGCAGTCTATAGTTTGAGGGCCAATCACTGCTACACAGAGGAGAAGCTTGTTTTCCCTCTAGCTATTAATTTTACTTATGAAGAGATCTTGGGAGCTATTCTGAGAAGTCATTCCAACAAAGCCCCAGGCCCTGATTGAGTCCCAATGGACCTCTACAAATTGGCTCCAGATTTTTGGGCTCCCCTTATCTGTAACTCTAGTAATATGATTTGCAAAGTAGCCATTCTCCTACTTGGCGCTCTGTGGTTTTGTGTCTATTTTCGAGAAGGGGACCCCCTTATCTCCAGGGTGTTATTGTCCAATATCAATTCTGGATTCAGCAGTTAAATTAGCCAAGCGTGTTATTCTGGAACGCCTTCTCTCATGGCTTGAAGGGACTGACACACTATCAGAGGTGCAGTATGGGTTCAGGGAGGGGCTTGGCACAATTGAGAAATGTACAAACTTGTATCTTTTGGTTATCAAATATATGATTGTTAAACAGGACTTGATCTGCCAGGCCTTCATGGACCTCTTGCGCACTTTTGACAGTGTTGTAAGATCTGAATTGTGGAAGATACTCTCAGATCTCAAGATGGATGCTGATCTGGTACAGTTTTAGAGAGCCCTTCATTTTGATCTGTCAGCCTCTGAGAGATATGGTCTGCTTGGGAAGAGGACTGACAGCTTTAAGCTGGGCCGTGGAGTGAGGCAGGGCTGTGTTTTAGCCCCTATACTGTTTCTCCTGTATATAAATGACATAGGAGCAGTTCTTTCCTGTGCCACTCCGGATGTCCTCATGGTTGGCAGGAAAAAGTTCCAGTCCTACAATACGTAGATGATGTGGTATTATTATCTATAACTACTAATGGCCTTCACATTCTAGTTCAGGAATTTGTAACCTTTATGAGTTCTCTAGGTTTGGCCACTAACCTTTATTATAGTTTGCAACCAGAATAACAGCAGGATGTAGGGTATTGCGCTGAATGGTCAGCCTGTTGCCCAGGTCTCTGAGTTATCGTACCTGGGGGTGGTTATGGATGCCAGGGCTAGCTGGAGGCCATGTATTACTAGGGTAAGGAGCAGATTTGTTTGTGCAGCAGGCTGCATCTTTAACCTAGCTAAAAACATTGGCAAAAACCTGTGGCCCATCTTTTGGAAGTGTATAAAAAGAAATGTCTCCCTATCCTGAATTATGGTGTGGGTAACTGGCGGTATGTGAAAATGAGTGCTCTCCAGGTGAAGCAGAATAAGATTTTAAGGAGACTTTTTGGAGTACCACCCTCGTGCTCAACTTTTATTGTTCACCAGGAACTGGGGATGGAGTACTCAGAGGACGGTATCAAGCTTGCCTCTTTGCTGCTCTGGTGCTCCATTTGACCTAACCTCCATGCTGTGTTAAACAAGAAAATTATATCTGACTGTCCGGGGTGTGATGAAGGTATGAGAATCACTTGGCTCGGCTACATAGACTTTATTTAATAAACTAGGCAGGCCGTCCCTTTTTACTGATGCATCTTATATACAGAAGTCGTGGGTCAAAAATACCTTGTTGGACATGTCCAGTTCATTGAGGGAACGACTTGAGTTTGAAAAGCAATCTGTAAGGGACTATGCGGATGTTCACCCCTCCCCCTTTATTGAGTGGGTGGATAACTCCTAGGATAGGTGACTGCTTACTAGATTCAGGCTGTGTTTTGTGAGGTGGGGGTTTCCTTTGTGCCAATTTGACTTAACTAAGGTATTTATATGCCTGTGTGATGAAACCTCTCCACAAAGTCTCTTGCACTTTACTTTCTTTTGCAAGTTGTTTTGAAGACTTTACAATGTAGTTCCTAGTTCCAATTATTCACTGCACAAAAAGGGGAGTAAATCTGCTGCTGCAGCTCTGCTGTAATTACACCAGCTGGACTCCTCTACTAATTGTATGAATATTTGTTCTTTTTTTAAATGTGCTCTTAGCAGGAGAAAATCCTTACTGTTTTGATATGGTGTTTATAGCTGTTGATGGCTTGATAGGCACCTGTTTATGAACTTTAATGGATGCACTTGTTTTTTTTTAATTTTTATTTATTATTTTCTTATCTAAACTGTGTATCATGCTGTTTGTATTGTACTTACTTTTATGGTCACTTCCTGTGGCCAAAATAGAGTTTCTGATTTGCTTTTATTTGAGTGAATTAAGCCAAGTTTCACTATTTAGCTTCCCAGATAGGTATCTGTACATTGTTCACACAACTACTGTGTGACAAGGGAGTCATTTGTGTGTCATTGCACACAGTGCAAGGGAGTTACACAGCTTGCTGGCCTGTCCTGGCCAAAAGGGTGAGTGCAAGTAATAACTCCAATTAGTATGTAGCAGGGATTTTTTTCCAAAGGCATGGCTATATTGATGTAATGTTCACTTACTGACTCTAGAACATTGCACCCTGTCACCAGGGTGCTTGCATTCCCTCTAGTCATTACTTAACCCACAGCTACTGACAGCAAACTGTCAGTTTGCTCAACTATTTTTTTTTTTACACTCTGCCTTTCACACTGTACAGCACACCCATCTGCCTCGCACAGCTGCATTGCATGCAATTTGTGCATTCATGTGAGCAAGGCCTCATACTTGACACCGATCCACACAACTCTACAAATAAGCAGCCTTACAACACTGCAGGACTGGGTAAAGGCATGTAGTTACCATGGTTTACTTATTTGTGTGTACTCCTGTGACTTGCTAACACACACATCTCTGGAGTCCAGACCAAAAGGCACTATGAACTATCTCTGAAGGGGATATGCTTTCAAGTTTGTAAAAATAAAAAAAATATGTTTATCAACATTTTGTAATTTGCAATTTGCCCTCTGCAGTTTCACACATCTGTTAACTCAGCCCTGATCAGCTGTACATGGACATGTCTTCTCTGTCATACATCATTTGGGCCCAGGGCCAGGACTTACTCTAAGACACTGATGACACCCAGATCTTACACTGACTCTCTGGACACACAGACTCAACCAATATTAGGTACAATATATTACTGGTCAACAACTCTACCCTGTATGTCAGAACTGTGGCTCATGGCGAACTTTACAGGAGAATAGTGATGATATTATGTAACATTTACCTACCCTGGTTGCCAACATGACTAGCCCCATACACATCAACCTCCAACCATCCCTAAACCATGCCCATCGTCCTAGACAACTGACTCATCCTGTCACTTCACATTTCCCTGTTTAACTTCCCCTTTCTTTGAAATATGTAGGACAGTCAGACTTTTGCAGTTAAGGCTGCCTCCTGACACCTGTAACACACGCTGCCAGGCCCAAATCACATTTACAGGGTTGTGCACTAATGCCCTCTTTGACAACATCCATTCACAGATTCTACACAAGTGCAACACTATCAAAAGGAAGCTGTGCATGACTGTCACTGAGGATAGCTAGTCCCACAAACATCACCCTCTCCTTAAATCCAATGCCTCACTATTCATACCTACTGGCAGTTCAATGTGCTCTAATACAACTACATGGCAGTAAACTACCAGTGACACATCAAACTCTCATACAATCTATGAATCCAACAAACAATTGTGGCCCTCTGGTATGTATCACTAGCATTCTTCCCCACCCCCATTCTTCATTTATACAGGACAGGCGGTAGTGCTGTCTCTAACCTGGCAGACATCTTTGAGATCTGAACTAGCACATCAGGAGAGCAGTGTACATTGTGGTTATTGCTAGTGACTGTAGCCATGGCCCTTCACATGAACCTACTGGACACTCCACATACTGCCACCCTGGATCCTCTCTCAGGTGAAATGTATATTCTCTGGCAACACCATTCCATTCTTTCACACTTCACTTATGGTTGGGTAGCACCAAGAAACACATTTGCCTCACTGTACAAAGGGACCAGTGGTGTCACAGTAAGGTTGGGTAGGTTTCTCCTGTCCATGCATGATGTGCTGCTCCATTCCAGGTTTTTTTTCTAATTGTGGTACCTGTAGCCATGGTCACTCAAGTTAAACATTAACCCACAAGCTGCAGTATTCAAACGAAAACCTGGACTGGGCCTGCACATCACACATGGACATGATAAACTTGGCAGAGCTGTAAAGAACAAATTTTCACCTGGCAAAAACAACTGACATTTATGTGATGTATGGTTTGACACGTAAAACATTCCTGCCCTTTCCCTTGCACACAGCACAGTTCAGTGCAGCAAAGTGTGTAGCTTCACTACACAGTTTGACAGATTTATTGCCTGATCAGCATCACTCTTGCACCACCCAATGTAGTGCAAGTTCGACACAAGGTTTAAGTGAGATGAGGCCATGCAAGGGCCCCTTGCAATGCACTGTGTGGCTTCATAAATCTCAAGTGATGTAACCATGCAAATTCCTGCATTACATTACTCTGCACCACGGAGGCATTTCTATGGCTGTTGCTTGGCCATTCCTACACAACATCCATGAATTTTGAAACATTCCCAGATTTACAACCACCTTTTAAATTTGGGAATGCACCAAAAAGATATGCCTCCCCAGGAGAGGAGTAACATTGGTAAGTATGCTTTATTTCTTCTTGTTTTTTTCTTCTTTCTATGTGTGCTGCATTCCGCTGGACACCCAGAAACAGCAAAAAAAGAGCCTCTAATGATTGTTTTTGTGCAGGAAGGTGTCCCTGCACAGGGGGAAAGGACAGGAATGTCCCTTTTGAATAGATATGAAGCATTCCTGTCCTTTCTCTGTGACATAGGGCAGCGCTCCATGGTGACTTGCTGTGTTGGCCTGCGCCACAGAGCCCATATATATTGGGCAACATGTTTAACCATACTGTTTATTGATGACACTTACCATGTACATCACCGTAGTCCTCAACTGCAGCACTGTCCTGTCAGGCAACTTCTACCACCAACTCTCTTGGGATGAGTGACACCACCTGCTCCTCTATTGGGTCTCCATGTTCTCAAGTCCGCATTGCTGCCCTCAGGTTCTTGGCCAGTTTCTCATGGTCCTGCACTTATAATTAGGCCACCTTTTTTCAGAGCAGACACAGTCCTTTTTGTTTGGACAACACAGTTGATCTAATCTACTATGGACTGCCAAATGGCTTCCTTCTTCCATAATGGCAATTTGGAGGTGACAAAGAAAAGGTGTTAATTGTTTGTCACCTCATCTATTAGTATTTGGTTCTTCTCACTGAAATTGCTCTTCCTCTGGACATCTTGGCTCGTGTTGGGGTTGTTGCCCTCACTGCATGTGCCTGCTGTTCCCTCCATTTCCTGCTATTGTTTGCAAAACCTTTTTGAGGAAATGCATTTTTTGAGTCTTTTGTGACGCAAATCTGATTTGTGGCACAGAAAATTTGCTTTACATGCCGCAAATGAGCTTTGCTTCACTTTTAAAGCAGAGGTATTATGACACTGTGCCACATCTTTCCCACTGATGGGTCAAAAATGTTGATGCAGCCTGGGACCTTACAACATGATGTGGCATACCGCAAATACACACATATATGTTGTTTCAAAATGTTGCAGCTCAAGGTTTTCTGACACAAAACTTTGTTGCTGTAGCAATGCACCTCTTCTCATAAATCTGGGCCTAACTGTGTGGCCTGAAAATAGGGATCCTGGCTAGCCTTCTCATTGTTTTTCATGGCCCATGTTTGGGTCTATTTAACATCACCGAGCCCAATACAACTTGCACATCCTAGCAGTTCAGGAGGAGTCCACGAATGAAAGAGCCTGTCTGTGCGCTACCATGCTTCTGAAGCTCAGGGCCTATGCATGATGCAACCAGAGTGAGCTGGTGAACTTTGAAAGTGGAGGGGTGCAAATAACAATCCTAGCATGACTTTCTTTGATTTCTTCCAGCTGACTTTTTTTTATTGGTGAGAAAATGTGCTTTTTACAGCTCCATTTTCACATGCATGTGGTTACATTCCAAATATTAAGTGGCATGAATGAAATATTAAAACACTTTTGTAGAGTCCTGGCAAGTATAACCTTCCGTAGATGTGTTGTGACTCACGCTCTCCAAAAAAACGTTAAAAGAACAGTGGGTTTCCCAACATAATATACTTGAAAAGTTGTATGTTATATGTATTACAGGTCGTTTATGCAAGGTAATATGGCCCCTATCAAAGGCTATAAAAATCACAAGCCATAGACAACAGAGACACACAAAAACGTACAGGCTTAGGGAGCAGTGCCATTACTCAAATGATCACAGGGCCAGAGAGATTACATCTGGTCAGCGATCAGACACCAGTAGTGGCAATATCATTAATATATATGATACATTGTCTTCATTGACATTAAGAAATAGCCATGGCAGTGCCCTCTGATACAAATGAACTAAACTCATATCTCCTTATACACAAAGGATCTCTTCTGTTTGGCCAAGTGGATATGCTGTGATAACATCCCAGGTTCTACAGTAAACTGGTAAACTGCTAAACCACCTATGATGGCTCAGATTTTGCCTAGATGAACCTGGCAAGAGCTTAGTATGTCAATGCACATGCTGTAAAGTCTGGGGTGCTTATCGCAGGTCACTTGTCTGAGTCTCAGCTGGATGTCTCAGCCTTTCAACCTTGAGTAAAATAGCATGAACACTGAGGGCCAGATGTTGGTTCAGGTTTGCGATTACCAAATAGCGAATTTTTGTGATTCACTATTTGGTAATCGCAAACGCCCATGTACTAATGTCTGTTTAAAACATTGTGTGGGTCGCACTGGGTTGGAAATAGACCTACTTCATTAATATTCATGATGTAGATCTCGTTTGTGACTCACTGTGAATCGCAAAAATCACAGTGATGATGGCCTGCTGGTGTCAGCAGACCACCGTGTCTGTGACTGTTTTTCAGTATAGGAATATTTTAGGTTGAGCATAGCAGTGCACAAGCGCTGGTTTTCTGACCTGTTGTTATCTATCTGTGGGCTTTAACCAAACCCACCTCACGCCCATCACTTTCATTTGTTCCTGGGCTTGCCTTTAAAAAATCCCTTGATGTCATTGGTAAATGCTTTATGTTTGTACCGCCTTGAGGCTCTTTTGTTATGCCATGCAGACTGACCTGTTACACAAATGATTGTGCAATTCAGCCTGGGTGAACTACTTTTTAGGGTCGAGCCTGCGTTGCATGCGCTCGCACATGCGTATCGCAGCGAGACGCTTTTGTATTTAGAAAAGGGCTCGAAGCCCTGTCAACTTCACGTCAGTGTTTTTTATTGGTTCGTGGGCTTGCCTAATAAAATCTGCTTGCTTTCATTAGTCGAAGGCAAGCATACGTCATGCCTTTTCCGGTGGCTAGCCCTCCTCGAGCGCAGCGACCAAGTACAGAAAACATGCGAGGCTTGCTGTTTTCCATCGGGCTCGTGGACTACTTTTTCTCTAATTTACGAGCGCGATCTCGCTTGGCAGAAGTCGAGCGCTTTACATAGTTAATTTCACTTTTTCGGGTTGTGTACACAAATTCACTTTTGCCCGATAGGTGAAAAGTCAGGTTAGGAGTTTAAAACGCGATCAGCTCTAACATGAGCAAACGCGAGACCCGTTGCATTGTAAATGCTTGTTTCTTTTGTGCCTTCCCTTCACGCTCCATGGCGGCAATGGCGCTCACAGCGGGCAAAGCACAAACTCGATCAGAGGTATTGGAGCTCTCGTCACATTGTTTACACTGTTACCTAATCGCAGTCATTTTAATTTTGCTTTTGCCTTTCCCCTTCGAACTCCACGGCTTTCAAAATCCCTTGTAATTGGTAATTGCTTTAGTAAAAAACACAGAAATCCTCAATGCGGCTCTCCCAGCACAGTAGGAGAGCCAGTACTACAATAGTCAATGCTTCCGGGAAACTCGCCCCTTAATACTTTGTGGGGCATTTCTTTTAAAGAATATTTTTGCTCATAACTCAGCCTGTGGTGGTCGTACAACAATGGGACTGCCACCACACTGTTCAGCACAATGCATGCTTTCTGTCAAGGTTAGTGAGGGCCCCAAAATAATAACCACCATTCAGTGTCTTGTTAAGCTTTCTCATGGTTGTTTCTTTTGTTTTACAGCTGGGAGTAGTTTGTGTTCTAAGGGCCTTGTTTGTAAATAGTATTGCAGTAGACCTGCTACGCCTGAAAATGTGTAAGGAACTGCATTCTGTAGGGACTAAATATATGGCTACACTTCATTACTTTCTGCCATTCTCTTTTCATGTGGTTATGCTTCTAGGGGCTAACTATATGGTTACATGACCATGTTTCTTTCCAATGTTATTTTTATAGTGGTGTCCTCTAGAGGCTGTTCTGAACATTATAGTCAAGATACTACAATATTTGCCGCATTCGGAAACTCATCCTATAATTCTTTGCATGGCATTATTTAAAAAAAATATTTTTGCTCATAACTCAGCCTGTGGTGGTCCTAGGACAATGGGACCACGTTAAAATGTTCACCACAACATGATCTTTCTGTCTAGATCATCTCTGTGTCCCCACATTAGGTTAGTGGGGACCCCAAAATAATAATCCCTCACACCATTCAGTGTATCTTTAAGCTCTCTTATGGCTGGAACTTTTGTTTTACGGCTGGGGGTAGTTTGTGTTTTAAGGGCCTTGTTTGAAATAATATTCCAGTAGATCTGCTAGACCTTTAGTTATATGCAGGGCCACTGTAATTATATGGCAAGAAAAGTCCAGTTTTGCATTTACAACGCCAATAGCTCTAACTCAACCAAATGGTAGACCAATTGCATTGTAAATGCTTGTTTTTGAAATGCAGCCCATTTTCCTTAAAAGAAAACAGGAGGCATTTCAAAAAGAATAATGAAAAGTTTTCTGTAGGAACATTACCTGCTTTTACAAAATATTTTGTGGGACCTTGGGACCTCTTCCCATTTGCGAATTGGTTACCACCTACTTGATGTAGGCAATAAAATGTGAATGTTGCATTTCGGTCACAAAACATCCATAAATACCTCTGCAGTTTGGTATCAGGAAGGGACACCCTAAACACGCTCCTTCCTAATAACGATGTGGAAACTGAATTTGCAGTTCAGTAATAGGTTACCAAATCGCAAATTTGTACATTTAAAAATGCATTTTCCCCGTCGCAAACGGCCCAATTCTGAGAATCGTACCATTTGCGAATGAAAAAAAGCTTTGTACATGGCCCGGAGTTGTAGAATCATAACACTAGCTGATGATGAGTCTAAGGGAGCGCTGTTTCAGTAGCAGAAAGAGTAAAAAGTGAGAGACTCTGCAGCTGCTCCTAAGCCTTCCTTAGCAAAAAAGTAGCACATGGGACTTACCATTACTATACCCATGAAAATGCGCAAGTCACCTCTCTGTCCACAAGTTCTGCTATTGAAGAGCATGGCAATAGAGACAAATCAGCCACCAAGCTGGTATGGGGGAGACCAAATATTGGACAATATCAGCATCTCTGGTGCCAACTAAAACTTAACAGAGAGGCCAAGAAGCATGAAAGGGCGCATCATTGCACAACTGGATTTTCATTATCATGCTGATCAGGTAATTCAATGGGTTGAGCCTCTGTTGCATACTTTTCAGTGACCTGCATAGCGTGTTTCATTTCTGGCAAGGAAGGCTCACCATTGTGTAATCCATACAATGGCTGCCATTACAATGGAGGAAATACTTCATAGGAAGGACAAATCTTTTTGAGCGTGCTTCATAATTCATCACAGGTGCAGGGTTTCATGGAAACGGTATCCAAGAACCTGTTACAAATTAAGCCCGGTGGCACAGTGTTTAAAGCACTATATAACTTTAACAATGGACTTCGTTGTGTTAAGTGTACAAAAATGTATTTACTTTTTTAGAAAATCGCTTTGTTATCAATGCGCGATTTTCATTAATAGTTATTGGTATCTATGCAGACAGCAGCCAGTATCCCATTGCTTTTCTTTCATTGCTTTTCTATGTGGGCTCTGGCAACACATATTTATAAAGGAAATGTATTCTGCTCTGACTGATTGAAGTGTCCAACCAATTAATACAACAATACCAGTCACGTCACTGGCAAGCAGGTAACAGGTCTGTTAAAAGCCCCTTACCATAACACTGAACATAGGAAACTTTTTTGTCAGTAAAACATTATTTGTTTTTTTCCTTTAGTATATATTTTTGAAACTTTTACCAGCGTTCTTGCACTCTCTACCAACAATCCCCCATCCCCTAACAATTCAAAACGCCTTGTCAGGATGGCTAACGTTCACATTTGCATTGTACTCTGATACACACATATTTAAACCAACATTCTCTCGACATATTTAGCACCCAGACAACCTACCTCTTCCGATGTGCAGTTAGTGATTTTTGACTCATAGTTCACAGCTCAAGGTTAGTCCAAGAAGCTTCCAGCTGCAGCCCTAGTACTGGCCAAGATGGCAAAGGGCCACTCGGCGCCAGGCCTCAACTAGCTACAAACAATGTAGATTTTCTTAGTCATTTATGAAGGAAAGTCTTAATTTTATTAAAGACAGGAGGCAAGTATTATGCTTATTTCTTGCTTTTATTTTTAATTGCAGCACAGTCAAGAACGAAAAAAGACCAATCCCATAACGGCCAGAGGGAAGATCTCAGCCAATGGGAGCAAACATTGACCAGAAAGGGCCAATCAGTACACAACATAATCAATATACACCTATCTAAACCGCAAGCATTCCTCTTTTCTTGAGCGAGAAGTCTATGAATAATTAGAAAACACACAAAAAATTGAACTAATTAACAGAATAGCCAATATCAAAGAAAAACAGTCTTGAGCAAGATGAAGATCAGCGTCGGGAAACTGGAACCGGTTTGTTGTGGAGATCTTCGGAACACAAGGAGTAACTTGAGAAGACCACGAGAATTCAACAGGCAGGCCCGATCTTCATGCGTTATTTGCTGGAGTGGTGGCAGATAAAACTGTTGGGTGGGAAAGAGTTATGGTTAATATGATCTTGTGGTGGGATAATACTCGCCTCCGTGTCTTTAAAAAAATTAAGACTTTCCTTCATAAATTACTAGGAAAATCTACATTTTATGTCAAGACCGGAGGCTCTTATTATGCTTCTTCAAAGCATATCAATCACCATAGAAGAAACTGTATCAATTGGTTTGCAATAAAAGGTTCGAAAGATACTATCATTAGACCAATCAGCCGACCTTAGAATGTCTTTTATCCGAGATCCAGCCCAAAAGGCCTTAGAAGCCGTAGCCCCCCTGGAAGAGTGAGCGCCAAATCTAGAATTATCGATCCCCGCCAGGGACATGACCCACTTCACCCAACGGGCTAAAGTGGGAGATGAAACTGGGGTGTGAGGTTTTTTTAAAGAGATGAGTAGTTGGGAAACAGAAGACTTTCTAAGATGTACTGTCTTTTGTTTGTACACTTTCAAACAATTTCCCACGCATAGTTTTGGTTGATTTGGGAAGTAAGGATAAAAAAAAGAATAAATATTTGTTTTGGTTCGCCTGTAAATTTTGAAATGAATACCTGTGGGAGTGAAATGACAACCAGAAATGTCTAAAGCTTTGACATCTGATAACCGTTTTATAGAAACTAAATATAACAACATTTAAGCAAAAAGCATCTTAAGAGATAAATGATAATTATCCGACCATGAAAGAAACTGTTGTAAAAATACATTCACATCCCACAACTCACTATATTTAGGAGTAGGAGGATTGGAAAATTTTAATCCCTTCAAAAGACGGCAAATAAGGAGGTGTTCCCCAACTGGTTTCCCATTGACATGGTTTTTGATTAAGTGATATCGCAGAACGATAGAGGTTGATGGTTCTAAAGGACTTACCTCAACTTGTTTGGGCTGCAAAAAAATTTGCGATTAAGGATATATCTGCTGAAAAGGGATCGCAAGATTTTCCCACACACCAACTGTGCCTCAGAAACCGGGCTGATTTGTAAGCTTTTGTGGTTCCGGGAGCATACGCTTTAGAGATATAATCCGAAGCTCACTTTGAAAATTGCTGAATAAGATTGGGAAGACCCGTTATCTTCCAAGCCAAAAGGATAAGAGAATTGTTGAGAATCAGATTGTGAGGATAACCTTCCAGATTGAGTAAGAGATGAGGGAACACAGGAAGAATAATCGGAAAGTCCATGGTTAGTTCTAGTAGAGGGGGATACCATACCTGCGATTGCCAGAGGGGTGCTACCAGAATGATACAGGCCTTTTGACGTCATACTTGAGAAAGGACCCTGTTGAACATAAGAAAAGGTGGAAAGGCATAATTGATTGACTAAGACCAATCTTGTTGAAAGGCATCTTTTGCTAATGCTAGGGGATCCGGTCTCCAGCTGAAAAAATGAGGCAGTTGAGCATTCAAACGTGATGCGAAAAGATTTATGTGTAGAGGACCCCATTTGTGAAGTAAAGTTTTCAAGACAGAAGGATAAAGCTTCCAGTCGCTGGAGTCGGTCAGAAATCAGAGTTCCAATCTACTACCCGATTTAACTCTCCCAGTAAATATTCTGCCTAAACCGATAACTTTTGATGTAGGCAAAATTCCCAAAAGCTTTTGGCTAACTCCGCCAAAGGTTTGGACTTTGTACCTCCCAGGTGATTGATGTATAGGACAGCCGATAGGTTGTCCATTCGAAGCAGAATGGAACAACAGACTTTGTTTTTTGCGAGGCTTTTGATCGCAAAGGAGCCTGGAAGCATCTCTAAACATTTGACGTGCAATGAAGACTCCTGATGAGACCATGTACCTCCAGTCGATATTTGACCAGACTTTGCGCCCCAGCCCGTTAGACTTGCATCTGATTCTAAAACAAGGTCTGGGGCTGATGGAAAGATAGTCCTGCCGTTCCACGCGTCGAGGTGGTCTAGCCACCACTGGAGTTCTATACGCAATTCGTGGTCTAGAAGACTAAATCTGAATAAGCAAGACACTTGCGAAGATGACGAATCTTTAATCTCTGAAGGGTGCGATAATGGAGAGGACTGGGAAAAATCGCTTGAATTGAGGAGGAGAGTAGACCTACAATTCTTGCAAGTAACCTTAGGGAGACGGAAGCAAGGAGTAAAGAGCGGGTTATCTCTGATTTTATCACATTTATTTTTGTTTCGGGTAGTTGAAAAGTGGCTTCTACTGAATCTATGAGAGAGCGGAGAAACTACAATTTTTGAGCTGGGACGAGCACTGATTTATCTTTGTTTATGAGGAAACCCAAGTCCATCAGGAAAGAACAAATCAGATGCATTTGAGAAAGCAGGGATTGAAGATTTTGCCCCATTATCAGAATATCGTCTAAATAGATGATGAGACGTATACCCTG
Source organism: Pleurodeles waltl (assembly GCF_031143425.1). Classification (NCBI taxonomy): domain Eukaryota; kingdom Metazoa; phylum Chordata; class Amphibia; order Caudata; family Salamandridae; genus Pleurodeles; species Pleurodeles waltl. The sequence continues at coordinate 470,075,798 of NC_090449.1, read as the reverse complement.
TGACCTGAGATAGGTTACCACAGGCTTCATTAATTTGGTAAAACACCAAGGACCTGAAGAGAGACCGAAAGGAAGGGAGGAAAACTGTCATGTTATTCCTTGCCACTGAAGTTAAAGAAATTTCCTGTGTTCTGTATGAATAGGAATGGTAAGATAAGCATCCTGTAGATCCAATTGTTTTGTTGGAGGGTATCTCTGAGATGTAAGATGGTCTCCATTCTGAAGTGACGATATATTACAAATCGGTTGAAATCTCTGAGATTTATGACTGGTCTCAACTTTTTGTTTTTCTTGAGAACTAAGAAGATGGAGCTTAGAAAACCTAGATGATATAGTGAAGTGTGTTGAACTGCATGTTTTTGAAGGAGGGACTGAACATCTTGAGATACCAGAGAAGTAATTTCTGTTAAAAATGTTAATGGAAGGGGATGATTTGTTTGAAAAGGAGTGTAGTAAAACTTGATAGAATAACCCTGAACTGTATTTAGAACCCAAGGATCTGAACTTATTGATTCCCACTTGTGAAGAAAAAACTTCAGACGACCCCCCACAGAAAGATGGCCAAAAGGTAGACTTACTTGCTGGTTGAACAGACCTGTGGAAACATTGGTTCCTTCCTCTGAAGCCTCTGGCTCTTTGGGGATAGAACTGGGGGCCGAAAGTCCTGTGAGGTCGAATTGTAGGAGACTCTGAAACCCTGAGATCTTGGGTAGCGGCCGGTAAGGCGACTCCTTCCTCTACCGGCGCTGGCAAAAACACGATTGGCAAACACTTTCTTTAATGATTGCTGAGCTTTGTCCAATGATGAAAAAGTTGTGACGTATTTGCTTAATTCTTTGATAAAGGAATCGCCAAATAACAAGCCATCGGCCTTAATGCCAGGATCCATTGACGCTAGATTTGCTAGCTTGGGATCCAGTTTGAGGAGTAGACCTTTATTCCTTTTGTTAGTCATTGCTGAATTAGCGTTACCCAACAAACAGAAAGCTCTTTGGACCCATAAAGACAATTCTTCAGAATCAATTGCCAAACTGTCCAATCTGGCAGTTTCGGCTAAATCAAAAATTCGAGCCAAAGGACCCCCTACATCCAGCATCTTATCCTGGCAAACAGACCATGCTCTTTCCGCCCCTTTTCAATGGGTCTTTGCCAAACTTTGTAAAGAAAGTCAACACAGAAGGATCTATGGAGGGAGTAGCGTGATATGAAGAGGTAAAGCAGGTCGTGGACATTCAGCTTTACATTTTGCCCTGGTCTGGTTAACTAGGGGCATAAGTAATTTTGCTGAGATATAGTCTACCACATGAGATGACGGAAACCATTCCATAGAATTGGGATGGTGAATGAGAGTTGGGTCAAACATGGGATTACGCTCTGAGTCCAAAAGAGATTTGGCTGCAGGAGTATTGCTGAAAAACACCGGTTTTTGCTTCTTAGGAGGAGGTCCAGACCAAATATCAGAGATATCATCATCATCATAATTATTATTATCAGAATCAGGGTCAACATCATCATCCGTATCCTGGATGGAAGAAATCACAATCTTTTGTGCACTATTATCAAAATGCGTAGTTTTTCTTTTACTTTTTTCTCCTGAAGCTTTCCCCTCTTTATTAGGAGGCCTAAGAGGAACTTTGTCCTCAATCTCGTATGAGATAGATTCACCATCCGGAAGCGCAGATTTTTTAGGGGTTTGATGAGTTTTAGAAGCCACCATGGCTTTGCGCTTTCTGCATTCCCCCGCAGATAGGGCCGATGTAGATTGAGACATTAAAGATAATACAGGATTTTCTGGATTTTTTGTGACCCTGTTTATGGACAATGAAACAGCTTTGGCAACAGAAGACTGAATAAAAGCATTTAAATTAATTTTGAACTCTTCCTCACTGTCATTGCCTTGAAAGGCATTAGAAAAATCATTTTTTTGTGAAACAACAACAAAATAATGAGAAAACAAGAATATGAAGGGTTAAATTGAAGGAACAGAAGAGCGGGTGTGTTCAGAGCAAGGCCGCGCCACTTCTGAGGGAATTCCAGGAAGGGAACGTCCAGGGACGCCACAGACAGCACACAGAGCATCGTTAGAGTCAGCCTGATGCGATGCCGGGAACAAAAGTTAATTGAAAGCAAACAGTTCTAAATATAGAACTGTTGAACGGCCTGAGGAGAAAAACAAAAGTGCTCCTGAAGCGAAACGAGGCTTTTGAACGCCGGCAATAACGGAGCGACGCAGCAGATCCTGGAAGGCACCAACCCTGACGGCAAGTAGGGGAAATAATCACACACTTGAAACGCCGAAGACAAAGTTAAATAGAATGAACAAAAAGGTAACGTAATACGAAATGATTATAAACCCATTTACACATTGAATATATGTGAACCACATGTGAGGAAATATAGAAAAAATATACTTATCTTGACTGTGAGCAGCAAGAAAAGAGGAATGCTCACGGTTTAGATAGGTATATATTGACTATGTTATGTACTTATTCGCCCTTTCTGGTCATTGTTTGCTCCCATTGACCGAGATCTTCCCTCTGGCTTTTATGGGATTGGTGTTTTTTCATTCTTGACTGTGCTGCTATTAAAAATAAAAGCAAGAAATAAGCATAGCGTTTGCTCGAGTTAGAGCTATTAGCTTTGTAAATTCCTAACTGGACTTTTCTTGCCACATAAGTTGAAAATGAAAAGTAAAGCAGTTGACAGCAGCAGGTCAATCAAAGAGCCAAGGCCGCTGTGAGCACGAAGGAGGACCACAAAAGGAAAAAGTTTGCTCACATTCAAACCTATGGGCAGTCCTACAATAATCCATGCAACAGGGTCGATGTCCAAGGCGGTAACAAAACCGCCCCAAGGAGGGACAGAGGTAAAGCATTTACCAATATCATCAAAGGATTTTTGAAAGGCAAGCCCACCAACAAGTGAAAGTGATGGGTGTGAAGTACCTAAAAACAGCCATGACTGGGAGTGAGGATGGGGGTTCTGAGATGGCATAGCAGGATGAAGAAGGGGACATTTTAAGGGCGGCGAGGACAAATATGGGGGGCTGGGGTTGAGGTGGGTATAAAAAGCGCTGACAGAACCTGAAAGCAGGTCACGCTAGGCAGACACTGGGGCCTCTAAGGCAGCTTGACAGAGGAAGCAAATGACACCAGTACTCACCTCGACTTGACTCACGGCTCTAATGGGGTTTCTCAGATGATGCTGGTAAGTTTCTTAGATGATGCTGGTAAAGGAAGGATGGAAATACGGGCCCACCACTAGCCTAAAGAAGCGATAATAGATCTTATTGAAAGCTCCCAGCTCCGATAGCAGTTAAGTTGTACACTCTGAGCCGGTTTGACATAGCTGCTAAATTTTCAGATTGCTTATGTGTGACATCTCCAACATTTAAGTGTGCGTATGTGTGAAATTTCAGTACTTTTCGCATTACACTTTAACCGGTTCTGTGCCGCGGACGTAATGGATTGGCCTATATTGATTAGGCCGATATGCCTCCGCGGGGGGCAGAAGTTACTAGACACCAGGGATTTTTTTTTTTTTGGCGTTTGTTTTGTTTTAGAAGGGGAGCGACCCCTTAGGCAAGGGTCGCTCCCCAGGGGGCATTAATTTTATTAGTTTTTTTCTGCCCCCATCGGCCTAATATTGCCACTAGACACCAGGTTTTTTTTTTTTCTTATGAAATGGGCATAAGGGGAGCGACCCCTTTGGCAAGGGTCGCTCCACTGGGGGCAATTTTTTATTAGGCCTTTTCTGCCCCCCCTGGGGGCAGATCGGCCTATATTAATTAGACTGATCAACCCCCGGGGGCAGAAGCCACTGGACACCAGGGATTTATTTTGTTGTTTACATTGATCCCTTAGGCAAAGGTCGCTCCCCTGGGGGGGAAATTGTTTTTAGGCCATTTCTGCCACCTCTGGGGGCAGATCGGCCTATTTTTATTAGGCCAGTCTGCCCTCAAGGGAGGCAGATACCACTAGGCACCAGGGATTTTAGTTTTTGTGTTTTTTTTTCAGAAGGGTGGCGACTCCTTAGGCAAGGGTCGTTCCCCTGGGGGGGCAAGTTTATTTTAGGCCATTTCTGCCCACCTTGGGGGCAGATCGCCTATTTTTCTAAGGCCAGTCTGCCCCCAAGGGGGGTAGAAACCACTAGACACCAGGGATTATTTTTTTAGGGCCAATTTCATGCAAGGGGAACGACCCCCTTAGGCAAGGGTCGCTACCCTAGGGGTCAAATTTATTTTAGGTGATTTCTGCCCCCCTTGGGGGCAGATCGGGCTATTTTTGTAAGGCTTATCTGCCCCCCATGAGGAGAGGAAACCCCACCAGGGACGTCTGTTTTAAAAAAAAGAGGGTAGGGGACTGGCCATACCCCCACCCTAAATAAATGGGGATAAAGTTGTACTGCCCACCAGTGGGCAGATGGGACAATTACCCACGATCCACTTCTGGGGGGAAATTTGTGGCTCCTCTCAGATTCCAGAACTTTAGTCACCGAAATGTGAGGAATAAATGTTTTTTGGCCAAATTGGATTCTGGGTAACAGAACCTGGTGAGAGCCCCACAAGTCACCCCATCCTGGATTCCCCTAGGTGTCTACAGTAGTTTAAAAAAATGCACAGATAGGTTTCCCTAGGTGCTGGCTGAGCTAGAGGCCAAAATTCACAGCTAGGCACTTTGCAAAAAACACATCAGATTTCAAAGTAATAATTTGATGTGTCCATGTTGCGTTTCCTGTCGTGGGCATTAGGCCTACTGGTGCAAGTGAGGTACCATTTGTATCGGGAGACTTGGGGAAACACAGAATAGAAGAACAAGTGTTATTGCCCCTTTTCATTCTGTACATTTTTGCCTTGCAAATGTAAGGCAGTGTGTAAAAAAGACGTCTATTTTAGAAATGTACTGTAATTCACATGCTAGTATGGGGACCAAGGAATTCAGAGATGTGCAAATAACCATTGCTTGTCAACACCTTATCTTGTGCCCATTTTGGAAATACAAAGGTTTCCCTCATACCTATTTTTCACTCTTTATATTTCCGCAAATTGAATGCTGTATACCTGATATAGAATGAAAACTCATTGCAGGTTGCAGCTCATTTATTGGCTCGGGGTATTTAGGGTTCTTGATGAACCCACAAGCCCTATATATCTCCACAACCAGAAGAGCACAGCAGATGTGACATTATATTGCTTTAAAAAATCTGACATCTCAGGAAAAGGTTACAGAGTAAAACTTGGAGAGCAATGGCTGTTCTTTTACCTCAATTTCAATATTTTTTCATTTTAGCTGTTATTTTCTGTAGGAAAACCTTGTAGGATCGACACAAATGACCCCTTGCTGAATTCAGAATTTTGTCTTCTTTTCAGAAATGCTTAGCTTTCCGGGATCCAGCATTGGTTTCACACCTATTTCTGTCACTGACTGGAAGGAGGCTAAAAGCACAAAAAATAGTAAAAATAGGGTATGTCACAGTAAAAGGCCAAAGTTGTATTGAAAAATGTGGTTTTCTGATTCAAGTCTCACTGCTCCTGAAAGCTGGGACGATGTTGATTTTAGCACCACAAACCCTTTGTTGATGCCATTTTCAGGGGAAAAAAACTCAAGACTTTTTCTGCAGCAATTTTTTCCCATTTAAAAAAATAATAATTTGCTGTATTTGTGCTAATTTCTTGGTCTCCTTCAGGGGAACCTACAAACTTTGGGAACCTCTAGAATCCCTAGGATGCTGGACAAAAGGAAGCAAATTTGGTGGGGTAGCTTATGTGGACAAAAGGTTATGAGGGCCTAGGCGCGAGCTGCCCCAAATAGCCAAAAAAAGGCTCGGCACAGGAGGGGAAAAGGCCTGGCAGGTAAGGGGTTAAGTACTGCTTGCTTCTCCTCTCTGACAGCGTTCTCATCATTAAGAGGATTTTTTTCAGTGTTTTTATATAGGACGAACTCGACCCAAAGGTATTGGAGGGCTTTACATGAGCACCAGCTACATTACACAAACTCAGATTTATTTTTTAGACTGTTGGCTGTAAAGGATAGATAGCTGAAGGAAGAAGAGGAGGAAAAAGGCTTCAGTTACAGTTATGGGAAGGGACGGACATGTGAAATCCTTTGTCCCACTAAAATTCCTGCCTCCTATTCTCATAGGCTGACAAAATCAAATGTCAGCCAGTCAGAGGAGGAGGCATGATCTTGGAAAAATTTACTCAACCTACATAACAGATCAGGACAAGCCGATTACTCGACCGAAGCCCTGGAAATGTGGCTGCTTTCGGCAGTGGCTGGTTGCCTTCATCTCTTCCTCACAGACTGACACTGCACATGTGAGATTTGGGCGATACTGAAGTCCTCCACCTCATATGCACAGCATGTGTTTGTACACTGCTGTGCTGGACTGCCACTTCCAGACTGGGCAGTATGAGTACCACAGGCCGGTCTTCTATTATCCTCCTTTTCCTTCCTATAAAACTAGTGGGGTCTGCCCCAAAAACCCTTATACTGCCCCTAGATGCAACAACTGTTGATGAGGAGTGCTATACACTACATGCAACACATCATAATACTAGCCTCTCATCAGAATCCTGGCCCCTCATCCTACCTAATGCCTCTGCATGTTACAGCAGGTGTTCGTAGGAGGCTGGCCTGGTTTGTAGTGGGTACCACAGGTACTTCCACCTTATACCAGGTGCAGTTATTCCTTATTAGTGAAATGTAGTCAGTGTCTAGAAGCCAGGCTGTCTAGAGGTAGCTGTAGGCAGAGCAGCCAAGGCTGAACTAGGAGACATGCAAAGCTCTTGCAATACCACTGTAGTCACACAGTACTTACACACATGAAAGACAATACTCAGTGTTACCAAAAATAAAGGTACTTTATTTTAGTGACACAAAGCCAAATATATCTTAGAGGCTATACTCCCTTAGGCAGTAAGTATTATACACAAAATATACACTAGTAACTAAAATCAGGTAAGTAAACCGTCATAAAACAGTGCAAACAGTGAAAAACACTATTGATTGCTATGGGCCATGGGGGAACACAAACCATATACTAAAATAGTGGAATGCGAATGTCGGTTTCCCACCTAGGCAAGTGTAGTGTGTAGAGGGGTGCTGGGAGTGTAAGAAAACACCAAAGGTAAGTAAAATATCCCACCCAGAGCCCAGGAAAGCAGGAGTATAGTACAGCAAGTTTTCTAAGAACACACTAGAAGTCGTGATAAAGGAGGATGCAAAAACCAAGCAAGACTGCAAGACACCAACAATGGATTCCTGGACCTGAAGACCTGTGGAGAGAGGAGAGCAAGTCCAAGAGTCGCTGAGGAGTCCAGGAGTAACAGGAGCCACTGCTAACCCGGATGAAGGTGCAAAAGTAAACTCATGGTTAGAAGAAAAAGTTAGAAATGCACCAAAGAAGACAGCTGCGGGGTCCTGCTTGGTGCAGGAGATGTCCCACGTCGAGTAGATGAATGCAGGCTGGTTTTCGTCGCTGGATTCCGCCAGCAAGCCTTGGCTCATGCAAGAAATGCGTTTGGCGGGAAAAGATGCTGCCCGGGCCCAGGAGAGAACTTAGGATGAGGAGAGAGAGGGGGCTTTCACCACTTTAAAGAGCCATCAGAAGGCCATGCAGCACCCATAGGAGTCCCAAAACACAGGGACAAGGGAGTTGCAAAGGACCATCGTCGAAGCACTACACAAAGGGATACCACGCCCCCGGACAACAACTCAGGGAGCTGAGTGTTGCATGATAGAGTGCTTGGGACCTGGGCTAGGCTGTGCATGAAGGATTTCTTGGAGAAGCGCAGAGAAGCCCTAGGAACTGCAAAACATGCAGTGCACATGGGTACTGTCTGGCACGGGGAGGCAACCTCTTACCTCCACCAGATTTGGACAGCTGAACCTTTGGACAGTCAGGGTCACTTTAGTCCACTGCCTGTGCTTCTAGAGTATCCCAACACCTTGGAATCCAAGATGGCAAGCCCCAGGGACACTCTGGAGGAGGTGATGGGGTGGTGATGGACAGGGGAGTGATCACTCCCCTTTCCTTTGTCTAGTTTTGCGCCAGAGCAGGGACTGGGGGTCCCTGAACCAGTGCAGACTGGATTATGCAAGGAGGGCACTATCTGTGCCCTTCAAAGCACTTCCAGAGGCTCTGGGAGGATACTCCTCCCATGCCTGTAACACCTACTTCCAAAGAGAGAGGGTGTAACACCCCGTCCCAAAGGAAATGCTTTGTTCTGCCGTCCTGGGATTGGGCTGCCCAATACCCAGGAGGGCAAAAGCCTGTCTGTGAGGTGGCAGCAGCTGGGACTGCAGTGGAAACCTCAGAGAGCCGGTTTGGCAGTACTGGAGGTCCATGGTGGACCTCCCCAGGCTGTATGGAATTAGCCCCCCAATACCAGAATCAGATTGGGGGTACAATTTCCAGTTCCTAGACACCTTACATGGCCATATTCTGGGTTATCATTGTGAAGCTACATATATGTACTGACCTATATGCAGTGCATAATGGCAACCCCGCACTCACGAAGTCTGGGAAATTGGTCCTGGACAATGTGGGGGCACCTCTGCTAGTGCAGGGGTGCCCTCACACACAGTGACTTTGCACCTAGCCTTCAGGGTCTGAAGGTTAGACATATAGGTGACTTATAAGTTACCTGGTGCAGTGAGAATGGCTGTAAAATAGTGTGTGCATTATTTCACACATGCTGCAATGGCAGTCCTCAAGAAGTGTTTGCCTGGGCCTCCTATGGGTGGCAAAAGGAATGCTGCAGCCCATATGGATCCCCTGGAATCCCAATGCCCTGGGAACCTAGGTACCATATACTGGGGACTCATGAGGGGGGTTCAGTGTGCTAAATTAGAGTGAAATACTGAGTTATCAGTATGTAAGTATAAATTTAGAAACAGAGAGAGCATGAGCACTGGAGTTCTGATTAGCAGTACTCCAGTTACAATTTAGAAAACAGTGAAACGCACTGACAAGCAGGCCACAAACCATAAGCACTGATGGCAGAATTTGAGGGTAACATGCCAAAAAAGATGGTACTTTCCTACATTGTGGCTATTCACTGAGATGGTGTGGGTCTCTGCAGCCAGTCAGTCCGGTGAGCAAGCAGCTCCTTTCCATTAAGCTGCCTGTTTCCCACCACCAGAGGGCACTGCTACACCAAGTGGCACCGCACAATTGCACGGTGCTCTGGTGGTAGTGATGGTAACCCGTGCCTGAACAAGTGTACTAGACCTACATACAAAGAGAAAGAGAAAGTAAAAAGGAAAAATAAAAAAAACAAATTCCAGAGACCACCCCACACAGTTGTCCAGTTTAGCTTGACAGGGGACAGAGTGAAAGTGTGCGTAACCATTTCCTATGTTATGTAGCTATACAACCACCAACCCAGCACTACATGTCCTATGCCACCATTAGACTAAGAAACTACACAAACAGATCCTTGAACAGTGCGGGCAGATTAGCATTGATGACCATATCTTTTCTGCGTGCCCAAGATCATAGAATCAACACTAATTGCATCCATCTCTGCCCTTGAAACATTCATTGTAAATGAAGTCTGTTGTAGAGAGAAAGACAAAAATTACTGTTTCTGGCTACAGGGGTCGATGATACCCAGAAGCACCCTCTCTTACTCTATTTAGCCGAGGAAGGCATAAATAAGACGCCCTGCACTCTGCAAGAGGCGGGGCCTCCACACATATACAGTTCCATGGTCACTGCATTAAATAACCACTTTGAGGCAATGGTCAACTCAGACCATGAACGCTTCCTGTTGACTCAAGTTCAGCGGAGCACTGAGGAGTCGGTGGATAGTATCTCTGCCCAACTCAAAGAACTAGTGAGCACAAGCGGCCTTCGCAATGAGGCAAAAGAGATGCATGCACAACTCATCCAAGGATGCGTTCCAGCAAAATTCAGTGAAGAGATCGTCCAAGAACCAGAGAAGCCCCTACAAGTTATCATAATGCTGGGAAGTTCCAAAGATCTGTCTGAAGCCAGGGCCTCACACATGGAAGCAACTCTACAAAGTTTGATGAAACAACAGTCAATAAACCAAATTGCCAAAGGGCCAACCACGAAGGGGTAGGACTAACACACAACTGTTGGAGCATGGTCAAGACTTATTTGCATATGGCTGGGTCCAAACTGAGACGTCGTCGGGAGAAAAGAACAATGGGCTGGAATGCTACACTGGGTGATTACTGCACGCATTCTTCCCATCAACTTATGTTGTGTGACGCAACCACATCATCCTTGCGGACATTGCCAATGGTCATTCTGACACACCAGTGAGTGTTCGGTAAAGGGGAAGATGCGCAGTGTGTGCCAAGCTTGTTTTTTTATAAAACGTTTTATTGTTTTTTCCATAATGCAAAGCACAACAGCAGTTAGATTGCATTGGCACCATGAAGTCTTAAGATTGCCAGGTATTTATACAATTTTGCAGCTTCAATGCGGGTTGTCTCTCCCTGATCCCCCTAGACCCACCCCTTCTGGCAATATTAGGCTCAAGTGTGTGCTGTACCGGTCGAGTGACCGGGGTCATGGAGTGAACCTCGAAAGGGTTCGAGTTGATTTACCCTGTACAATGTCCACAATAGCTTGTTATGCCTTGGGGACAGGCTTGAGCCATATATTCAGGCCGCTCTAGACTAAGGCAGCAGTCTAGCCCTCTCTTCAACCTCTCTAGCAAAGCTTCAGCAATATACCAACCACTCGAGTGCTCTTTTGTGCCATGACCAATCCTACCCACTGGAGTGCTCTTTTATGTCTATTGCCGTCTATATCTTCTGTGATAATATAAGTAAGTAAGTAAGGCAGTCTTGGGGTTCCTGAGGAGAGTGTATCCCAGGAACTCCCTCAGGCACACAAGTATTCTGTCCCAGAAGGGCTTGAGAATTGCATAGCTGCAGACAGTGTGTAAAAAAAAAAAAAAACTCCCATGTGTGAGGTGCACCACAGCTATAGCTGTGACTCAGCTACCCCCATTTTCCAAACCTTTTCCTTCATGAGGTATTATCTGTGGATATATTTCATTTGAAGAGCACAATATTGAGGCTAGGGCAGCCTCTCTAGGGAACACCATAGCCTCCTGCCAGTCATCAGTCAGTTCACCTAAGTACCCAACCCATTTCTCCCAAAGGTAGTCAAATGTATCCAGCGTTTAAACCACAAGTGATTTATAAATGAAAAATATTTTATGCTCTCTGTGATTTGTCAGTAACACCTTCGACTCTAATGGGCTGTATTACAGGAGTTCTTCCAAGACGTGGATGTAAGGGGTTGTGATCATATTCAATCCGCAATTCCGAGAAGGACTTCATAGCAGCTGAGAGAGTAAGGTTGCCCAATTTAGAAATGCCTATGAGATCCCATTGTTTGAAACAGGCAGACTGACTACCTGACGGAGCTAGGTGCTCAGACATAGAGGGTCTCCTGTGTCAAGTGCCAGGACCAACCAAGGACCCAAAGAGTGTCGCCTCAAACTGTGAGTACCAGTTGTGTGACCAGAAGAATTTCCTGTGGAACCATCCATACAGAAAGTGCGATAGTTATGTTCCATTGCTTCGCCCACCCCTCGGGCACATAAGCTGGGCTCTCAAACCCACCAAATGACCACTCATTCAGGACCACAAGCTGCAAGGCCCTTTAGTATGCCCTAATGTCCGGCATGATGTCAGAAGTTGCCATCCCCTGTCGAATGTAGATAGAAAACATTTTGTCAATGGGATCATGGGATGCCAACTGTTCCGGAGTAAACCCTGCATTATTGCGTTGAGGAAACCAAAAAAGTATCTGGGGATTGGATATGAAAAGTGCTGCAGTTGGTATAGCAGCTGCTGAGATCCACCATTTTAAAGTTAGTGTGCAGCAAGCTTAATCATTTTGCCAAAGTATGTTGATAAAGGTAGCCCTAAAAAAACACTCACAACAATGTGGTGAATGCTGTCACCCCGGAGGTTTGAGACAAGCACTGAAAATGATGCTGAAGACATTGACAAAAATTCCAGGTGCTAGTAGGGGGTGGGTCCGTCACAGCGATCATTGACACTGAAGCATCTAGTAATGTGATGGACAAGGTAACATAGGAGCAACTGCTGGATCAACCTTTGATGAAGTATTTTGCCTGTGGACATCCTAAACCTCTATCACGAGCATGGGTGTTTGTTGCCAATATCTCATAAGGGCACTGCAAATCCATGGTGAAGATGTTACCTCCAAAGAGACTGGCATGTTGTGCTGCCAGAGTGTCCAACGCCTACAACTCATCTGGCTAGCATACAGTGTGCATGCCAAAGAACTTGGTAGTCTCCTAGAAAAATTCCCTGATGTTTTTTGAAGTCATTGGATGCCTGAAGGAAAAGTCTATGGGCCTCATTTGGACCTCGGCAGTCTTTTCCAAAGACCGCTGAGGTACTGCCGTGCTGAAGACCGCCAGTGCAGGTGACTTTCCACACAGCCTATCATGACTGCTGGCAGCCCTCTGCCCTTTTCCGGACGGAGAGCCGCCAGCAGCCATACTGGCGGTCGGCGGTGAACTGGAGGCTGCGCCACCGCCACGTCATCAGAACACCGCCCCCACCGAATCACGTCACATGATTCGGTGTGGCGGTGTTCTGGTGACGGGGAGCTGGCAGCGGAGCAGCCCCCATGGATCCCGTTCCCTCCCGGAGGATCACTGGACCAAGTAAGGAGATTGTCCGTTAGGGGAGGGGGGTGTTGTGTGCATGCATGGGGGTGTGCGTGTGTAGAGGAGGTGTATGTGTGCGTGTATGCATGCAGGGAGTGTGTTGTGTGTATGGGAAATGTGTGCGTTTATGTCTGTGTATATGTGTGCGTGTATGTGTGCGTGTATGTGTAGTAGTTGTGTGAGTGTGCGTGTGGGGGTGTCAATGTTTTGGGGAGAGTGGGGAGGGGGTTCCTACTACCTTTGGGGGTGGTAGGGGGGTCGTGGGTGTGAGGGGAGGACTCTGGGGAGGGGGAGGGAGGTGGGGAAGACCCCTATCAGTGCCAGGAAACGTATTCCCTGGCACTGATAGTGCCTACCGCTATGGATTGCGTGGCGGTACAGAACCCCGCGAAATCCATGGCGGTATGCAGGGTCATGATACCGCTGGCGGTGTAGTGACAGCCACCGGGCTGGAGACCGATGTCTCCAGCCCAGCGGTCCTTACCACCCTAGCGGTCGGAGTGGATAATTGGCGGTTTGGCATGGCGGTCACCGCCATGCTTGTAATTTAATTTTTTTTACTGCCGGCCTGTTTGCGGAATTACCACCACTACTCCACCGAAGCCAGGGTTGTAATGAGGACCTATGTATGGCTAAATATTGACAGATATGTACAGCCAGTGACCCTTAGACACTGCAAGATAGCATTCCACCTCTGACCGAAGGTGAAAAAAGAACTTTGCAAGCTGGAAGGGGCAGACATTATCAAAACTGTAGGATGACCCACCTCCTGGGTGTTGCCCATAGTCGTCACTAGAAAGCCAAAACAGGGGGTGTGGCCAGGATGGCGGCCAAACGGAGGCTTCGTGAAGAAGTCCACTTCAGGCCCATTAAAAATCCTACTGAATCCTGCTTATCCAGCCGTCACTTTGAAGAGAACACTACCCACGTGCACCCGGCAGAGAGTGGGCACCTGAACACTGTCTGTCCCAGCAATGACCAGGAGGGAGTAGGCGGCTCAATGGTATGGCCCTGCTCATCTGTTTGAGCTCGCACCTGGGAAAAGCCTGCCATTAAAAGCACCCTGAGCACACCGGGAGATGGGGGCTCCTACGGAACCTGATTAAGGACACATGCCATGGAGACAGGCCTGGCTGACCAGCAAACTTGCACACTCTTGGTGGGGCTTACTTTGACTCACAAGGCAACCATAAGGTATTGAGAACCTCCGGGGACTGTGGTCCTCCTGCCTATCTCCCCCAAGCACGTACCTGGCCCGAGGAGCAGGCAGCCGCTATCTCCGAGCAGTGACAGGACTGGACCCTGTGGGGAACATACACTCACAGGCGGCAGTACCAGCGCCACCTTCCGTAGCGCTGTAGGAGGTGCGGAGGGGGAGTAGTGAGAATATGCGTGGCTCGCTACTGAGAAGCAGGGTGGAGATCCTGCCGGGAACCGGCAAGGAGATTCCTGGTATCATCCTCTGAGAACGTGCCTCAGACTCTGCAGCCACAAGGGGGATTATGCTGATGAGTGCAGGCCTGGATGGGCCCGATTTGAAATTGAGACGTTGCACTGGGCCTGACTGTGAGGAACAAACTGCTGGCCTCCTGCTCCCTCCCAGCTGAGCATTCCTTTTCACCCAGTTGGCTGTCAGCCATCTTTCCCATGTAAATAGCGATGGCCTGAAAATAATTGCGCCTGGGGAGCCCACTCATCAACAATTGAGGGCCCCGATTCCCTGGTGGCTGCATGGGACTACGCCCACACCAACCAGGAGGCATCACCCGCTTTGAAGTGCCCTAAGGGACTGCTATGGCAGATGCTGCACTTCCTTGCTGTTTGGGCCAAGACTTACACCTGTGCCACCTCTTTCTCCCTTTGACTAGAGGGCCCTCCCCACACCGATGAACATCTACACTGTGGAGTGCTGTGGGACTCTTAGGTCGACTGCTTCCTCATGTAGGTCTACGAGGTACTAGAGCATGCATACAAAAGGCACCTGTCTGCAGCTACGGACCAGGTTACATTGGCGTTGCCCTGTTGGGAGAGCTGAATCCACTGCTTGATGAACAACACCTTAATGGATTACACCAAGATACAGCTTTATATTAGCACAATACAAGTACGTGGCAGTGTAGCAGTCGCGCTTCACAAGCAAGTACTGTGTCCAACATCTTCTCTCTCATGAGACCTAAACCCACTGCTTGTACCTACTCCTCTGTTGTTATGTACTAGCAATCTCTTGCCCTAATTGAGCCAACAATGGCCTCCCCTGGCATTTGCCACCTCCTGAGGATCTATGTACAACATCACTGTTATTCTTAGCAGTGGGCTCCTGCAGGAGTGCCGTTCCCCGCCCTCCCACACAGGCACGGGTCCCACATCTTCTCTCCACCTCAGGATGTATGAACTTGAATGCACGCTAAAGGCATGGCCCAACTCTCAATGGAAGAATCCAAATTTGGCGAGTGGCTGATGCTTTGCTTCCGCTG
The DNA here is from genome assembly GCF_031143425.1 of Pleurodeles waltl. NCBI lineage: Eukaryota > Metazoa > Chordata > Amphibia > Caudata > Salamandridae > Pleurodeles > Pleurodeles waltl. The sequence continues at coordinate 470,060,630 of NC_090449.1, read as the reverse complement.
CCGCCGGGGTAAATGAATAAAAGCTATATTCACCAAAGACCAAGCAGCCAGAGGAACAGACCAGAACACTGCAGGAGGCCACTCAGTACACCACAAATTCCTTTACAGTACTCTGGGAGGAACGCCTCTCGAAATCTGGCTCTTACACGGGGGGCTCCAGAACTTTACCTGCGGATTTAACTCTGGCCCAGAGATCACTCCACACACAGCTGATGATCTATGAGGAGCGGCTATCAAACTGCTCACAAATATCCCTTGCTGATAACAGCCATGAGTGAATAAGTGCAATGATCTTAGCTACTCAACAAATAAAGCACAAATAGATTTTGACTTGAACAAGAGAGCATCAAAATGCAGCGGATCAGTGCCTACTGGGCATTGTAATGCTATCAAACCGTAGATCAAATGGGCCTAGGAGTGTGCAGCAAGATATTCCTGGACTGCCGTGACTCTGGGGCCCTTTCTTTGGGAAATGGATGTGGAACTACATAATTAGGGCTGAAGCCAAGAGGGAAAACCCTTCAGAACTTCTGCGACCCAACAAGAGACTTCCATATGGACACGATTTACCCCTTGTATGTTTTCTATTGCATATGTTGTTTATTTGGGGTACTTGGCGGGAGGCTCAAATACACCTGCCCTGGGGGGTATTAATTAGCATTGTTATGTTTGCTATTTCATGTTTCTTTATGCAGGGCCATGGTGTGCTGATGGGAGGGGAAAGGAGATGTCTACATGGTCATCGCTAGGGGCGGGGACCATTTGGGATGTATGATTCATTGCCTGTTCCATGTAATACAGGCAATCACCATGAGTACACACACCTACACTATAATGTACTGACATGGAACGTGTGAGGTTTGGCAACCGCTACCAAACTCTATTGAATTCATGCATATCTCAAAAGCTATCATAACCATCTTGTTAGTTTACACAAAAATCCCCTCACTGACACAGAGCTCTGGAAGCTCAAATCTAAGTGGCACTGACAAGTATAGAGCACATCCTCATTGGCATTCGCCCAGGGAGTAATGGAGCCATACAATGCGGACACTGGGGCTAGATATATAGTGTTGGAGGGACTACTGAATGGGTCACCCCTGACACTAGTGGGAATATATGCACCCAACCATAACCCCAGAGAATTCCTTGATACGCTTACCCCTGCACTCTTTCAAGACCCGACAACGCCCTGCCTGTGGGGTGGAGACTTGGTGGTGACTTTAACTGCATACTAGATGTAGATCACGATCGATCCCCCCATTGCAGGATGCGGTGAGCAGAAGGCTATCACATCATTTTGACACATGGCTCAGGATAGAGGGCTCCATGACTTGTGGCGCATTAGCCATCCTCTGGACCGCGAGTACTCCTTTTATTCTCTGGTACATGATCTCAATACCAGGATCAATTTTATCTGTGATTCTGTCTGCCTCGGAGAAATGCGTATATGCTCAGAATACCTGGCCCACACTTATCTGTCCACGGAAAGCAGAACTGCAATGGGGCAGACTGCGCCCACGTATTCCTACATGGCCCCTACAGTCCTAGGCGCTCTCTGACCCCCAATTTTGGGAGGAGCTTTCTAGGTGTATCGCACACTACTCTGAACATAACAAAGACTTGACCCCTCTTTGTGCCACAGAGTGGGATGCTCACAAGGTGGTGGTGAGGGGCCGCTTCCTGTTGGCTACCTGGGTAGTGAGGTGCGTGTTGCACGATGAAATGATGTCATTGGAAAAGGAGCTGCACCCCTTGGAGTGGGTAGTGGTGGCCCAGACGATCGAACCTGATCGTCTTTGGGAACTTTGGAGGAAACACAGGGACGCAGAGACATGGTTATGCAGGCAAAACTCTAAACACTCACCTGGCTCGATTGCATGCCGAGGGCGATTGCTCAGGCAGACTATTGCCATGGCTTGTCTGGGAAGAACACTAATGTACCCCGTTTGGAACTATTAAACTAAGTGAGCACTCCTTGGCCACTACGAAAGTTGCTATTAACAATACCTTCCATGACTATTATGGCACACTGTTTGCCGTGATTCCGTCTACTGCCCCTGTGCAGTTGGAGTCTTTTCGGAGTGACCTTCCTCCGACTTGTCTGTCCTCCACTTCAAAAGGCCGAACTCGATGAGTCCATCTGACTTGAGGAGCTTAGGACTGCTGTAAGCCAGATAGCTCAGAACTAAACGCCAGGCACAGATGGACTACAGGTTGAGCATTACACCATATTCTCTGCACTCCTCACTCAGCCCATGCTCAAAATGTTCAATGAAGCGCAAGCTTGCAGTCAGCCTTCAGACTCACAGACTGAGGAGTTGGTAGAAGTCAATCCCAAACCAGGACTTGATCCACTGGATGTGCGGTCCTGAAGATTGTTATCCCTCCTCAATCTTGACTGTAAGGTGTTGGGTAAGATCTTTGCAAACAGCGTCTTCCCACAGAGCAGGCGCTAATCCACGAAGACCAATCTGGATTTATTCCAGGCCGTAGCACCTTCCTCAATATGGGGCGTCTCCTGCAAATTATCCACAATACCTCTCAGGCAGCACACCAAAGGATTGCAGTATCCCTGGACATTAAAAAGGCTTTCGATACTCTCAGCCTAGAGTTCCTATTAACAACTGTGTATTATGTGGGATTTCGACCGGGATGCTTGAGATGGATCCGTACCTTGTACTCCAGGAACTTACTCGTGGAACTGATGGTTCTCTTAGACGAATTTATGGACGTCTCCGGTCTTCAAGTGAACTGGTCTAAGTCTTGCCAGTTAACCCTTGTCCCAGTTCCTGCACTCCTAAGGGCTGCCCTCTCAGAACACCAACTTAAATGGTCTTACGAAACATTCAAATATCTGGAGATACAATTATATCACCCTGAGGGAGCCCTTAAAGAAGGCAACATGGGCCAATCTCTACACTCCATCCATGGATCACTCCCCTTCTGCTGTTCCCTGCCATTCTCCCCACTGAGATGTGTGGCAATAGCTAAGATGTTGATACTTCACAGGTTGCTATACTTCTTTGCTGCACTGCCAATAGTGATCCCCAGACCTTTCTTCCATTAACTGAATGGTATGCTGAGCTATATTATGCTGTTGCACTGTTACAGTGGCTGTTACATTGGTTCAATGGATCCCCTAGTGCGGAAGGAACAACAGAACAAATGAGACTGGGCACGACCAGTGTGTAAAGTTTGTTGTCTGACTGCACGTGTCCCCCATTGAGGGGCTCTGGCTTGATCACGAGGGCTCTAGTGTGCTGGCACCGATTTATACAGGGCAAATCCCCCACTCTACCTTTTTCTCCCCTGATTTCCTTAGCCCAAGTGCCGTGCAAACACACGTTGACTGTGCGCCATGACTTCACTCCTTCAACTGCGGCTGGGTTGGTGAACGTGGGAGACTTTTTTAATAAGGGGTCTTTTATGTCCTACGCAAACATTATGGACACCTAGTCGATGGAACTGGGGCGCTTTATTCCAATTATGCCATCTAACAACTGGTGAGAAACACCAGGGGAGCTGGCGAAACAGAACCCCCATAATCGTCCATCCTCCATGTTTGGCTGTCAGGGGCTGGCCAGAGCCAAGCTATCTCATTCCTGTAAGAAACATTATCCATAAGCACCTTTACAGACATGGAGGGAGGGCTCAGTCACAGGAACACGGTCCTCACGCAGTCATGAACATCGAAGATGTGGACACGAATCCTTCAACAAGGGAAAGAGGTATTACGCAACCCCAAATTCTGATTTACCCAATTCAACAATATACACCATGCAATAAGCATATGTTCCCTACATCTATACCTGAAAGCCCACACTGCAGGTTATCAGAGGTGCAGTTCTACCATTTGGCGTGGGACTGCCCCCACCGTACTGCATTTGGCAGGAAACTGCTGCTACTATGGCTGAACTGATGGGCCACTCGCTGACCCCCACTCTTGAAGCCTGCCTCCTTGGACTCCGCCCTCAGGCCAAAGGGGTATAAACACTTGCACAGGTTTATTAACCTGGCATTCATACTATTTAAAAGGCAAATTGAAATGCAGTGGAAAGCACCCACAACACCGGACACTACTAAATGATTCCAGGTATTACTACAGTAGGCCCAAGCGGAGGCGGCTATACTGCACTCCCTCCGAGACAAAGGAATGGCATTAGTGGGTGGCGGGAACTGGGATGTTTTTGTAGTGAACATTGAGGCCAAATATGACACCCGCCCACCCTGAGGAAGTTACTAGACACCACAGACATACTAACTCACACATTGGTTACACTGTGAAACTTCATCCCCCACATTGCTTGTACTTAGGTAGTGTTGTGTCACGTGTGGCGTACATGGGGCCCTTAACCATGTCCACCCCTGACTGCTGTGGCCACCACTGCTCGTACTACTAGAGTATGTTACTTGCCCTCACCCTCCAATGACATTCAACATTCGGTCCCTCCCCGCTCCCAATTTGCAAGACTGTACGTTCTATATGCACGTGTTGGTTTTTATCTCATTTGTTATTTCCTATATAATGTGCCTGCAGTTTTAATTAATTTATGTAATGCAACTGTTAAATTTACCTGAATTTGGGGGGAGCTTTCTCTTTTCTCTTCTCCCTCTTTTATGCTATGTTTTTGCAGTTGTTCAAGTTGTTGTAAAATAATTAAAACAGATTTGGCAAAAACAATAGAAAGCCTAAACAATCCAAGGCAGAGAGATTGTGTTTGGATATGGACCTCCCCCCCAACTTGGCCACCAAACATGAAATGCATCTCACCCCATCCATCAATGACCTTGTAGGTGAAATCAGTGGCCCCAATTGGTTCCCCAAAGGGCACCTCAAGTTGGAATACTACCAACTTCTGCTATATCAAGCATCTAGTTTCATCAAAATGTTTTCTACTCATGCTGAACTATGTTGCTACAAAAGGCTCAACTTCAGCATATCGGGTACAGCAGAGATATTTCAAAATGCCATAAGGGAAGTACTGTGAGGACTGACAGGGGATATCAGCGTCAGTGACAACATATGTCAAAACCAACACCTTAAAAAAATACTCCAAAGGCTCCAAGAGTGCAGTGTAACACTCAGCAAAAAAAGTGGGAATTTCTTCAGAGACAAGTGACATTCCGTGGATGCCTCTTCTCCGGAGTGGGAGTAGCCCTAGTCCCTGCAAAGATGAAGTACATCCAAATAGCAGCACCTCCACCACATTGGTGGCAAGGGGTGCGGCACCTCCTTGGAATGTTCTACTATTGTGGTGGCTCATAAAAAATAAAAAATAAACAACCAATCTCACAACCCCTTGCATGAACTCACAAAGTCATCTGTCTCTTGGGAGTGGTGAGATGCCCAAGATACAGTATTCCGACACACCAAAAGGGCTTTATCAGCAGAAGCCACCGTAGACTTCTTTTACCGGCAGAAAACAATCAGAACTGACAGTAGACACCAGTCCTACAGGATTTAGGAGGCATCCTGTCACAAAGGCAGCCATGTGGAGAGTGCATTGGAGGTGTATATTGCCACAGCGCTCACGCTTATTATAAACAAATCGAGAAAGAAGCAGTCACCATACATTGGGAGTATTGGCACTTTCACCTGTAATCATACATACATCCCTTTTGTCATCCCTACTGATCACAAACCACTGGTCTCATTTTTCAAGGGGTTATCATCAAAATGTCCCCCACATGTGTAAAAATAGATAATCCAACGGAAAGAGTACCCTTTCACAGTGGAGTGCAAACTGGGGTCTCACAATCTGGTTGACTACCTCTCTCAACATATACAAGACTAGCCACCCCTGATGAAGGAAATGCAGCCAAAGACAGCAAGGAATACATTTGGCTTTTAGTAGAGAAGTTTAAACCTATGCTTATTCCTCTGGAGGAAATAGTGAAAGCCACTTAGCACAATGACTGCTTATAAATGGCCATTTAAGCTATCTCCACCACAACCTGGACATCCCTTAAGAGACACCTAACCCAAACAACTCCAGAAGCCAGATAGGCGATGGAATCCCTTCATCGTGTACAACACAATCTGACAATCTCCGAAAATAGGTGCCTCCTGAGGGGACACAGACTAGTGATACCCCAGGACCTCACCAATCAAATCATGAAGTTATCCCATGCCAGGCATCAAGAGATCATGAAAACAAACAACTGACTTTGTTGGAAACTGTGGTTCTCCAGATGAGTGAGAGGGTAGAGCAAGTGGTAAAGGGGCGTCATCTATGTCAGGCCACAGGAAACCATAACCCATCATCATCCGTTATTACTGAATCTGTATGAGCCAAGCTATTGTGATTGCAATAGTAGACTTCAGGAGTCTTCTGGATGGAAATCACACGCCAGTCGTGGATGACCTTTCAAAATACCCAGAGGTTGAATTTGTCAACATCACCTCAGCTGAGGAGGTGATATCAAAACAAACAGGAGAAAATAATAGCTGTGGACAATGGACCATCCTTCCAAGGACAAGAAATACCTGTGTAACTAGAGTCCTTTGGAGTCAAGTACAACAAGGTAATACTAACACTAATGGGTAAGAAAAGTGATTTATGCACACCATCACCAAAGTGATCTGCATTGAAAGAGCTAGTCACTACAACACTGAGTGGGTCATTCGCTCATTCCTGTGGGAGTACCACCAAACTCCTCACGCGACAGCAGGACAACCCAGAGCCAGCCAGCAGGGGCAGAACTGTCAAAAAGACTGTACCACACTATCCTAGCTAAAGCCCAGAAGTTATAAACAGTGGCCATGTAACCCAGCATTAACACCAGGCTAAAGACTAAGTAAGTCATGAGCACCGTCCCACCCTACAGGTGGGTGACTCAATACTTAGAAGAAACAGACACACTGAGAGCACTGTCCAGCTATTTTTCACACCACTGCCATGATATAGTCAAAGGACACCATGATGACAACTCAGAAAGGTATATAAGAAGTAACACTGATCTCGTCATTCTTTAACAACTGATAGGTCCACCTTCAGGCCCGGAGATGATGGTGAAGAATGGGGCTTTGGTATATCAGAGTCCCTGGGAGAGTTGATCTTAGCTCCAAGGGGAAGTGAGGAGCCCATGTGATCAGAAGGATCGCAAGATGAGACACTGTTGGAACCAGGAACATGAGTAGCTGCAGAGTCCACCAGGTTGTGCCCACTCCCAAACATAAGGAGAAGGGGTTCCCACCCGAGGTTCCATCTACCTACCAAGCTAACACCTTTTGAAACGTAACAGCACTATGTGGTTTGACCCACCATGTGCCAGCTACCAGATAAATGTATATGTGTTTCTAAGCTGTCTAAGTTCACTGTGCATGTCCTGTGTGTTCTGTTTTATTAAGGAAGGATGGTAACCTTTGCCAGCACGAATGCACTAGTGCTGTGGCCTAAGAGTAGGGTTCCTGGCCAGCCTCCTCTCTGTCTTTCAAAGACCATGGTTTGGCCCGATTGCCACCAGTGAACATAATCAATGGCCCCCTGTGCTGTTTGGAATGGAGAGCTGGAATGAGAGAGTGTTGTCTGTGTGGTCCCTTGAGCCACCATGCTGGTGCAGCTCACGGCCAACATGTGATGTGAGAAGGCCCCCGGGGCGGGTGCACACACTCTACAGTTAACATGTTCTTTGTTTTGTAACAAGAGAATAACGAACATGTAAACTGTTGGGAAAGAACATTGCACAAGCACACACATTGAGCTCAAATGTTGTCTAGCAAAGCTAGGACAGGCACATCACAAATGTGAATTCCTTCAAAAAGGCATGTGGCGAGTTTCAAACGGTCAGAGTAAATTCACAGAGATAGCCCTATGTACACCAGTAGGTTCCAGAGGGACAGCCTGCTGCACTTACTGCCTCTCTCATATGCAATGGTCCTGCAAACCACCCTTTAGCCAATGGGTATCCTAAAGTGCATCAGGGGTGAGAAAACAAAGGATACATTAAATGCACACACATAACATGTCCTATGAACCAAGAACCGTCTCACAATATCTGATGTGACATCCTGATACCTATAATCCTGAGGAAGGCACCTCATTTCGCAGGGGCAATTTTTGAGCATCAAAACATGTCAAGGGAAAAAAGAAGCAGAGTCCATTCCTCGACCCTCCTATTTGTAATCTGGTCGGAGTGACACATCCCTAGAAACATGTGAGCACATCCACACTCAGTTTTTAATGTAGATCTAACAGTTTAACAAAGGGGGAACACAAATCATGACATACAGGACATAACCTCACCAAAACTAGGAAACCTGAAAATGAGATAGTGTATGTGAACAATAGTGCTCTCAGATGCTTCGCAACTGCTAGATGTACAACCCACTGATCAGGCACATCACACTGTGTAGGAGAGGGTCCATCATCCTGCTTGAGTATATGAATGTATGTTAATTCCAAAGAGATTTGGCTATTTTTTCCAAGAGTTTTGTACTTCTTCTAAGTTTCTGTCTCTTTACGGGGAACATACAACAGTCATTTAAGTCCTCTCACTCCCTCTTTAGTGCGTCAGTTACCAATGTTGTACCTGTGTGAGAAACGTGTCATGCTCCTCCTGTTAGTGCCACCTGCCCTTTACTTATTCTTTGTGTTAAGAAGGTTGTGCTCATGCTTTCCATGTTGTGCCTTTATTGTGTTGTGAAGATCAACATTAAACATTCAACTACACAACTAGACCTACAGATTTGCATTGCAAAAGCTTATTTTAATGCATGTGAATGAAAGGTTGAACTCGTGCAAAATATGTGAGCAGAGTTTGTTTTTGGTTTTATCAACAAAAACAAGTCATTTTTTAAATGGACTATACAACTGTCAAATTTTAAAACATAGCTGAAATGTGGCTCTATGTCATATAATTGACGTTGGCTGGTTTTAGCAATTTAGCATGCAGCACTTTGCAGGCTGGACTTTGAGCCTATAATGACAGCATGCTGATTTACTAGGAATTCCAGAGTGCCACTTGATAGACAATTGAAATGCAAAATGCAATCTAGTTCCTGACTATCTGCCTTTATTTCTTGTAGGTAATTAATGACCAAACAGCACAGAGAGTTGGAGGGTAGAGACAACTTTCCAAATGAAAATGCAAGCATCTCACAGCTAGTGGTCATTAACACTCCTTAAAAAAATCTAATAAACATACTAACAAGCATTGGCAAAGCCAATAGGTCTAGCCTATGCAAGAACTGTTGACTTTGTTAATGTGTCTGACCCATGTTCTACACCAGCGCGGCTGCTGTACAGCATGACCAGACTTTAGTGGCACAGAGAAGAGCAGAATGGAGTAAAGTGTTGTAGGGTAGAGTGGGGCAGTGTGGAGTAGAGTATCTTAGAGTGGGGTGACGTAATGATCATGGAGTGGCGTAGAGTGGAGGACTGTGGAGTGTCA